>NC_072828.1:6167500-6505000 GCF_027744805.1 Dunckerocampus dactyliophorus
ACAACTACTTAGAGTTCGGTGGGTGGGGTGGTGGGGGTAAAAAGCATAGAAAAATATGCCCCCCCCCCCCCCCCCCAAAAAAAAAACCACATTTTAAGTTCAAGGGTGTTTCCTCAGAACTTTTCAAACCAAACCTTGAGAGCGATACAATGAAATAAACATGGGTGAGTAGTTCAACTTTATTCTGTGTTTATAATAATAATAATAGTATATACACTCCTGATCAGAATTTTAAAGGACAACTGCACTTTTTGGGGGGGATTTTGCCCATCATCCACAATCCTTATGTGAAAGATGAACACATTTCTTTCTCATTTCTGTATGTTCTAAAGAGAGAAAACGAGTTCGCGTGAGGGCGCTAACCGTGTCTGTCGCTCTGCTGCCGCCTGTCGGCTGTGTGTTTCAGTGCATGCTTCTCCACTCATTGAGCTGATTACGCACCTGAGGCCAATCACCGGGACCTTTATCAGCTGCCACTAGACAGCAGACCAGTGCCAGTTATTCCTTCACCTACACCTGCAAGCAGACAGTGGCTTCTAACTGGTCTACACCTTGTCTTGTTATTTCCTGTGTGTTTACTCCACAGTGACTGTTGCTACCATTAAGGTTAGTTCTGCGTCATTTTTGTATTGCAGCTTCCTAGTTTTCCCACACGTGTGTTTTTTCCCTGCCTTTATTTATACGGCAGTGTTTTTCATTCGTGTATGTTCTCGGCCATATGCCCCAAGTTCTTTTGTGTTTTGTGTACCCTTTTTTGCCTTCTGCCCTGAGATGCTTTGTTTCCATTTTTACACAGACTTGTTTGGCTGTAAGCCTTTGTTTTTGTTAATACATTTTTTGTCGTACCGTTCGCTGTGTGTTCGCTCTGCATCTTGGAATCCGGAACTCGGCCGAGCCGCCCTCGTGACACTGTTTCCATGATAGCCCTAAAAAAGCCCTCAAAAACACCAACAATGTTCCATTTACATAACTGACCTGTACAACCAAGCTACAGTGATATTGTTATTGTAGCAGCTAACGCAAAGAACTACACTGATCTGGCGGAGTAGCACAACGCCCAGCTAGTCTCAGCGTCACTCACGCCTCCAGCCACTGCCGAGCAGCATACGACACAGGCGGCTGTGTTTGTGAGTTTGGACGACCCGATGACATCGTGACGAAGAAAAAAAAAAAATGATCGTTTGCTGTCAACATTTTTGACCTGAGCGCTATGCTAAATTGACCAGCTCAACAGGGAGCACTTGCGCTGAAAGATACAGCCATCCCGTCAGTCAGCATCCCGATGAGAGCGGACATTGTAAGGGATTGTTTTCATTATGAAACATTTAGCAGGAGCGCTAAGTGGGTAACCTGTAGCTCATTCTCCATATATTCAGGCTCGAATGATAAGGTTCTGGTTCCACATTGGTCCAAAAGTACTCATCGGTCGGGGCGGCTCGCACAAAGTCTGCAGTAGTAATTTTTAAAGAATGAAGTCAAAAATACGATAGTACTTATCATGAATGTACCTGTTAATGCATGTACAGTATATAAAACCATAAAACATTGTTAGAGGTTGTTTTTTTTTTTTTTTAAGAAGTCTTTACCGTCAAAATAGGTGGGCCCCATGACATCCATAGTTAGCGCCCTCATGCTAACTTGTGTTCTCTCTTTAGAACGCACAGAAAAGGGAAAGATATGTGTTCATGTTTCACATAAGGATTGTGGATAATGGGCAAAATTCCCCAAAAAGCGCAGTTTTCCTTTAAGACCACTTGGGAAAAATTGCAAGGATTTACATTTTGCACTGTTGGAGCTTAAGGAGGTCCTCAGTAAATCTTCAAAATGCAAAAAGAAGAAATGGGAGTGAGACAAAACAATTTTTGAGTAAGCCATTTATTGCAAACAAGCGTTCAAGTGAAATAGGCTGTTCAGCAGCTCATCAAAAGTTTAAGACCATAGCTCAAAACCCCTCGAAACCCTCTAAAATAGAAATACAAATTTCAAAAAAAGGTGTCAGTAATGAATAGGTGCGCCATTCTTGTTAAACAGATGAAAAATGGGTTTGATGCCAGTGTTTCCAGCAGGCTCGTGGGAATGTTGCTCCGGGTGTTGAAGATGGCCACACGGAGGGCATCTACTGCCTGGAACTGATGTCCATTTTTGTAAACTTCCCTTGCCAGCCATCCCCAAATGTTCTCAATTGGATTTCAATCAGGGGAACACGCAAGATGGTCCAAAAGATTGTGAGCTTATTCCTCTGGAAGAAGTCAGGCATTGTGAAGTGCAGCGTTGTCCTGTTGAAAAAGCCAGTCATTACCACACAGATGAGGGATGCCCCCTGCAACATCTCCGCATAGCCAGCTGCCGTTTGACGCCCCTGCACAACATGTAGCTCCATTGTTCCATTGAAGGATCATGATGGCGCCCCCTCGACTGTGCTGTGTGGGAAACATCTCATGTGGGACCTCCTTGTCATGCCAGTAACATTGGAAGCCATCAAGGTTGCTTTTTTTTCTCCTCCAGAGAGTAAAACTTTCTTCCACCTTTCAATGTCCCATGTTTGGTGCTCTCTGCTCAAACGTTGAAGGAGACGAGGCCTTTTCAATACCTCTTTTCTCCTTAAAAGCCTTCTCTCGCAGATGGCCTCTGATGGTTATCGGACTGCACTGTGCACCAGTAACAACCTACACTTGGGCAAAGGATGGTCCCGTGTCTTGACAGACAGCCAATAGGATTCTACCACTTGACTTCTATGTTCCATAACGCTCAGGATGTTTGAAGAAGTTTCAAATATCTTACTGCGTCCAACCTCAGCAGCTGACACAAAATGACATTGAATCCACATTTTTGCCTTTGAAAGGCTGTCCTCGTAAACTTTTGATCAGCTGGTTAACAGCTGATTTCACTCTGCTTGTTTGCAATGAATTGCTTATCAATTTTTTTTTGTCTCCCTCCCATTTTTTCTTTCTGTATTTTGAAGCTCTACCTAGAACCTCCTTGAGATCCAACAGTGCAAAATGTAAATTACTGCAATTTTTCAACTCGTCTTAACATTTTGATCAAGAGTGTATACAGCCACCCCTCGCCACTTTGCACTTTGAATTTCACGGCTTCACTCTGTCACAGAAAAATATTTGATAAGTCATGCTGTTTTGTGGTTGAATACGGCCTATTTTTAGCTACAAATGCATATTTAAGCAAATGTCACATATATATTTAGCCTAAATGAAGCATTTTAAAGCATGAAAATGGCTTGATGAAGTAAAATACAAATATCAGGCACTCAGGAGATGCATTCAAATACATTGTGATGATATGTAGTGTTGTACACTGGTCACTAGGTGTCATTAATGTTACTGTAATGTTGGGTGAGAGACTAGACTGGATTGGCAGAACAACAGGCTTTTATTGCAGGTGTGAATGATCTCACAACAGGCACAACAATCCCTAACACAGACTACTGTTGCAGCCGGAACCCACGGCAAGCTAAAACTCACCTCTGATCCCCTGACGACACTTCCTGTCCAACAAGGGAACACATTTACAGCAACACACGAGGATGAGTCTTATTTATGTCTTATTTTCTCTTATCTACTACATTGGGTAATGGCAGTGACTATAGGGGTGTTATTTCATGTCTAGAGGGCTCTAATAATGTTAAAGCTACTGAAATATTCCATTTATAAATAAAGAATCCTACTTTGCAGAAATTCACTTATCACTGTCGGGTCTGGAACAAATTAACCGCGATAAACGAGGGATTATTGTAGTAATAATAATAATACCTTATTGTAACTTCTTTTTACACTTGTATGACAGTTAAAAATGTCCCTGTACTGTCTATGAAGGTTTTATAAAATGGCACATGATTCATTTGCTTGACATTATGTTCGAGTGGGAAAGTATTTTATTATTATGACCACTTGGAAGGTTACCAGTGTCATTATGTTCAACTTCAGAGGTTTCACTGTACATACTGTAAATTCTAAAATAATAGCCAGGATGTTTATTTTGATAAAGTGAAAAGAGGACGCGGCCTAGGTTGTTATTTCCTAAATGTTGAAACTCATAAGATACGGCAACTTAGTGTTTAACAAACATTTGCAGCGCATGAGACAGTGGAAAGGAAAACAGAACTCTCCTTGACCACATGAGCATTTATAAACCAGTATACTGCACAACACAGCAGCAACAGAACCAATGTTGTAGTAGCAGTAAGCCAACTGCCGAGGGAGTTGATTGTACACTACAGTGTGACAAGTGCAGCAAGCACGACTTTCGCCCATGTAGCTGAGTAGCAACATTTAAAGTGCCTGCAGAGCTAGATAAAGCTGCTGGACGCTGACCACCTTTTTATAAAAACTACATCCGAAGGTTGCCTACTGCCACAGCTGTTAATACCAATGCTTTATGACCCAGCACCTGTTAGAGACCCGGTGGTTTTTTGCATTTCTCGTCCACGCCCTCGGCAGTTGAGTGAATAGACGTGTTTACGGTCGTTTGACTGACCTTTTATGAAGATTTAGGACGTTACACAGTTGAGGTGTAAGGGATGGTTAAATCTACATGGGCATGTTCTTTTGGCCGGGTGCGCACGCGTGCTTCCCAAAGCATCCCCGGCCCACGATCCCGGAGGAGATGAGGGATGACAAAGAGACAGCATTCAAAGCTCTCAAGCTGCACGCACATGTTTTTATTTTTACCTCCAGACTTCCTTCCCAGCCATCTGCTCAAGCGCTTAAAGAATACCGCGCTCTCTTGCTCTCGCCAGCCGGGGAGCGGAGGCGAGCCGGTCCACTTGACGAAGCGCTGTCGAGTAACAGGAGTCCAAGCAAAGATTTGTTTGGCAGAAAAACAACAAGGCCGAGGTGAAGGCTGGGACTTCCTGTTGTCTTTGGGATGCAAGGAGACTCGCTTCCTCTAATCCAAGAGTGTCAAAAGTGTGGCCCGCAGCACATTGTAAAAATATCTTTTATCAAAAAAAAGAAAAAGCAGCAGTAATTTTACGAGAATAAAGTCAAAAATACTAATAGCAAAAAGTTGTAACCCCTTGAGAAAAAGTCATAATTTTACAATACAGTCATAATATTATGAGGAAAAATAATGTCATTTTAGTAGCATAGAATTAAAATATTAAAGGAAAAATATTCCCAATACCCATAATAAAAAAAAAGTCATAATTTGTAAACCAACAACAAAAAGTTTTTTTTTTTTTTTTAAATAGGTTGCAGAAAAAGTTCCGAGAATAAAGTCAAAATATTATGGGAATAAAGTCATAATTATCAGAAGAAAATTTACAAGAAGAAACTTGAAACAGTTGGAAAAACCCCAGCAGTAATGGAAAAAAACAGCCAGCCAGAATTGTACGATAATGTCAAAATATTATGGTAATAAAGTCAATTACAAGAAGAAAATTTACTTAAAATTTAAAAGTTAAAATATTTGGAAAATTTTAAAAACAGCAGAAATGGAAATATACAGTATATATAAAACTTTTACAAGAATAAGGTCAAAATATTAAGGAAAAAGCCGTATTCTAACAAAAAAAGGTCTCAATTTTACAAGAATAACGTCATAAGATTAAATAATGTCATTTTAGTAGCATAAAGTTCAAATGTTAAAGATTTTTTTTTCCAAGTCCAAGTGGTTTCGGGAAAAAGTTAGGTTATGAGAATAAAGTCAAAATATTATGGGAATAAATGTAAAATTACGAGAAAAACATTTACAATAAGAAAGTTTAAATAGTTGGACAATTTTAAAAACAGCAGTAGAAAAAATCAGCAGTAATTTTACAAGAATAAAGGAAAAATATTAAGAGAAAAAAGTCCCAGTTTTAAGACAGTAACATAACATCATGAGGAAAAATAGTCATTTTAGTTGCATAAAGTCAAAATATTAAAGAAAAATAACACATTTTTCACGAGAACAAAGGCAAAATATTATGGCAATAAAGTCATAATTGCAAGAAGAAAATGTATTAGAACAAAAGGACAGCAGCAGAAATGGAAAAAACTTCTGTAATTATAGAATAAAATAAAATGTCATATGCTAACAAAAAAAAGTTGCAATTTTATGAGAATAAACTTGTAATATTATGAGCAAAAGAATAAGAAAGATATATATATATGTATATATATATAGAAGAAATATAAAAAAATAATCAAAACAAAATAAGGTAATTTTTGGAAAATTAGGTTGGGGAAAAAGTTATAATATGGGAATAATGTCAAAATATTGTGGAAATAAAGTCTTAATACTACGAGCAGGACATTTACGAAGATTATTTAAGGAGAACGTTGAGATATTTGGAAAAAAAGACATCAAGAATAGGGGAAAAAAAAGAGCAAAGGGTGAAGTTGATATTAATATGTCTTTTCACCTGTATGACGAAGCTGAGATGCAGTTTTTTCTTGAAAAAGACACATTCCTGATCAAAATCTTAAGACCAGTTGAAAAATTGCTAAAATTTGCATTTTGCACATTTGGATCTTAATGAGGTTTTCAGTAGCGCTACAGCCACAGGCTATAAAAGACAAAATTTCTCACTGTCATGCCCTCCTGATGGCTAAAGCTAAGAAGCTTTCTCTTTTTCAACGTGGTCAGATTGTGGAGCTGCATAAGCAAGACATTAAGGTCCTTACTGGTGCCGACTGTAGCGCAATAACCATCAGACGGCATCTGCGGGAAAAGGGTTTAAAAAACAAAAAAGGAATTCAAAGACCTCGTCTCCTTCAACGCCACCAAACTGCCCGTTTAGACTTTGCCAGGGAGCATCAAACATGGGACATTGAAAGGTGGACAAAAGTTTTATTCTCTGATGAGAAAAAATGTAACCTTGACGGTTCAGATGGCTTCCAAGGTTACTGGCATGACAAGGAGATCCCACCTGAGATGTTTTCTACCCGGCACTGTGGAGGGGGGTCCATCATGGTCTGGGGCGGCTTTTTCATTCAGTGGAACACTGGAGCTTCAGGGGGTGCGGGGTCGTCAAACGGCGGCCGCTTACCTGCAGATGTTGCGGCGGGCATCCCTCATGACTGAGGGCCCTCGTCTGTGTGGTAACAGCTGGCTTTTTCAACAGGACAACGCTGCAGTTCACAATGCTGGCTTGACCAAGGACTTCTTCAGGGAGAATAACATCACTCTTTTGGACCATCCTGCATGTTCCCCTCATTTAAATCCCATAGAGAATATTTGGGGATGGATGGCAAGGGAAGTTTATCAAAATGGCCATCAGTTCCAGACAGTTGATGCCCTTGGTGAAGCCATCTTCACCACTTGGAGCAATGTTCCCACTAGTTCCCACGGTGCTACTCATTACTGAGTCCTACTGAGAACAATTTTTGTTCTGGTTTGGAGAGTTTTTTGTTCGTTTTTGAGCAATGGTCTTAAACTTTTGATCAGCTGACAAACAGCCTATTTCAGTTTAATTGTTGTTTTCAATAAATGACTTTTTCAAAATGTTTTTTGTCTCACTCCCCCTTCTTGTTTTTGCATATTGTAGCTCTACTTAAAACCTCATTAAGATCCAAATGTGCAAAATGCAAATTCTAGCAATTTTTCAACTGGTTTTAAGATTTAGATCAGGAGTGTATATACTTGTATAACTTCTTAGCATATCTACATGTGTTGCTTTACAAAATATCAAAGTGGCAAAGTTGCATCCTTTCATTTTTCCTATGTGGCCCTCGCTGGGAAAGGTTTGGACGCCCCTGCTCTAATCATCCGCGGAGGTCTTCCACACAAAAGGTCAGCGATGGCCGTTAAGTCACGCCGTTATCGTTCTTATTCACACACGAGCTCGTATCCTTTAAGTTCATTTCACCCAAAGAATGTTATCAGGTTTCAACTCCTCGTCCAAAGTCTCGTCTTTCTGCTTATAATTGGCTTTTTTTGTTCCTTTTTTTTTTTTTTAGACAGACGGAAGAAAAGAGACATATACTTCCCTCCAGACTTTCCCTGCCATTTCTTTTTTTTTTTTTTTTTTTTTTTTTAGAGAAGGCCTCTGAAAAGGCTCCATTGTTGTTCTCGGCGTTTCCTGTTTATTTCTATTTACGGCGCTTAATACAATTATTCCCAGGCGTGACCTATTTAAGCGGTTCACGCGAGGAGCCTTTGGCAATCAGCGGCGCTACAAAGTTAGCATGTTGATGGATGTGCGCGTGCGAGAGCGTAGGTGGAGGTTCAGAGGCCGCTTGTTTGTCTTCATTTAAGTCTTTTTCCGTTGCCATAGGAGCGCGCCTCTTTCTTTGCTCCTCACGTCAAATTGCAGCACTTTGGGGAGTGCGAGGAGAAGGCGTCGGGGGAGTCGTCCAGGATTTTAAACTCATCGTCTTTGTCGTTGTCGCTTCCATTCGATGATGCTTAGCTCAGAGCGCCGCTCTCGTATCGCTGGAGTCCAACCTGGGCTGACTAGTCTGATCATTTACGGCACCGATCACGTGATCGTTCATATTAATGGCCAGCGTGTCATCTGGGACGAAGACGGAAAAGGCTTCAAGACAGCGGATCCCTGCGTATTCGCCATTCGCCATTTGCGTCCCCACTCATTTTTATTCGATTATTTTCTTAGTTGATTCATCTGAAGCTTGTCGTTTTGTTAATCGAGTGTCCAAGTGCGGCCTCGGGGAACATTTGCAGACCGCGGCTGTTTTTTAATTGGCCTGCGGCAGACTTTAAAAATAGATTTTAAACAACACACAAAAACCCCCAGCAAAAATGGAAAAATAAGTAATCATTTTACAAGAACAAAGTGAAAATATTTTGAGAAAAAAAAGTTGTGATCTTATGAGGAAAAAGTCCAAATTTTCCGAGAATAAAGTTGTACTATTATGAGCATAACGATGAAACATTAAAGAAAAAAGATGTTATTTTTTACAACATTCGAAAAAGCTGTAACATTACGATAAACAAGCAAAAGACAGAATAAAGTTGTCATTTTTGGAGAATGATCTCATGATCATGAATGATGAATAAATATGATGGCAATGAAGCCACCATTTGATCATTTTCGGATATTTACAAGAATGGTCAAAGAGTTGGAAAATGAAAAACGCAGCTGTCATTTTACGAGAATAAAGTCAAAAATATTAAGTGGAGAAAAGTTGCATTTTACTGAGTAAAAAGTCGCAATTTTACGAGGATAAACTCGTAATATTATGAGGAAAAATAACCTCACTGGAGTAGCGTGGAGTTGAAAAATACAAATAAAACATTTTTTTTTTAAAAAGTCAGAATATTATGAGAAACAAAATGAAATAATGCCATTTTTGGAAAATGAGTTTGGGGAAAATGTATAATATTATGGGAATATTATGGGAATGTTTTTTTCTTTAATTCAGCTTTATGATACTAAAATGATATCATTTTCCCTCATATTACGTTATTCTTGTACAATTACAACCTTTTCCCGTTGGATTACAACTTTTTTCTCTTAATATTTTGACTTTATTCTCATAAAATTACAGCTGTTTTTCGCATTTATGCTGCCTTGTTGTTTACATTTTCCAACTATTTCAACTTTCTTCTCATACTATAAACTTTCTTCCCATATTATGATTTTTTCCCCCAACCTCGTTTTCCAAAAATTCCAATTTCATGTTGTTTTTCTCATAGTGTTATGACTTTAAAAATAGTTTTTTCTCCACGCTACTAAAATGACGCTGCTGTAAATGTTCTCCTCATAATATTACGTTATTCTCATCAAATTAGGATTTTTTTTTCTCGTTAGATTGCAACTTTTTGTCTTAATGTTTTGACTACTCATGTAAATTACTGTTTTTGTCGCTGTTTTTGTTTTGTTTGCAGTTTTCTTGTTAAATTCTATTTTTAAACTGTGCCGTGGGCCAACAACAACAACAACAAAAAGCTGCGGGCCACAAACGGCCCCCACGGCCGCACTTTGGACACCCCTGGTCTGCCGTCAACTTTATTGCCATCCAGCGTGACAGCTTGCAGCGAGGTGAGCACACGTTGATATCATTCTAAGTCGCTTTCCCCCCCCACACAGCAACTACGGTGCGTTCAAGGACATTTGTGAACAGCGGTGCATATACGCTGTACGTTTTAGCTGTATTCTCACATCTGTTGTCACATATTTATAAACGATAACAGACTTGGGGTCAATGAGAAGTGTTTTCCTTGGGAAAAAATGGCGTATTTTCGGGGGAACATTTTTTTTTTAGACCAAAAACCTGCAAACTTGCACAAATGTGCAGGTGTCCCATCTTGGCTAAAATACTATCAAGTTCTCTTCTTTCCACACTTGCTACCTGACATTGAGCAACACCGTAGGGCCCTCTCACACAGCAGTACCTGTCACTGGCCCCCCCTGCTGGTGGGAGGTAGTAATTACTATCCTTTTCAGCTCTATGGTGGTAGAAATGTTTAAAATCGGTGGCCCGTGTCTGAGTAGAAATGCAGTGGAAGATGAAGGCCAGCGGTGGACTAGGAAGTCGACACAGAGTGGGGGCAGGCAGCATATGTGAAATCAGTGTGAAGATGCACTCCGCCATTAATGTTTGCGTGAACGGCAGCAGAACACGGCGCTGCCATGTCAAGTGTTTGCCAGTCACAGGCGGGCATGTAGGGGAGCTGACAGCTACACGGTACAACACATTACTATTTCAGCCACTGCTGCCGCTTCCGTGCCGCTCCAGTCATCGCTTACTCCTCGCTCTTAATTCTTAATGGTTTCTTCAAATGCGAGCGGGTATCATTCACACTTTGCCTGCCAAGGTGCCACATTCCGAGATGTGAATCCCAGGCTAACCCGCAAATTAGGCCCCCGCCGGCGCAGTGCGTGCGCGTGTTATGCTGCGTGAACGCCAGCGTGCCACGCAAACCTGAACCGCAGACGCCATCTGCAAAATGCCTTCAGATGGTGTACTCGTGAATCATTCACGAGTGGGGCGGCGGAGACATGCGAGACACGCGTGGTCGGCGAAGAGCGACGAGGAGGCTAATTCTAAAAACACGGAACGCGCGATTATCCTCAAAAGGGCTCATGAAAGTTTAATGTGAAAGATGTTTGATCGCAGACACGAGGCACAAAAGAATGACACAATACTTCCCTAGCCCACAACAACAGCTAGCAATAGCCAACAACAATAGCTAACAATAGCTCACAACAATAATTAACAACAGCTAGCAATAGCCAACAACAATAGCTAACAATAGCTCACAACAATAATTAACAACAGCTAACAATAGCCAACAACAAAAGCTAACAATAGCTCACAACAATAGCTAACAATAGGTCACAACAATAGCTAACAACAAAAGCTAACAATAGGTCACAACAATAGTTAACAACAGCTAACAATAGCTAACAACAATAGTTAACAACAGCTAACAATAGCTAACAACAATAGTTAACAACAGCTAACAATAGCTAACAACAATAGTTAACAATAGGTCACAACAATAGCTAACAATAGCCAACAACAATAGCTAACAATAGCTCACAACAATAATTAACAACAGCTAGCAATAGCCAACAACAATAGCTAACAATAGCTCACAACAATAATTAACAACAGCTAACAATAGCCAACAACAAAAGCTAACAATAGCTCACAACAATAGCTAACAATAGGTCACAACAATAGCTAACAACAAAAGCTAACAATAGGTCACAACAATAGTTAACAACAGCTAACAATAGCTAACAATAGCTAACAACAATAGTTAACAACAGCTAACAATAGCTAACAACAATAGTTAACAACAGCTAACAATAGCTAACAACAATAGTTAACAATAGGTCACAACAATAGCTAACAATAGCCAACAACAATAGCTAACAATAGCTCACAACAATAATTAACAACAGCTAGCAATAGCCAACAACAATAGCTAACAATAGCTCACAACAATAATTAACAACAGCTAACAATAGCCAACAACAAAAGCTAACAATAGCTCACAACAATAGCTAACAATAGGTCACAACAATAGCTAACAACAAAAGCTAACAATAGGTCACAACAATAGTTAACAACAGCTAACAATAGCTAACAATAGCTAACAACAATAGTTAACAACAGCTAACAATAGCTAACAACAATAGTTAACAACAGCTAACAATAGCTAACAACAATAGTTAACAATAGGTCACAACAATAGCTAACAATAGCCAACAACAATAGCTAACAATAGCTCACAACAATAATTAACAACAGCTAGCAATAGCCAACAACAATAGCTAACAATAGCTCACAACAATAATTAACAACAGCTAACAATAGCCAACAACAAAAGCTAACAATAGCTCACAACAATAGCTAACAATAGGTCACAACAATAACTAACCATAGGTCACAACAATAGCTACAACAATAGCTAACCATAGATCACAACAATAGCTACAACAATATATAACAATAGCTAACCATAGGTCACAACAATAGCTAACCATAGATCACAACAATATCTACAACAATAGCTAACAATAACTACAACAATAGCTAACAATAACTACAACAAAAGCTAACCATAGATCACAACAATAGCTACAACAATAGCTAACAAAAACTACAACAAGATGAAAGGACGCAGGGGCCCCTTTGATGTTTAGTAAAGCACCACGTAGAGATATGCTAAGACGCTACATGTAGCTCAAGAAAAAACAGCATGTCACCTTCGTGATGTGGGGGAATGCTACTAAAAACCAGGCTTTATCTGTAATTATACCAGTTTGTTCTTGTAAAATGGCCGCTTCTCTTCTTCACTGGAATAGGACTAATATTTGGACTTTATTCCCATAAAATCACAGCTGTTTTTTTCCATTTCTGCTGATTTTTTAAATTTCCAACTCTTTCATTTCAGCTTTGGTCTTGTGAATTGTCTTCTCGCAATGCTAACTTTCTATCTTTGAAGGCTATCTTGTCTTTTTCCTTATTTCAACATTGTTACTGAAATGATATTTTTCCTCATTTTACAGGTTTTTTCTCATATTTTTTTTCCAAATTAGAAGTCGTTTTTTTCCTCGTAATATTTTGACTTTACTCTGGGCAAATTTCTGCTGTTGATTTTTATTTTTTTTTTGGCATAATTTTCCAAATATTTCAACTTCTTTTCTCCTGATATTTTGACTTTATTCCCATGTTATACATTTTACCCCAACCCAAGTTTCCAAAAATTGCAACTTTATTTATTGTTTTTGACTTAAAAAAAAATAATAATTATATTTCAATGTCATAAAAAATACTAAAATGACATTTTTCCTCACACTATTACTTTATTCTTTTTTCCTTTTCATAATATTTTGACTTTTGATTGATTTTCCCATTTTTGCTGCTGTTTTTTTATGTGTGTTTCCTTCTTATATTACATTTTTAGACTGAAAATCAATTGCTCCTAAGCACTTCCTGTCTGCTTTATGGTCATCCAAAGCACTTCCTGTCTGCTTTATGGTCATCCAAAGCACTTCCTGTCTTCTTTATGGTCTTCCAAAGCACTTCCTGTCTGCTTTATGGTCTTCCAAAGCACTTCCTGTCTTCTTTATGGTCTTCCAAAGCACTTCCTGTCTGCTTTATGGTCATCCAAAGCACTTCCTGTCTTCTTTATGGTCATCCAAAGCACTTCATGTCTTCTTTATGGTCATCCAAAGCACTTCCTGTCTGCTTTATGGTCATCCTAAGCACTTCCTGTCTGCTTTATGGTCTTCCAAAGCACTTCCTGTCTGCTTTATGGTCATCCTAAGCACTTCCTGTCTGCTTTATGGTCTTCCAAAGCACTTCCTGTCTGCTTTATGGTCTTCCAAAGCACTTCATGTCTTCTTTATGGTCATCCAAAGCACTTCCTGTCTGCTTTATGGTCATCCTAAGCACTTCCTGTCTGCTTTATGGTCTTCCAAAGCACTTCCTGTCTGCTTTATGGTCATCCTAAGCACTTCCTGTCTGCTTTATGGTCTTCCAAAGCACTTCCTGTCTGCTTTATGGTCATCCTAAGCACTTCCTGTCTGCTTTATGGTCTTCCAAAGCACTTCCTGTCTGCTTTATGGTCATCCTAAGCACTTCCTGTCTGCTTTATGGTCTTCCAAAGCACTTCCTGTCTGCTACCCATTACTTTTAAGCACTTCCTGCCTGATTGATGCGGTTCCCAAGAACTTCCTGCCTGGCTTTCCCATCATTCCCAAGTAGTTCCCGTCTTCTTCAGATGACTTCTTTGACTCCGTGTTGCTCCCAGGCGTAGTCCAGACGTTAACGGTTTTTACTTGGATCCATGGACGGCGCCATGCTAGTCGCACGCACGACCTGTTTACACGCAAACGTCACGCCGCTAATCCATCAAATCCCTTCTTCCCCGCAGAACCTCTGAAGACTAGTCGGTTTACTGACAAATTTGTGGATTTTCTTCCTAAATGACCTTTGCCATTATCTGACACCTCAAATGTTGTGATTTAAAAATCGAATTTAAGTCGATTTAGCAGCGGGACGACGCCGAGGTGCACACGTTGAGGCGTCTTTCTTTGCGACGGGTGCCAAAAAGGAGGAGTTGGCTGAGTTTGTTAGCAAAAGAGCGACGAGGGAGGAAAAACTCTGAATCATTCATCATTCATGTCTTTGTTGTCCTTCCAAAAATCATTTTTTTTTTTTTGTGAGGTATTTGTGGCTCTACTTTCTAGACGTGATGAATTATTGCTGGTCTAGGGAGTTCTTTTTTTAATAACAGTAGCTAAAAATGGCTAATATATCGTCTAACAGAGTGGCTAATAGACGTGCTCACAGAGTGGCTAATAAGAGTAGCTTACAGAGTGGCTAATAGATGAGCTAACAGTGGCTAATAGAGGAGCTAACAAAGGAGCTAACAGTGGCTAATGGAGTAGCTAACAGAGGAGCTAACTGCCTAACAGAGTGGCTAATAGAGTAGCTAACAATAGCTAATAGAGTTGCCAACAGAGTGGCTAGTAGAGGAGCTAACAGAGTAGCTAAAAGAGGTGCTAACAGAGTGGCTAATAAGAGTACTACGTAGTGTCTAATAGAGGAGCTAACTGTGGCTAATGGAGGAGCTAACAGAGTGGCTACTAAAGGTGCTAACAGTGCCTAACAGAATGGCTAATAGAGGCGTTATGGCTAACAGAGTACCAAACAGTGGCTAATAGAGGAGCTAAAAGATGAGCTAACAATAGCTAATAGAGTAATTAACAGAGTGGCTAGTGGAGGAGCTAACAGTGGCTAATAAAGTATAGCTAACAGAGTGGCTAATAGAGGAGCTAAAAGTGGTTAATAGAGGGGCTAATAAAGTAGCCAACAGTGGCTAATAGAGTAGCTAACAGTTATTAATGGAGGACCTCACAGGGTGGCAAATATAGTGTAAAATATACTGGCTAACAGTGTAGTTAAGATAGCGGCTAACATGCCGGCTAATAGAGTGGCTAAAATGTTGGCTAACAGAATGGCTAGTAGAGTAGCTAGCAGTTGTGAATAAGAAAGTGGACAACAAAATGGTTATTATTGCCACCAGAGAAACTCTCACAGGGCGTGATCGTATTTTCTTATTGTTTTAGCGAGTCGGCGTGGGTGTCATCTGGCTAATCTTCTCGGATTGAAGGAACACGAAGACATTTTTCGCATACTTTCTTGACCTGTGAAACTGTTTGTTGATTGGAACGGTGATTTTGCTGTGAAGGTAAATGACACTTGTCGCTGCACGTATTTTTATATTTAGCTTTATTAGCACAGACAAGTGTCTGGTTAAGAATCATTACAGCATGGCTGTCATTTTAATCTTTCAGTCTAATTGCTAATAGTGTAGCAAACTGAGTGGGTGAATGGGTAGCACAACACTAAAACAGCCCTGTCAGAAAGGTAGTTGTGCAAACACATATGGCTAATACAGCAGTTAGCAGCAGCTAACAGTGCCTTACATAACGGATAAGAGAGTAGCTAAAATGGCTAATGTAGTAATGTAGTGTAGTAATGTAGCTAATGTAGTGTTTAATATAGCAGATAATGAAGGATACACCAGACTGGCTAACTAGCAGCTAAAATTGGCTAATATAGCGAATAATAGAGAAGCTAGAGTGGCTAACAGTATCGTAAATGAGTAGCTAACAATATAGCGGCTAGCAACAGTGGAGAAAACACAGCGGCTAATACAATGGCTAACAGTGGTATACCAGTCAACATTTGCATTTGTAAACAAGGGACATTTTTCAGAAAGTATGGGAAATTCTCGTTTCCAGTCTTCAACTGCTCCAGCAGCACCAAAGAGGCTTTTTTAAATTTATTTTTTTATTCAAGAAAACTATTAAAACTGGAGGGCATCTGCAAAAGAAGAGCAATATATGGTATTTTCCCGCTGAAAAAGACTGTCTACTTGAGGAGCTAATAGAACAGCTAATATAACAGCAAATATGCCTGCTAACAGTAGCTAGCATGAGTAGTCAATAGAGTGGCTAATAAAGGAGCTAACAGAGCTAACATTATGCCTGTCAACGAGCTAGCTAACGGCCCTCATAAACAGTAGAAAAACAAATAAATACTAGTGAAATACTAACCTTACCTAGCATATCTGCCAACTGATAAATCAGGAAAAATGATGGAAAATATGATGGAACCCCAGCGGCTAATATAGTAGCAAATACGCCTGCTAACAGTAACTAGTATAACTAGCCAGGTGAGTGGCTAAAAACAGAGCTAACAGAGTTTAACTGAATAATCTTCCCAAAAAACAATGTAAACGAGCTAGCTTATTGCACACAGTAGACACACTTTGAAGAACGACACTAAATACGAGTTAAATGTTAACCTCACAGGTTCATAAAGCAACGAGCAAATTAGCAACAGTTCACCAAGAAATGACAGGAAATGATGTAGTTTTAAAGGGAATAAAACTTGAATGTGGTCACAGCATCGTATCCTGTTTGAGACATAAAAGAGTGTTTACATCTTAATGTCTTCCACTGTCAAGGAAAGCATTCATTTAGCTGCCGGGAGCCTTCCCATCATTCCGCGTGAGAACAGGAAAAAAAGGAAGGTTTATTTCGTCTTTGTCTGTGCTAACGTTAGCCTTAAAGGTCGAGAGGTGACAGCTGAAAGTAAGAAAGTAAGCCTTCAATCATGAGAACCGCCTTACCTTTCCGTGGAGCCCCGCCGGCGCTCCCAAAGTAAGTCGCTAAAGTCCGAGGACTTAGCGCGTCTCTCCTGCGCTGCATTTTAATCAGACATCATTCGCACTTTAGACGAGAGCGCGTGCAGGGTCACGCAAAGGTCAAGCACATCATGCTTTTCACCACAACGTTCAAACTAGCCGACGCTAACGGCGTGTATGCTAGCAACTCTGACTGCTAAAATGCTACAACTATTACATACTTAAACAAAATGAATAAATCTAACCTGCAGGGGAAAGCTAACATGTTCATAATCAAAGCTAACTTGCTAGCCATGCTCTGAATGACAGAACTAAAGTGCTACGATCGAAGTGAAAGAGCTAACACGCTAACTATGATCTAAGTGAAAAGCTAAAATACGCTCATAGAGGAAAAGCTAACATGCTAACTGTGATCTAAGTGAAAAGGATAACATGCTCACATGATAGCTTTTTATTCTGATACAAAACATATTGGCATTTTGGGTGCGGAAAAAGTTATAATGTTATAAGAATCACACAAAACAAAATATTATGGGATGTATTATTGCTGGTCTAGGGAGTTCTTTTTTTAATAACAGTAGCTAAAAATGACTAACATAGCGCCTAACAGAGTGGCTAATAGACGTGCTAACAGAGTGGCTAATAAGAGTAGCTTACAGAATGGCAAATAGAGGAGCTAACAGTGGCTAATAGAGTAGCTAACAGAGGAGCCTAACAGAGTGGCTAATAAAGGAGCTATCAATAGCTAATAGAATAGCTAACAGAGTGGCTAATAAGAGTAGCTTACAGAATAGCAAATAGAGGAGCTAACAGTGGCTAATGGAGTAGCTAACAGAGGAGCCTAACAGAGTGGCTAATAAAGGAGCTATCAATAGCTAATAGAGTAGCTAACAGAGTGGCTAGTAGAGGAGCGAACAGTGGATAATAGTGGAGCTAACTGTGGCTAATGGAGTCGCTAGCAGAGTGGCTACTAAAAGTGCTAACAGTGCCTAACAGAATGGCTAATAGAGAGGTTATGGCTAACAGAGTAGCTAACAGTGGCTAATAGAGGAGCTAAAAGATGAGCTGACAATAGCTAATAGAGTAGCTAACAGAGTGGCTAATAGAGTAGCAAATAATTACGGGAAGAACATTAACAAGAAGAAAGTTGAAATAAAAAAAACAGCAGAAATGGGAAAATAAACTGCAATTTTATGAGAATAAAGTTAAAACATTGAGAGGAAAAAAGTTGTATTCTAACGAGGAAAAAAAAGTCACAAGTTTAGAAGAATAAAGTTGTAAAATGACGATGGAAAATAGTGCAGCTGTGGTAGCAAAGAGTTGAAGTCATAACACGATGAGAAACAAGCCAAATAAAACAAAGCAGTCATTTTGGGTTGGGAAAGAAAGTCTTATGCGAATAACGTCATAATATCATGAGGGGAAAAAATATGAGAAAAAAATTCTGTTATTCAGGAAAAAGTTGAAATATTTGGAAAATGAAAAAAGACAACAGCAAAAATGTAAAACCCCCCCACAAAACGGAAGTTGATGCTAACAACGGGCTTTCCACCTCCATCACGAAGCCGAGATGACTTTCTTCTGGAAGTACACCAACGAGCGTCTTAGCATATCTGCATGCGTAGCTTTGCAAAACACCAAAGTGGCAAAGTTGCATCCTTTCATTTTTCACCACGCGGCCCTCGCTGGATAAACGCTGGGACGCCCGTTTGTAACAAGCAGACAAATATGAATGGCTGAAAGGCGACACACTCGTTAATCAATGTGAAACACACACAAGTACACAACAAGGTGCAGTGAGGCAACGGTGACTCAGGGCTTACATCACTGCCTTGACTCAAGGAGACACACACGCACACACACGCACGCACACGCGCGCGTGCGCACAGAAGGAAGTGTCTGCACATGCGTGTGTGTGGTGGCTGCAGTCAGTAATGAGAGTGTGCATTGTAATGTGATGCAAATGTGACATCTTGATTTAAACATTAGGATGATCGCCGACCTTCTTGCTTCCTGCTAAATAATTCAGGACGTCATCGGGCGTATTACAACAAGACGTTTCAAGAGGACAAGACACAAAAAAACACAAAAAAGAAAAAAGCCCGCAGAGAGTCACGGCGGGACATTTATGCAGAGGAGCAGCGCGTTGGCCGGGGGGCCCATCACTCATCAATTTGTTTGTAAACAACAGATTTATGCACACTAAAGCAAGACTGCGCTGCAGGCGGACACGCACACAGACACACACACCCACACACACACACACACACACACTCACTCACTCACTCACTCACTCACTCGTGCACTTTGGCCTCCGGCGTGTTGAGCGAAGGAAAAGGGAAAAAAATGACCAGGAAATGTGCGCCACGCTCGCACGCTAACATCTTCACTTTAGCAGCACACGCATCAAACAAGACCAGCGCACAAAAACAAGCAAATGTACACAAACAAATAGAAAATAGGCAATTAAAAGGTCCCATATTGGAGTATTTTGACGTGCCAGTAGCACAATAATGCAGTGGAACTGAGACGGTTTAAAAGTGCTTTTAGTAAGCCCGACTGAGAGCACGCGCGTGTGTAGCTTTAAGGCTAATGAGCTTCGTTTGTGGGCGTGCATCTCCCTTAAGAGCTGCTCCACGTTGCACAAATACACTCCAACGCTGCACTTGTACAACGTAATAGATGCCATACATCACAAACGACGACGTCACGGTGACAAACGTTAGCAACACTAGCTTAGCTGTGCTAACATTACATTTTAATAGCCTACTTGCTGAAGAAAAACTAAACAATCTAATTTACGGCTTCCGCCTTTGTTGCTGACGGACACATTAGTTGGCGGAGATTCATTTTTACACGTGTAGCGAAGCCTGCTTTGCGTGTTAGCAACACTAGCATAGTTGTGCTAACATGATGTTTTAACAACCTATTTGCTGACGAAAACCTAAATCAAGTTTACGGCTTCCACGTTTGTCGCTGACGGACACATAGTTGGCCGAGATTCATTTTTACACGTGTGGCGAAGCCCACTTTGTGTCATTGTGTACGTCATGGGTAAGTCAAATTCGAAAGTCGCACAAAACGTCGTTGAGAAAGATGTCACACGTGCGTCACCGGTCTTCAGTTTGGCGAGCTGGTTAGGTACGATGTTTTGCTAGCTTGTAAACATTTGGAACCTCGACCGTCAAACACTGCACAATTTAGAATTCAACCAAAATTTTCAGAAATATACACCTCCCTCTAATGTCTATTAGATTGAACAAATCAAACAAATTAAGTTAAACGTTAGCAACTCTAGCATTGCAATGTGAGCTAAAGCGCTAACATGACATTTTAACAGCATAACGTCATTTTCTTCAGCATATTCACTGAAGAAAAACTAAATGATCAAACTGGGCTCCCATGTCGGTAGATGACTGATGGATAGTGGGCAGTGCTCCATTTAAGATGTGTAGCGAAGCCTGTTTTCTTTTTTTTAAATTTTATTTGAACATGCTCTGACATTTAAAAGACACACCGCTCGACAAGGACAGTGAGATGTGATGCAGTTGCAAAGTTGTTTTCATTTAAAGTAAACTAGACATAAATCAGAGCTCCATTTTAAGATGTGTAGCAAAACCCGCTTTGCGCTACTGTAGCGTCTCACGTGCATCACCAGTCTTCAGTTGGCCGAGCTTCTAAGGTATCACGTTTTGCTAGCTTGTACATAAACACGGTTGGAAACTCAAACGTCACATATTGCTGAGAGGTAGCACAATTTGGAATTCAGCCCAACATGTTGGGGAATATGACGCCTACTATAACGTCAAACAAATGAAGTTAAATGTTAGCCACTCTAGCACAGCAACGTGAGCTAAAGTGCTAACATGACATTTTAGCATCATGCTTGGTTAGCATATTTGCTGAAAAAAAACGAAATGATCAAACTTGCAGCTCCCACGTCTGTACATGAGCGATGGATGGATAGCATTCATTTTAAGACGCGTAGCTAAGCCTGCGCGCCTTTTGCGAAACTGTCTTCAGGCATTTGACACACAAGTCAACAAGAAAGCCAGTGAGATGTGGTGCAGTTGCAACGTTGTTTTTATTCAAAGAAGTAAACAAGCACAAATCAAAACCAGTTGTTTCTCTCTTCAGAGCGTCAGCGTCAGGCGGCCATTTTGTTTGTTTACTTTGGTCAAAGAAAGCACCACATTCGGTCGTTTGCTCGGCAAAGGCACTTGAATGGACAAAGACCGGCAGCTACTGTAACAATATCACTTAAAGAAGGAACAAAAACTCATTTAATCCAATGATTTTTTTTACAATACAATTACTTTCTTGATGCTTTTAGCAGAGTAATTCATATTATCTGATAATAACTTCATGCTAGTATCGTACATCAAAGGCATCTCATTTAAAGACAGCTCAACAAGCTAACAGCCTCGTCTCAAATAAACACAGTTTCTTTTGCAAATCTTAGTTATACTGCATTTTTATGATTCTATTTTTTTCAGCGTGACAAATTGACAAAAAAAAACAAACCAAAAAAAACCAAGCCTGCGACGACATCCTGGTGACAAAATCCTCGGGCGTCGTCGAAGCTATTTTGCTTTCACATCAACATTAAAAAGACGCGGCTAACCTAGCGACAACATTTTCGCGAGCCCAAACGACTCTCGTGGTCCCTTTGACACCCGTCAACACGAAACGTTAAAAGTCGACCCAAAATACTGAGGAAGGAGCACAAAAGGTCGACGCGTACCAACGACTTCAGCGCTAAGCGGTCAGGACACCTGGCTGCTGTGCATGTAACCCATTTCCTTAAGCCGTGAAACGTCTTTTAAAGTGTCAATGCAATTTAAGATTGAAAAAAATTGCATAGCTATCTCGTACGTAGGCGTCGGCCTCTGCATGACCCTAGCGGTTCGTTAGTTGCGTTAAAGTGGAACAAAGAGAAGTTGCAAAATATTAACCAGCGAAGAGGCTCTAACGCTACAGCATGAGGCTAACGGCTAACGTGAATATTGACCACGTTCAGAGACATCGGCGGACTCGTTGAATTGTTGGAATTGCCACGAGTTAAAAGTGATTTGAGGCTAATTTGTTGCTGTTGAGAAAAGATCAGCAGCCAGTTGCTTGGCGGATTAGCCTAGCTTAGCATAAAGACGGGAATAGATGACTCATTGATGCTATGTGCTAAGATAACTTACTGTAGCTGCTAATAAAACATTGTTTTCAGGTTCTGAAAGCGAGCGACGAAGCGACGCTAAGCGTAAAAAAATAGCAACGCAGTATGAATGTTCATCAGTGAGATGAAAAGCGAGCTAGCGTGCAAGCGAGCGGAGGGACAGCGGAAAGAGCGTGCGGGCATCGGTCGGTCACAGTGGTGGGCGGGGTCGTTCAGAGGTCAGTGGTGGCCTTGGCGGTAAGCGCCTGGATGCGTCCCGTGTTACAGTTCTTGCAGAGGACGTGTCCATCCAGAGGGTAGCAGCCCTGGTTGTCGCCCTCCGACAGCAGAGAACCGCAATCCTGCACACACAAACGCAACATCAGCCTCACACGCCCTCCTCACCGATACGTTCACACCGATACTCCACTTACCTGCCATGTGCCTCTCATGCCACTCATGGACCAATGCATCATGTCTCATGTACCCGTAATCTACCATGTTTATATCCTATTTAATGTACCATACATGCATCATGTACCCATAATCTACCATGTTTATATCCTATTTAATGTACCATACATACATCATGTACCCATAATCTACCATGTTTATATCCTATTTAATGTACCATACATGCATCATGTACCCATAATCTACCATGTTTATATCCTATTTAATGTACCATACATGCATCATGTACCCGTAATCTACCATGTTTATATCCTATTTAATGTACCATACATACATCATGTACCCATAATCTACCATGTTTATATCCTATTTAATGTACCATACATACATCATGTACCCGTAATCTACCATGTTTATATCCTATTTAATGTACCATACATGCATCATGTACCCATAATCTACCATGTTTATATCCTATTTAATGTACCATACATGCATCATGTACCCATAATCTACCATGTTTATATCCTATTTAATGTACCATACATACATCATGTACCCATAATCTACCATGTTTATATCCTATTTAATGTACCATACATGCATCATGTACCCGTAATCTACCATGTTTATATCCTATTTAATGTACCATACATACATCATGTACCCGTAATCTACCATGTTTATATCCTATTTAATGTACCATACATGCATCATGTACCCATAATCTACCATGTTTATATCCTATTTAATGTACCATACATGCATCATGTACCCATAATCTACCATGTTTATATCATATTTAATGTACCATACATGCATCATGTACCCATAATCTACCATGTTTATATCCTATTTAATGTACCATACATGCATCATGTACCCATAATCTACCATGTTTATATCCTATTTAATGTACCATACATGCATCATGTACCCATAATCTACCATGTTTATATCCTATTTTATGTACCATACATGCATCATGTACCCATAATCTACCATGTTTATATCCTATTTAATGTACCATACATACATCATGTCTCATGTACCCGTAATCTACCATGTTTATATCCTATTTAATGTACCATACAGACATCATGTACCCGTAATCTACCATGTTTATATCCTATTTAATGTACCATACATACATCATGTACCCGTAATCTACCATGTTTATATTCTATTTAATGTACCATACATACATCATGTACCCGTAATCTACCATGTTTATATCCTATTTAATGTACCATACATGCATCATGTCTCATGTACCCGTAATCTACCATGTTTATATCCTATTTAATGTACCATACATGCATCATGTACCCGTAATCTACCATGTTTATATCCTATTTAATGTACCATACATGCATCATGTACCCATAATCTACCATGTTTATATCCTATTTAATGTACCATACATGCATCATGTACCCATAATCTACCATGTTTATATCCTATTTAATGTACCATACATACATCATGTACCCGTAATCTACCATGTATATATCCTATTTAATGTACCATACATACATCATGTACCCGTAATCTACCATGTTTATATCCTATTTAATGTACCATACATGAATCATGTCTCATGTACCCGTAATCTACCATGTTTATATCCTATTTAATGTACCATACATACATCATGTACCCGTAATCTACCATGTTTATATCCTATTTAATGTACCATACATGCATCATGTACCCATAATCTACCATGTTTATATTCTATTTAATGTACCATACATGCATCATGTACCCATAATCTACCATGTTTATATCCTATTTAATGTACCATACATACATCATGTACCCATAATCTACCATGTTTATATCCTATTTAATGTACCATACATGCATCATGTACCCATAATCTACCATGTTTATATCCTATTTAATGTACCATACATGCATCATGTACCCATAATCTACCATGTTTATATCCTATTTAATGTACCATACATACATCATGTACCCGTAATCTACCATGTTTATATCCTATTTAATGTACCATACATACATCATGTACCCATAATCTACCATGTTTATATCCTATTTAATGTACCATACATACATCATGTACCCGTAATCTACCATGTTTATATCCTATTTAATGTACCATACATACATCATGTACCCATAATCTACCATGTTTATATCCTATTTAATGTACCATACATGCATCATGTACCCATAATCTACCATGTTTATATCATATTTAATGTACCATACATGCATCATGTACCCATAATCTACCATGTTTATATCCTATTTAATGTACCATACATACATCATGTACCCATAATCTACCATGTTTATATCCTATTTAATGTACCATACATGCATCATGTACCCGTAATCTACCATGTTTATATCCTATTTAATGTACCATACATACATCATGTACCCGTAATCTACCATGTTTATATCCTATTTAATGTACCATACATGCATCATGTACCCATAATCTACCATGTTTATATCCTATTTAATGTACCATACATGCATCATGTACCCATAATCTACCATGTTTATATCATATTTAATGTACCATACATGCATCATGTACCCATAATCTACCATGTTTATATCCTATTTAATGTACCATACATGCATCATGTACCCATAATCTACCATGTTTATATCCTATTTTATGTACCATACATGCATCATGTACCCATAATCTACCATGTTTATATCCTATTTAATGTACCATACATACATCATGTCTCATGTACCCGTAATCTACCATGTTTATATCCTATTTAATGTACCATACAGACATCATGTACCCGTAATCTACCATGTTTATATCCTATTTAATGTACCATACATACATCATGTACCCGTAATCTACCATGTTTATATTCTATTTAATGTACCATACATACATCATGTACCCGTAATCTACCATGTTTATATCCTATTTAATGTACCATACATGCATCATGTACCCATAATCTACCATGTTTATATCATATTTAATGTACCATACATGCATCATGTACCCATAATCTACCATGTTTATATCCTATTTAATGTACCATACATGCATCATGTACCCATAATCTACCATGTTTATATCCTATTTTATGTACCATACATGCATCATGTACCCATAATCTACCATGTTTATATCCTATTTAATGTACCATACATACATCATGTCTCATGTACCCGTAATCTACCATGTTTATATCCTATTTAATGTACCATACAGACATCATGTACCCGTAATCTACCATGTTTATATCCTATTTAATGTACCATACATACATCATGTACCCGTAATCTACCATGTTTATATCCTATTTAATGTACCATACATGCATCATGTACCCATAATCTACCATGTTTATATCCTATTTAATGTACCATACATGCATCATGTACCCATAATCTACCATGTTTATATCCTATTTAATGTACCATACATGCATCATGTACCCATAATCTACCATGTTTATATCCTATTTAATGTACCATACATACATCATGTACCCGTAATCTACCATGTATATATCCTATTTAATGTACCATACATACATCATGTACCCGTAATCTACCATGTTTATATCCTATTTAATGTACCATACATGAATCATGTCTCATGTACCCGTAATCTACCATGTTTATATCCTATTTAATGTACCATACATACATCATGTACCCGTAATCTACCATGTTTATATCCTATTTAATGTACCATACATGCATCATGTACCCATAATCTACCATGTTTATATTCTATTTAATGTACCATACATGCATCATGTACCCATAATCTACCATGTTTATATCCTATTTAATGTACCATACATACATCATGTACCCATAATCTACCATGTTTATATCCTATTTAATGTACCATACATGCATCATGTACCCATAATCTACCATGTTTATATCCTATTTAATGTACCATACATGCATCATGTACCCATAATCTACCATGTTTATATCCTATTTAATGTACCATACATGCATCATGTACCCATAATCTACCATGTTTATATCCTATTTAATGTACCATACATGCATCATGTCTCATGTACCCATAATCTACCATACACCATATTTACCTCATATGTAATGTACCGCTAATGTACCATACTTACAACATACTTAATGTACCAATAATGTACCATATTTACATATTTAATGTACCTCTAAAGTACCATACACCATAATTACATCATACGTAATGTACCAATAATGTACCATAATTACATATTTAATGCACCTCCAATGTAGCATATTTACATCATATTTAATCATATACTTCATGCTGAAATATGATGTAAATGTGGTACTTTAACGGTACATTACAGATGATGAAATTACGACGTATGGTACATTAGAGGTACATTCAATTTGAATGCCCCCCTAATATAGCATATTTATATATAAAGTACCTCTAATGTACCCTACTTAGTACATATTTAATGTGACTAATGCATCACATTTACAGTACATCGTCATTATGTACCTTAATGTAACCCCTGATGTACAACGCACCCCCAATGTAGCATATTTAATGTACCACATCGTATTCTCTCTAAAGTACCTCTGCAGTATCACAGTACACTCCATCCTATTCCATGTACAGCTAGTGTAGCACATTTACGTCATATTTGATGGTGTAATGTGGTACATTTACAGCATATTGAACGTGGTGTAATGTGTATATATATATGTATATATATACAGTATATATATATATATATATATATATATATATATATATATATATATACTGTATATATAGTGTGTATATATATATATACTGTATATATATATATATATACTGTATAGTGTGTGTATATAGTATGTGTATACAGTATAGTATGTGTATATATAGTATGTGTATATATAGTGTGTATATATAGTATGTGTATATATATAGTATGTGTATATATAGTATGTACAGTATATATATAGTGTGTATATATATATAGTCTGTGTATATATAGTGTGTATATATAGTATGTGTATATATATAGTATGTACAGTATATATATAGTGTGTATATATATGGTGTGTGTGTGTGTGTGATACTTCCAAAGAAAAGGCTGTGCTGTAGTGGAGCTTGATGGAGTGTTTGAGTGTGAGTTGAAATGTCAGCGTAGACTTTTGTCAAATAGTTTTAGTGGTTGGGTTTCCAATGTGTGTCACTGAGGAGCTGACGGCTAAAACTCCCATGACTCAGTCTGATTCACGTCCTGCGCTCGCATGCACGCACACGCACACAGGCTAGGTACCGATGCTGCATTCAAGGCTGCCATGATGCAGGAAATACGATGATAGTAGATTTATTACAATTGTTATATAAATCATATATATATATATCATACCTCATAACGACCATGACCCGTCACCCTATGAGGACGAGCGCTATAGAAAATGGAGGGATGGGATAAATACAGTATGACTATACAAGCTACTGTTTGCTTTTTTCCCAAGTAGCACTGCTATGCTAATCGTTAGCATACACATAGCCACCCACCTCACAGCGGTAACACTGCACGTGGAAGTCCCGGTCCAGCGCCACGATGCGGACAGTCTCCTCCTGGCCCGGTGCCGGCATGATGGGCTCTGAGCACACGCAGCAGCGGGGGGCAAACTTCCTGTCAAACCCCCCCAGCAAACAAAGTTAGCATCATCATCAAAAACATCACCACCGTTGTAAACACAATGAATTACACAACACCATTTTGTTTCATAAAAATCCATCCATCCATCTTCTATGCCGCTTATCCTCATTAGGGTGGCGGGTGTGCTGGAGCCTATCCCAGCTGACTTCGGGCGAGGGGCGGGGTACACCCTGGACTGGTCCTTAACCTTTTAACCTTGTCTTTGTGCTCAAAGTAGTCACTAAGCGCATACTGAAATTCACTATAGAAATACAAACATTCACAATAATAAAGTACATACGATGGAGCGTTATACGTCAAGTTCCGCTCAAGTTATTTGAGTAAAAGTGTTTTACAGTTACTGTCACAATAATTAGTTTGAGATCATATATTCATTTAAGATCAAGATGGCGCCCTCCGTGGCAGACGTCGCTGTTTCACTCTCCCGTCTTTTTCTATTTATTGTTATTTTATTGTTTATATTGGACGTCTTCTGTTGTTGGTGTTGCTTAATTTATTGGGATTCATGTTTCTTATGTTCTTATTCATTTTCTTGTGTTTTCTTTCGTTTTTTTGGAGAATGAACAGAATAAAAATTTCATTGCGTAGTATAACTGCCTGTTTTACTATGTATATGACAATAAAACTCTTGAACAATAAAAAAATACACTGTACAATATTTCTTATTTAAATTGTCATTATTAAATCCTGAAATATATGTTGTTGTTGTTTTAAACCTTGAAAATAATTATTTTTAACAAAAAAAATATTTATTTATTCAATTAAATAATCTAATAAAATAAAAGAGAATCAAATAATTGTACAGGAAGAAATTCTATGAATACTTGGAAACATAATTCCAACATTATATTTATATATATACTTACATAATTAATTTGAATAAAAAATGGCTTAAAATACTTAAACATTTTTAGATTATTATTAAAATTATAATTACACAATATATCATAATAATTAACTCCAACACTGAAATCAAATTTGAAATCCATATAAATGAGATAATGGGCCGCATGTTGGCCTCACAGTCAGGAGATCGGGAAGACCTGGGTTCAATTCTCCCTTGGGCATTTCTGTGTGGAGTTTGCATGTTCTCCCCGTGCGTGTGTGGGTTTTCTCCGGGTACTCCGGTTTCCTCCCACATTCCAAAAACATGCATGTTAGGTTAATTGGAGACTCTAAATTGTCCATAGGTATGAATGTGAGTGTGAATGCTTGTTTGTCTATATGTGCCCTGCCATTGGCTGGCGACCAGTCCAGGGTGTACCCCGCCTGTCGCCCGAAGGCAGCTGAGATAGGCTCCAGCGTGCCCCCGTGACCCTAATGAGGAGAAGCGGCATAGAAAATGGATGGATGATGAGATAATAATACCAATTTTGCTATGTTTCATGTGCATTTTGTTGACTAAGAATAGAAATATTGCTTGCATCTGCATTGCTGGTGTGCTGTGATGGCTTCATCCAGCAGTAGTGAGGCATACAGTCCATAACACGGCTAGAAAATGGGCTCAATTAAAACATTTCACACTCAGTGACAACACTGGGAGCCAATGCTTGACAAATAAGGTGTGCCGTCGTACTTGTGGAAGTCCTCGATGCAGTGGATGTGGTTGGAGGCGTCCACGGTGAAGGGGACGCCATCCAGGCTGCGGTGGCAGACCACGCAGGTGAAGCAGTGAGGGTGGTAGGCCTTGCCCGTGGCCCGCAGGATGCGCTCCATGATGGGCTTGCTGCAGATGGTGCACGTCTCCAGGGTGTTCTGCACACGCACACACACGCACACACACATCATCATGATGAGTCACTTCCCGTTCAGTGCGTCTGTGAGCTTAACAAATGTCCAAACAGGAAAGTGCAGCTCGGATCAGCCCGGCACGCTTTGGAATGCTAAATCCTGGATGCTGGAAAACACCTCAGCTGAGGTCGTCGTACAATTTGGAATTCCAACAAAGGAATGTTGGAAAAGAAGAAAAAAAAAGTCCCTTAAGTCATGCAAAAAGTCCCCGCCGAGCATGAAGTCACGCAAGTGAGCATCAAAGCATGATTTGCTTTTTCTTTGGCTTTAAAAAAATCATTTAAAATGTTTTAATGTAATATTTGTAAAATTGAACTGATTTAGTTATTTAGTTTTTGTTATTTGACTATTTTGTAATTGTTATGTTAGGGTTGTCACAAGGTCTTGCTAGATTAAACCGTGTGTGCATGCGTTTTCCTCGTCTCCCGCCTCCCAACAGGCAGGAAGAGGGTTCACTCTGTGCATTGGTTTCAGCACCTTGGCGCGTTTGTTCCATAGAACAAGGGCACAAACGGAGGGAGCCCTTTTGTCAGTCATACAATGTCTTTGTCTCGGTGGGGCCGCTCGCATACACACGGAGTGCAGAAGAGTGTAACGTAGAAAATAAATGAGTAGATTGCAATATACTGTCATATATTTGTAATGTTTTTTCATTGTGCTTTTCTTAAAAGTAATGTTAAAATCTTGTCTCGTCGCCCCAAACCTCACGTATCGTCTTGTCTCGTCTCGTGACACCCCTATTTTTCATTTCATTTTGTGGCGACATGTCTTCCAATAGAAGGTGAGCGTCAAAGCAGTAAACTCGCCTTAAAGTTAAGGTGGACTGTTTTAGTAGCCCCTTTCACACAGTCCTTTAAAAACTGGGACTGGAGTTCTCGTGTCCCTGTTTTTGTATAAAAAGCGCTGACACAGATTTGCACCTTCCGAGTAAATGGGAATACCAGATTGGCTGTTGGGTGAAGTTTAACACACTTATTCCTGTGGTTGTTTTGCACACTGGAAGGGGCGTTGCAAGGGGGGGAGAGACAATATGAATAATGACAGCGCTACGCTGCTTGGTTATCACTGTCCATTTCATTGGAGCAGATCCTTCCATGTGTTCAAAGTTACCATCTTCATCCTTCATGCTGATTGCGTGTTTGAGCGTTTGGCGAGCAGCCAATGTTGGTTCTCCACTTTCTGAGCATTTTACCACGTCTAATTTCACTTCACTTTTCACTTTCCTTTTCTTTGTTGCACGGTACCTCACGCATGGGAGACATCATGAGGGGAAGGGAGGAAGTTACCTAAAAAGCACAGAAGTGACATTGTCCTTCCTCTGTGTAGCAATGCGCAACTACATATTCTTTCACTGTGCGCCCGTAGCTACCATAAATTCCGGACCGGAATACAAGCCGCACTCACCAAATATAGAGAGAAAACAATTTTTGTCCATAAATAAGCAGCACTTGTCTATAAGCCACAGGTGTCCATGCAGTAACATGGGATATTTACACAGAAAGACACGCTATAAACCTTGCAATCCTACCTACAATACGTGTTCCAAGCGTCACTCGTTAGTGCCGATGACGAGACGTGAGACGCTTTTTTCCATCAGAGTTCAACATCTGCTGCGGTCCATTCAGTCCAAGCAGAAGCTGTAGTAATTCTACATTTGATCAAACTTACTTAAAATTTGTCAGATCAAAACACGATTGATGGATAAGACTTGAAAATGAGACGTTAGCGTCCACTTCACTACTTACTGTCCTTTGTCATGTGTCAAGTGTCATGGGAACTGTACTTCTTTAGCCATAAAGCCAAAGTGTTGAAAGTGTCAGAAAAAAAGTAGCGGCTTATACGCTGGAAATTATGGTAGTTGTCTTTTTTTTTTTTTTTTTAATAAATCGTTTTTGGGAGCGCGTACAGAACTACGAAACAGAACACGAGGACCACCTCTGCTAATGTTAAAAAGCGAGATGGGTCCTTGTGATGTTCTGTCCTCACGTTGCCTCGGAAGCAGAAAGTGATAAGCGCTGCGCTCCCAACGCAAAGTCGCTCATCTTCCAGACGCCCTCAGCCCCGCTTCACCCCCTCCTCCCCCCCACGGAAGTGTGAGCGGTAAATATTTCCACTTTGTGATGACTGCAGGCTTTCTGCCGCCAGACGACTGGGCAGGCGGCCCACTGGTGGGGGGTTGGCGGAGGGTTGTACAGTTGCTTCTGACTGCTCTGTCATCTCTCTTCTTCATCTGTGCAGGAGATGCCATTTGTTATCCCGATATTCCAGGAATAACCAGAGCGGCCGATGAATACATCATGTGATCAATGGCCACCTCCCTCTCTTGCCTTTCCTGGATCTCTCCGTGCACGCTTGGCTGGGCTAAAGAGAGCACGCTTGAGCGGCCGCCACGATGCCCCCCCCGCCCCCCGCTGTGGCAGCGTGCCGCCTCAGTGTTTCCAAACACGGCTCGGGCTGTGTGGCAACACTGCGCTGCGTCACGGGCCCGCCTGGCAGACGTGCTGCCGGGTCCTGACGCTCATGAGAGGAAGGCTTGTGTGAGCGCTCGGCCGAGGTAAATCCGTGCACCGAGTCGGGAGTGCCGACATTCAGCTTCTGCATGCTGATGAGCGCAATGGAGCCCGGGGTGGAATCCTACACTGACTTGAGATCCAATATTATTTGATGATATCATGATATCATCATGATGCAGCAATTCTACAAAAATTGATTTACAGTAATCCCTCGGCGCTTCGCGTTTCCGCTTTTGCGACAAAAATATATGAATTAATAAATCATGCAGTTTTGTGGTTGAATGCAGCCTATTATTTGTCCAAAAAATGCATAATTAAGGACATTTTACGTATTTTTGCCTAAATGAAGCATTTCAGCATAAAAACGGCTACATGAAGTAAAAAATCCAAATATAAGGCATTCAGAAGACGCATTCTAAGACGTGGTGATACGTAGTATTCCACACTGGTCACTAGGTGTCAGTAATGTTACTGTAACTGACACACAAGCACCAGACCCGATCTCACAACAGGCACAATAATCCCTAACATGGGCTACTGTTGCAGCCAACTATGAACCTCCAACATCACTTCCTGTCCGCCACCCACTCAGCCCCCCTAGGGCACCCTGGATACTCATCGTAACATTTATCCAGGCTTGGCACACTTCAAATGTGTAAAGTTCTTACTTTGCAATATTGTTACATTTTGATGGGCACCTCAGCTACTCAGCTACTGTATTTTGGACGGGACGTAGACTGTGCATCAATGTTGTGCCTTTTTTCTGTTTTTATTTTCCAAACAATCATAACAAAGCGGTCAGGAAGCCAATGAGCTTTGTTTGCATGGACTTCGTAAAAATTTGAACCAAGTGTGACCAATGGTCTCCAAATGGAACACCTTTGGAACTCCTGATCCTAATTTTTACAAAACCTGTGTCAAATACTCCATTTTTGTAGTATCACTGGCAAATTTGAAACCGGGCTAAGTGAGGACTCAAGCTATGACCCCAGTCCATACCACCAAAATAGTTATTTTTTAGGGCACATTTTTCTGAAAAAAGAGAGGCAAACCTAAAAAAACCCCCAAATCCTTCTTCTCAGTGTATTCAACCTCTTATTTTCTGCCATGACCCCCCCCCCCAAGGGTACAAAAACTTTTTCATGCCGCCCCAATTTGAAATACTACTGACAATCTGTAGTATTCATTTATTTATCTATCTACTTGTACAAACCACTGTACGACTTGCTGGCACCAGCATCATTCAAGCATGAATAAAGACACAAACAGACCCTCCGACCTTGAAGACACTGAAGTATACTGTAGTACAGTAAATACCAGAGGCGGGAGCAAGTCAGTGTTTTGCAAGTCTCAAGTCATGACGTGAAAGTCCAGGTCAATGCAACAAGACAGGTGGAGGTAAGTCCAAAGCCATAGGATTGGTACTGTATTTCCAAGTCATAAGCACTGCTTAGTGTTTACCAAATGCGATTCCATTTTAACGCCCACAGAAACGTCGACCACACCCTCATTTGTTCTTGATTGGACGTTAACAGATGCGTTCAATGTGGCAGATTCCGTGGGAAAATGTGTTGTCTTGCTGGAAATGACATAACGACCACGTTAGTTGCACACTTGGAGTGGGGACACATTTTACTCAACACACTCACTGAAAATCTCAAGTCCCAGTCGAGTTGCAGGTCTTTGATGATATTGTCAAGTCGGGTGCAAAGTCATCAAACTTGTGACTCGAGTCTACACCTCAAGCTCACGCCTCTGCATAGTGCCTTCAGAGCCGTGGGGTGGGTGGGGGTGGTGGGTTTTGGGGTGGGGAGTCGCATCTGGGAAGCACTGACCTAGACACATTCTAACTGTTGGAGATAAAAATCCAGCGTGTTTGCTTTCAAAGGAGCCCAAAGCCTTGCCTCTTCTCAAATAGTTGACGTTTTTATTATTTTTTTGTTTTAGGCGGTTTAGCCAAACGGAACGCTAAGGGGCTAACAGCAACATCATGCTAGGTTAGCCAATTAGCTTAAGAAAAAACAAACATACAGCTCCTACGTCTGTAAATGACTGACTGATAGTTCGAGCTTAATTTTAAGATGTGTAGTGAAGCCTCTTTCACGACCCTCATTAAAAAGTCACTTTAGAGGGGAAGTGTTCTTTTCCGTGAAACTACTTGAACATTTCATGCATACTTTACGAGCTAACAACATATCGACATTTTGGACGGGGTTGAAACGCTGTGGCGCGGTGTCGAGGGGTCACTTTCTCGCCTCTTTCGGCCCGCAGCCAGCAAGATGGTGGAGGCCAGGAGGTCTGCTGGCAGACTGGAGGCGCTGCACAAGTGTTTAGAAACATGTCTGCTCCTTCAAAGCGCTCCTGGAAGGGCTGGAGTTCATGAAAAGCAACATGCGTCCTCCTCTCCCCGCCTTCTGCTGGAGACAGTAACGGACCTAAAACCAGAATTCCCGCGGCGCCGTTAGTGTGTAAACAACGTCCGCGGTGCCAGGATGCTGGAATCTTTCATGCCGGCTGGCGAGGAGGAAATACATGTGCAACATGAGAGCGGGCCCGACCGCACTAAAGCATCCTCGTCTGCGTTTCCACTTGTGGGAATACCTTGGCCTTGTTTAGCTTAAGTAGAGCATGTGATTCTGCCGCCGCCACCGCTGCCGCACACTTCCTGGGGGCCGTCGTAACGAGTACAGTCCTCGCAAGACAAAAACGCAGAGATTCTGACCTGGATTCACTCCATCCGAGCGTCGTCAGGTGACGTCCTGCTGTTTGCGCCACAGATGGTTTAGGACACGGATGCCCTCCTGTGCTGGGGGGCGGGCGGGTGAGGGGGGGATGCGTGCCCTCCGCCACTAGAGGGCTGTATATGTCTGCCCGTGTGTGTGCGTGATGTATTCCAGCATATGTACGCTTTTTTTTCCCTCTCTCATACATTTCTCTAAGTGTTTGCCCACAAGGCTAAAGAAATGTCTAGGCAGATGACGTAAAGTGAATGTAGGTCAGACAGACACTCGCTGAACTGGAGGGGTGGTGGGGGGGGGAGCCGAGAATCAACTGTAGCCCCCCCCAGCCCTCGCCCCTTTATTTATTTCTTGTAAGCCTTTTCCACTTCCTGCAACAGCGAGCGAAGCCTGCAGCATCCGTTTGGACGCGCTGAGACGCTAAACGACGTCTGACAGCTTTTTTGCCCGTGTCGGCAAACAAAGCATGTAACAAGGAGCTAAAAGCTCCCACGTTTGACGAAGCAACGGGGTAATCAGGAGGGAAATTTACCTCATTTCCACTGTGATTCATCTTGCAACTCTTAAAGGGGTCCTAGCCTGCTCATTTCAGGGGCTCTTAGGACCATATTGGACCCCAGTGGGATGCTACAGGAGGTCTCTTTGAATAAAATACCCCATAAATATCCGGTTGTGTACAGGGCAAATCATTCTCCTTGGATTCCGCAGCCTCCCCCCCGACCACGCCAACTCTCTCAGAGATGCAAAGAGACACGCCCCCCTCAAGTGGCCGCATGTGAATGCTTATTGGATATCATTGAATGAATATTTGCCAATGTTTAGGTAGGAGTTTGAGGTAGGTCTTTAGCTCCATGAAAACTAAAAAGCTTCCCACTCCCGGCTTAGATACATCCGAAAAAACACAATCTGGCTGCCAGTTTCAAGACGTTGCCATACATGGACTTCCTGACGTTGTGACGTGAGAAGTTCAAAAGATCTCTCGTGGAAATCTCTTAAAGTTCTCAGAGCAGACCGTTTGTGAGTTAAAAACACGCCAACTCATCATATTTCACTTTCACATCACGGAGAACAAACGCACATTTGAAACACACACACACACACACACACACACACATATACTGTATATATATATAGATAGTGAAACCCCACACATCCGCCAATTATTGCTCAAAATTGTGTTGTTTTTTGTCTCTGAAAATATGCCGTTTACCACAGAAAAAGCCTCTCATTCACCCTACGTCTGTAACAAATTCTAAATATGCAATATTTTAAAAAGCCCATAAACACACATCTTGCAGGAGGGTTCCCCCCAAAAAAGATAAATATATATTTTTCATTGTTTTAAAAAATGGCAGATTTTTAAACACCTCATTCAAAAAGTACATTTAGTTGGGGTCGGGGTGGGTCTGCCAACAAAAATCCAAAAAATGGCCGTTTTTTTTTCAGGAAACACATCTCATTCACCCTCAGTCAGTATGTGTAAAAAACAAACAAACAGGAAACCCACTAAAACGTGCATTGCAAGAGTTGTTTGTTTAAAAAAAAAAAATTCTACAAAAAAGGGCTGTTTTTTTGTTGTTGTTTTTTTTGTTCAGTACTAATTTGTGATGTTAAAAAAAACAACAATTGTTTTCCCCAAAAAATTGTCCAAAAAGGTGTTGTGATTTCATTCACTTTGCTTGGTGTTCCTTGAAATGCGTTGAATAAGTGCGTGAGGCATATTTAGGGATTAAACCTGGACTGTGTCATGAGTGAACAATGGCAATTGAAAAGAGAAGGGGAGCGTTGTTGGAGCTGAATCTCATCTAATAATTACAACAGTCAATTTACTGCAAATGTTGATCTGAAATCAGAGGGGACTGTGAACGTCAAGCTAGCAGGAGGGTTTAGGGAGAGCGGTGTGTCAAAAATAGACATTTTTGTGGGCGTATCAATTACATGTGGTGTTTTGCCATTCATTGATGGTGCTGGAGCGTAAGCCCAGCAAAAAAGCGGGGATCTGCTGTACATAAGCCTTAAAAGTTGCAAATGAAGGATAGACACCATTAAAGACCAAAAATAAAGCAGGTGTGCATAAAGACGGGATCATAATGAGGCTGTTACTAAAATAAAACTAATCTGGCGTTGTTCCGTGCGAGGCCGAGGCGTTGCACCAGGCAAATGTTTGGAATTACAGCTCCACTTCTGGATGATTCATACGTGCCGACATTCAAACTCTCTCTCCGGCTCGCGTCTGCAGACTTTTTTTTTCTGTCCTCCCTTCTCCGCCGTGATGTTAAAACCGCCCGCGATTGCGTAACACATTAAAACTTGCATCACCGATTTCCCGCATCCGATAATAAAATACCCCCATTAAAAACAGGAGACTAACTCTGTGCTGCAAATGTGCGGTGGCACGCTGCTAAGTGTAATCTCTCCTCTGACTGGACCCACACACGGTTTACACCTTCTCTTTGTGTGTGTGTGTGTGTGTGTGTGTGTGTGTGTGTGTGTGTGTGTTTTTTGGAGGCCAAGCGAGGCTGACAGGAGGCAGGCTGCACTTCACAGAGGCTGCACGCGATTTATGACCTGGCAGGATGAACTCGCGGCGGCTAAATTTACTGCCCATCTGATTCAGTGTGCGTCTGGTCTGTGCCAGGCCCAGCTCCCGCGCTAGCGCTGAGGGACAAGCGGCCGGAGATGGACGGGAAGAAAGACGGGGCGAGCGGCCGCGCTGGATGAGTCACCTCGGCGGAAAAAAGGAAGGTGACTTAATGAAGCTTGACAAACAAGCCTCTTGTGCGTTTAGGGCGGCATGAGGCTCAATCAGGCGTGCTGCAAAGACAAAATGTCTCTGTGTGCTCTCAAGGAGGACTTCTCCAAAAAGAGAAGACGAGGAGACGAAGATGAAGACGGCAGGATGAGTCACAAAGACACGAGCCACAAGGCGACAAAAATAACATCAAGATCAAGTGAGAAGGAAACTTTGGCAGGTTGGACAGCCTCTCATTAGCCCCGTTCACACACTTCAGCCCCTTTTTTTTGTCGTGTCAGTCACACAAAGCCAACCCATGAATTTCCTGCGGAGGCGGGATGGTGGCGGCGTGAAAGCGCATCCCGTAATGCCGGGACCGGGGTGTAACGTTTAACACCCGTCTTGTTGTGCTGAAAGACATCGCTGTCCTTGTCGTTGTCGTCCTACAAGTCTTTTTGGACGTCTATGAATGAATGAATGAATGTGAGTGTGAATGATAGTTTGTCTATATGTGCCCTGCCATTGGCTGGCCACCAGTCCAGGGTGTACCCCGCCTCTAGTCCAAAGTCAGCTGGGATAGGCTCCAGCATACCCCCGTGACCCTAGTGAGGATAAGCGGCATAGAAGATGGATGGATGGATGTGTAAAACGCACAGACAAATACATCACGGCTCTGATGCTGCAACTTTGCAGGATCCCTGTGTAAAAGGGGCTATTGTGCGACATTTGAACTAAAGTTCACATATTTTCTAGACCAGGGGTCACCAACGTGGTGCTCGCGGGCACCAGGTAGCCCCCCACGACCACATGAGGTGCCCGCAAGCCTGCTTTTCATTCAGGTTTACAGTTAATAATGAAAGAACAGTAGAAAGAAATGCATTCTGAAATACAAAATGTGAGTTGTGGACACCAGCATTTTGTTCATGTTCTGGTAAAACAAGCATATTCGCTTTGTTTGGGTTTAAAATAAATGTTACAAAAATGAGTAGCTCTTGGCCATTTTCATTTTGTAAAAGTTGCTCTCACAAGGAAAAACGTTGGTGACCCCTGGTCTAGACTATAAGTCACACTTTGTTTTGCTGTGTTTTTTAATGTACTTGAACAATTTAGTAAAATAACGCAAAGAAAATAAAATAAAACATTTCGGTGTTTATGTCAGGTGTGATTTATATATCAAAATATATATACAGTAATCCCTCATTTATCACAGTTAATCATCCAGACGCAGCCGTGATAAGTAGGATTCCGTATTTAGAAATGGAATATTTTCATAGTTAGAGCATACAAAACCTGTTTACACTTTTTAACATTATTAGAGCCCTCTAGATGTGAAATAACATCCCTATAGTCACCTTTACATGCCTATTATCCAATATAGTAGACATAATAAGAGAAAATAAGCCACTTTAGACACAAGTAAGACTTGTAAGATCATTATGATTATTATGAAGATTATCGTTATTATGTTGTTCAGTTAACCACAGAGTCTCCCAAGCAAATAAGTGGCAGACCGTGCATGAGAAGGAATTCAACGATCTACATGTGCTATCAACTATGTGTCCGTTGAAGTGATTACGCAAAACAGTAACGTGTTATTTCAAGTCAAGAGGGCTCTAATAATGTTAAAAAACATATTCAGCAGATGGCAAACAGGTTTTCTACTGTATGCCCCAACTACAAAAGTATTCCATTTCCTAATATTGAATCCTACTTTGAGGAAATTCCCGAGTTGAGTCTGGAACCAAATACCCACGATAAACGAAGGATAAACGAAGGACGACTGTAGTTTCCAATCGCATAAGCTACTGTACGTATGTTAATCTGACTTTAAAAAAACAAACACAATCTAATTAAGGTGTTTACATGCGTGTTTACGAGCTAGTTTTATGTCAATTCATTTTGTTTTTTTCAGCGCATGCAAACGTACAATGTCTGTTAAAACGTCACAGCTCATTGCAAAGCACCCTGAAACAAAGACGGCATCCCGCCTCTGTTACAAAAACCGTGTCGGTCTACATGATGTTCCTAACTACCATACTGTATAAAGTATTTTGTGTGTATTTTCCTACAGAACGTAAAGGTTCCCTAAAACCAGTGGTGACCTGTAATGACCGGCCAGCCTTGACTGGAGGAGAGTCTCTGACTGCTGCACACGAGGTGTTTGTTCATGCATGTTTCAGCAGCACTCTGCTGTGCCGGAAACAATGTAAACAAACAACGTAAACAATGGCAACAACGCCTCCAGGACGATACAGCACCTTTCCAGCACCGTCTGCTTGGGAAGCATGAAGTCTGCTGTGGATTGGGTTTCCATCTTGGTGTAAAGTGTGTTTCTGTGGGTTAGACGTGGTCTAAAAGATTGGGTGAGCTGTTGAAGGACTGGAGAAGAAGACATAAGATCCTATTAGGTGCGAGTCTGGTCATCTCTTCAATCTGTCCACATTTGTGGCGGGATGACGGGAGCGAGCGGGATGAGATGTGAGAGTCCCGTCCGACAATCCTTGACATCTATCCCGGACTACGACTCCAATTTACGGCGACAAGACCCAACGCTGTCACTTGTGCGCGTGTTAGACATGGCTACGACGGCGTGTTCGGAGGTGTGCGTAGGTGCGAGCGTGTCACGCGGCGGAGAGTGATTCTCCTAATGGGGCGCTCGCTCTCGGCCTCACCACTCCAGGGATCAGTGACATCCAAACAGCAGGCTGGAACGTTTGTGACACTCGCTGACGATCATGAAGTTACGGCCCGGATGGCCTGCGATGGCTTCTGCGTGTAGGTGTCAGCCGAGCGGCGGGTCCGGCGGCACTCCATACTACCTCGCTTTACTGGACAACTTCTGACAAACTCTCAGAAATGTCAGCCATCTCCGTCCTGTGCGGTGCTTTTTAGTTTGGACCAAGGTGACGGGCATCAGGCCTCTCCGAGCTCGATAAAAGGTGGCAGCGGCGCCGCGATCCCGCTCAGACAACACGGCCCGGCCTGCCGCTCCGCCTTAAAAATGGGGCTCGGCAGCAGAAAGTGACCCCTCTGGACTTTAGGCGATGTCTCGTTCCGCAGTCGCCGAGAGAAAGTGACAAAGATGCCGGCAGTAGTCGTGTGATGTCATGAGCCGGAATGACATTGCGGTGGGTCAGCACCGGGTCGCGGATACTCTTCCTCCTCGCTTCCTGGGGGCGAGGAAATGTGCTTAGACAAAAAAACATGAGGGAGCTTTACAGCGCGTTGGTTCGAGGGTCAGTGTTTCCAATACATTCCCATCTGTGGTGATCCAACACAGATTTGCTGCTGTTATTTTTTAAATTTGGTGCCAGCGGTTCACCCTCGCTCATGAACACATTACAGTGGGACTGTCTGTGTAGCTTGTCCTTCCAACTCCGTACAGTAGATGGCCTCGTGTATACTGTCGTCCATCGCCACTTCTCAGTTTTTCAAAAGGAATTATTAACTCAGCTCCGTTGTGTGGTTGAATACGGCCTATTAACAGTAAAAAAATGCATATTTAACACATTTGATGTATTCTTGGCCTAAATTAAGCATTTTCATGCATTAATATTGCTAAATGTAGTAAAATCCAAACAAGACATTCAAAAGATGCATTCAAATATGTTGTAGTATTCTCCACTGGTCACTAGGTGTCAGTAATGTTACCGTAGTGTCATTGTGAGCTGCTGTTGAGAGTGTGGGCTATAGAGGGCAGTGGCGTTCTGCATGCTGGGTTAGGTTAGCTGTTAGGAAATAAGTAGAAGAAGGGAGCTAGGAAGTGTGGAACTGTTCTTGCTTTGGTTTGAGCATCTGCCTGTTAAGACAAGGGTGTCCAAAGTGAGGCCCGGGGGACATTTGCAGCCCGCGGCTGTTTTTTAATTGGCCCATGGCACATTCTAAAAACAGCAAAAATGGAACAAATCGGCAGTAACTTTACAAGAATGAAGTGAAAATATTTAAGGAAATGTTTTAATCTAACAAGAAAAAGTTGTAATTTTACGAGACTAACGTAATATTATGACATAAAAATAACGCTATTTTAGTAACGTAACATTGAAATATGAAAGAAATTTTTTTTTAAAGTCATGATATGAGAGAAAAAATTGTATAAATGTGTATAAATGTATAAATGTGAATAAAATTGTACTTTTCGGAACATTAAAGTGAGGAAAGAGTTATAATATTACAAGAATAAAGTCAAAATATTATGGGAATAGAGTCAGAATTATGAGATGAAAATTTAAGAAGAAAGTTGAAGCAAACTGCAGGAATGGGAGAAACAGCTGTCATTTTACGAGATATTCGCAATTTTACGAGAATAAACCTATAATGTTATCGGTAAAAATAATGTCAATTTAGTAGCATAAAGTTGAAATATTCAAGAAAAAAACACATTATTTTTTAAAAGTCGTAATATGAGAAAGAAACTAATCAAAATTGCAGTTTTTTGGAAAATTTGGTTGGGGAAAAAGTTATAATATAATGGGGATAAAGTCATAATATTACGAAAAGAAAATTTCGGAGGATTGTTTAAGAAGAAGTCAAAATATTTGGTTAAAAAACAAAAAAGAAGTAGATACTAATAATACACTATTTCACTTATATGACAAAGCTATGATGCAGTTCTTTCTTGAAATATGTCCAACCTCTCAGCATATCAACATGTGCTGCTTTACAAAAGAGCACAGTGGCAACGTTGCAACCTTTCATTTTTCACAATGTGGCCCATATTAGACGTAGAATTTATATTAGCTATATTAGAGCACACACGGGGCCCAGAAGACATCATGAGAGTTTTGGGTTGTGCGTGTTATAAGGCGTACGCACGCGACCAACCAAGCCAACAAGTCCTTGTTAAAACATGAGATCATGTCGCACATTTCCCTTTTAAGGACAGAAACCTTCACTTGCACGCCAAAACACATACATAAAGATGCCTTTTTAGAATATCCGTATTTGTATGGACACAGCCGCACAGAAAGAAAAAAATTATTATTATTATTAAATTATTAATTTTTTTCCCCACATAATTTGTTGTCTTAATTATGTTTTATTTTGAAAAGTGGCCGGATTCTCTCTGTTACATCCGTCTCACTTGACGCATGTCCATTGTGCGTGTGCTAACTTTATCTCATGCCACACAGATAGACTACTACTGTATTTTTACCATTTTTCTTTCACCTCATATTTGGTGTCAAATGCTGATACTATGTGGGAATGCATAAAGGTAAGTTTTGATGACTTTTTGAGTGCTAATGTGCACATTTGTCTCAAGGTAATTCATGCTAGCACACTGCCTTTTACCACACACGTCAAACAGCCATGTAATCATCTCTCTGGAAAAACTCCAGGCTTGAACTGGTGGATGGTGGGTCTGCATTCATTTTGTGCTTTTAATTTGATGTTATTCATGTGTTAGTTTTACACAATACATCATAAATAAGATACATTACATTAGATTGCTATAATGTACAACCCCCCCCCGGTCCGCGGGAGAAGATTTGTGGGAACACAAGTTGGGGACAATTAGACGATGGTGTCATGTGCTGCGCCCCCTTCCAGCAACTCAAAGCCACAGATAGATTGCAGTCCTGCGGGGAACAGCGAGGGTGGAGTCTCACATGAACAGGCGGGTCAGCAGGAAGCGTCCGTGTCGCCTGCGTGACGTCACACACACACAAACGTGATTGTCTGGGCAAGTAAGTCTGGAGTCCAGGACTATTTAATCGCCGGGTCCTTGAGTTGATCAGGTGTGGAAATACGGAAGTCAATTACAACTTTTGCAGACAGACATGAATGTTTGATGCTGCGTGTTTATGAGCGACAAGCAGGAGGGTGCGAAGAGGAGGAGCGCAGTCCTCTGCATCGCTACACACACGGGCCGCGTTTGACGATCGGCACATCCGTCACCCGGAGATTGACAGGTGTGTGGGTGGGGAGCAGTTGTCTCTAATTAAAGTCACATGACTGTCAACAAGACGCGGCTATGATCCTCGTGTCTCCATTTGTGTCGCTGTGGGAGGCGGGGACGGTACCGGTCCACAGAGGAGACGGCGTCCATGACAGCACAAAGCCGGAGGGCGGTACAGAGGGATGCCCCGTCGTTAGCGATGCTGCCGAGGGCACCCGGCGCCGGGGGGGGAGGGTAAGTGGGGGCGGCGATACAGCTGATACCCCGCCTGTCACCTCCGGTTGGCGGGCCACTCGTTGTTTGAATGGTTGACACGTTCAGCAGCACAAAGAAGAGAGCTGTTAGCTCAGGTAAGACGCACACGGGCTTATTAAAACCTCCAGGAATTACACGCTTTCAAAGTCACACTAAACAATTCAAATGGAGCACAAGCAGAGCTAAAAAGGTGACATGATGCGCTTTTTCTTTGGCTTTTTGCCACATTTATTCCCCAAGGAGGAGCAGCAACACCGACATGTACGACATATCTTCGTGCTATCATCAGGTACTAGGAGCTAAGTGGTTCACTTCTTTTTACACTTTGACAGCTCAAGATGTTAAAATCTTGCTTCAAACTATCCATTTGATTATGACTGTTTATTGTCCCTCCTTTTTACACGTGTTAATGTCAAATGCCACTTATGTGAAATACTGCATGTGCCTTCATTGTTTATTCGTTTTTATGTTTGACTATTATCAGTGGTGAACTTCTTTTTACACTTGTATAGCCATTATGAATGTTACAGTGTGTCTTTACGTATCACATTACACATTTGTTGTTAGCTGCAACTGTTTATTGGCTTTACTTTGCATGATCATCAGTGGCTAACTTCTTTTTGCACCTGCATGACCCTTAAAATGCGACTTAAAACACTGCATTGCATCTTTGCTGTTACAGCTGTGACTGTTATTGTCTTCATGTGTAGCATTAACAGTGGTGAGCTTATGCTTATTTTTACACTTGTATGACCGTTAAAAATGGTCAACTCTTGCTTAAAATGTCACATTTCCCCTTTGTGGTTACAGTTATGGCTGTTTATTAGTTGTATATTTTACTGCTAACAGTAGCTAGCTTCTTTTTACACTTGTATGGCTGTTGAAAAGGGCAAAATCTTGCTGGAAACATCACTTTATGTCTGTGCTGTTCCAGTTTTGTCTGTTTACCGTCTTTATCTTTTACTATTAACTGTGGCGAGCTTATTTTTTACACTTTTACGACAGTTAAAAAGGGTAAAATCTTGCTTAGAACATCACAATGTGCCTTTGTTTTTACAGTGATAAGCTACTATTAGCAGCTACTATTAGCAGCTACTATTAGCAGCGGTCATGTGACTTCAAACACTGCATTATCCCTTCGTTGTTACAGCTTTGACTGTTCCTTTCTCGTCGTTATCCTGTACTATTAACTGTGGTTAACTTCTTTTTACACTTGTATGACCATCCAAAAATGTTAAAATGTGACTTCCCTCGCTCCACCTGGCCCTTTAAGAAGAATTGCATTGTGGGAAGTTGAGTGTTGTAGTTCTGTGCTTTAGCACGAGGTGGCAGTGTCTCTCTATTCTCTCTCTTCTGTCTGTGCCGCCCATTGTCTTCTGCACCCTGATTGGCTGTAGACCACTGTCAAGAAATCTTCTTCGTGCCGTCTCTTGTTGTGGTCATGGCTAGCAAACGAGCTAGCCGTATGAGCTGCTTGCTAACCGCCAATACTGTAAAACAATAGCAGAAACAGAGGAAGCTAACCGCGTGTTTTCTTCTTGGACTTCTGGACATGCTGAAGGAAGGCAGAAGTTACACGGCTGTAGGGCGCCGTTACGGAATTCTGTACGCGTGAGTCACTTAATAATGTCTTGTGTCCAACCTAGTAGGTCGATCATTCAAATTCTAACACAATTTGAACTTTGAGAGTGTTTAAACAAGATAGAAATGTGAGAAAATGTTAATGCCTGTCTGATAAAAGTCTATAAATGTATGGTGAGGGCTTTTACAGCCTTAAAACTAATATAATAATTGTAAAAACATACAGTTGGCTACTTCGCGGGTTTCACTTATTGTGGGCTATTTTGGGAACCTATCCCCGCGATAAACGAGGGAACACTGTATTATGCTTGTGCTGTTACAGTTTCTACTGTCTTAATGTTTTACTATTAAGTGTGGTGAGCTCATTTTTAAACTTGTATGACCGTTAAAAATGGTAAAATGCGACTCCAAATGTCGCATTACGCCTTTGCTGTTCCAGTTTCTACTGTTTGTTGCCTTTATCTTGTACTATTAACGGTGATAAGCTTCTTTTTACACTTGTACGGCCGATAAAAATGGTCAAATGGGACTTCAAACGTCGAATTATGTCACATTTATGACATTTTTTGTCGTCATGTTTTGCTATGATTAGCGTTTAACTTCTTTTTACACTTGTAAGGCGGTTAAGAATGTTGAAATGCGAGTTAAACATCGCCTGTACATCTTGTTTATCAGTTTAGTTTGGATGTTGGAGACAGTTTTACACTATTTCAACAGCGAGAAAGTGGTGACCGATTGTTGTTTATTAATGTGTGTTTTTTTTGGTTTTAAATTGAGCATTTTTTTTGCTTACAAGTGCATTTGGGTTTGTCTCATGAGGATGAAAGTGTTTTTTTTTAATGCTGTAAGAATGAAAATGACTTCATTGAAACATCAGTAAGTGGAAGCGGGATAAAGAATCAACCCCCCCACCCCCCCGTCTTCAGAAGCAGTTTGTATTGCAGCGCTGCTCATATTAAAGATAAAGGAAGTACAAATATTTGACTGAATCCTTTTAAAGTAAAAAAAAGAAAAAAAAGAGGATTTTTGTATGGGGCGAGTGGGACGCTGAGGGATAACATGTCTAACTGTTGAATAATGGAAGCATCAACTTTAAACACCATTAATCTTGGGGGGATTCGGGCTAATGCGGATTGCGCCTCCATTTGAGGAGGAGCGCCACATTAGTTGAGGCCGCTAAGCAGCTCAGCGTGTTGTCGCCGCTTCGCTACCAGCGCTACAACAAGCTGACGGGATTACACAAATAGAAATAATATGAACAACTTCAGCCATTCTCTCCACGCTCCAACTTTGACACAATTCCTCATATTCATCCAATCATTTCTATTTTACCCCACGTTGCTCATAGACAACCACCATGCACCCATCCTGACAGCGTGTGGACTTTTCCTCAAGGGGATAAAAACAGAGTGAAGTTGCGCTACCTTGTGGGGAAGTCGGGGAATTACATCAACATTTTGACAAAAACCCCTAACAAACTATATAAATAAGCTGACATACTGTATGTAAGTAAGTAGGTATAAATACTAGGACTGTATTAGAAATTGGGCTGTCAAAAATAGCACGTTAACGGCGGAAACTAATTTATTTCATGAATTACATTTGTAGTGTAATTAACGCATGCGCATCATGTCGAGCCGCGCCGCTCTGTTATGACGACAGACGGAAGCAGAGGGTGGTGTCCCCACACAGTCTTACGCTCTTGTATAACTTCCTTGTGACCCGAACACATCAACAGCAGTACAATGCCAACACCACATACTGTACACCTCCGACTCACAAACACGCCTCTGGTCCTCCTTGGAACCACACCTGCTCAATGGCGCTAGACGGCCGCGAGACGACTACAAAAATCACAGTAACGTCTTTATTACACGTGTATGTGTGGTCTAAATGAACAGACAAAGAAAAAGAATAAGTGGATATTCTTATCTCTTACTGCGCAAGTACAATTTGATGCATTTAAGTACGCTCGGAAATCCCAGAAATTACATCTGCACTCCAAACAAGTGAATTCATCTTCAATCACGTGGTGTCTTTTAACACAACTCTCCATGGCTCGGAATAACACGGTTAAAGTGCGATTCAAATGTGTGCCACTATTAAAGAGACTAGTGTTAGGCAAAAAGACGTGTGCTATCTTTTAGCTTGAGTTAAAATTTCAGTTCATTTGGAGCTGTTCATACATACAAATATATTTCATCCTGCGCTGTCATTTTGCTTTTTGTTTGTAAATTACAGTAAAAACAGGCATGCGCTGGCAAACACCACGTGTGCTGTGTCACGTAGGGTTGCCAACACCCGTATTGAGCCCACAAGGGACGCACTTGGCCCCGTATTGCCGCGAGAATCAAAACTAGCCCGTAAAACCCCAACAGCTTCACTTTGACAGCTTGACGCAGGCTACGCCAATCCATGCCGGCGTGTTTAAGAGGCGACATCAGCTAGCTAGAGTTGATTGTTAGCCGAGTGCTAGCAGCAGGTTAGCAGTGTAGAGAGTGGCCGACAGCAGCTCCTGTGTGAATGTTGACCGCATGTGTTCTCTGCTTGTTAATAAAGCGACTGAAATGCGTCGTGAGTCTCTCCTTGATGAGATAATAGTCACCGCAGGATCAGGCAATGCTAACGTGTGAGGCTATCACATCGTATTTATGTCTAAGACGGATTATTTTCTCTTATGTCTACTATCTTAGGTAATAGGAGTGTAAAGGGGACTATAGGGGTGTTAATTCATATCTTGAGGCCTCTAATGTTAAAAAACGTATGTAGAACATCGCAAGCAAGTTTTCTATGCCATAACTACAGAAATATTCCATGTATTAACATTGAATCCTACTTTGCGGAAATTCACTTATCACGGTCGGGTCTGGAACCAATTAACCGCGATAAACAAGGGACGGCTGTACCTGTTTACCCTCGCTCATAAACACATTATAATGCGTATGGTCTGCTACAGAATACGAAGACATAGCAAGAGGGATCAGTAATATTAGCATAGCGAGCTTGTCACTATATTCAGCGAGTAATCATACCACTCTTGATACTGTGAAGAGTCTTTTGGCGACCCTGACAAACGCACGTATTGCTCTTCTCAACGAGCAGCGGGTGCTCCCCCATCTAAAAACACTCACAGGCGGCTCTGTCTTGTTTGTGACATTGAAAAAAAAATTGCATTTCGTGTTTTTTTTACTCACTTTTTGCAAACGTGTCACGGCCAGTTATGCAAATTTCATGACTAACACAACTAGAACAGATTGCAGTCCAGTGGGGACGGTGTCAACGAAACTGAAACAACAGCGAAGACTCAAAGTGAGAAGACGAATGGCGTCAGTAAGAGTCGTGCATGACGATAGCGAGCTGCGCGCCTCCGTGGAGTCAGTCATCACGTCTGCTGCTGCTGCTGCTGACTGGCAGGTCAGGGCCACGCCGTGCACAATAGCGGAACTTAGGGTTCAAACAGCGATACCGCAGCCCATTTATTTTAAATAGTTGCCCTTTTTTGTAACACAGCCGATAATGAATGCAATTACATTCATGCCACTTGGTGTCCGTGACCTTGGAGCGCTCTGAAATTCCGTCAAAAGAGGCAGAAACAGATTACATTTTATTCTATATAATACGGGCGCCAAATCTTTATCTCCTTATTACTCGTCTTTGGGTGTGAGGCTCCTTGCGTGACCTTGTTACGTGCACCGTTTCGCGTGCGTTCGTGACTCGAAGCACAAAGTCAGGCAATTAGCAAGACAACCGCCAGAAAAGAATACTTTTGCAAATGGCAGCCGCTGACCACAAGACGTCCTCTCAGCCGTTTTTGACCATTTCTAACCAGTTTTGCTTTTTTCCCCACTGCTGCTTGCGGCAGCATGACGCTGTTGCGACAACCAGCAGCGTCAAGAGTGTGGAGGAGACGCCAGGAGACAGGCCAGTACACCAGGAGAGCTGAGAAACGCTTTTGAAATATCACACTCACACACATTCCACATGTCTCATGTTTATTTTTCAACAACTGCAGGTATGTGGTACGCAAGCCCTACTGGGAACACACTCTTTTGTGTGTGTGTGTGTGTGTAGCTTTAATGCTAATGAGCTGTGTTTGTCTCAGCACAGTGCGTGTCTCCAACAAGCGCTGTTGTGTACTTGATCCACTTTTGACACATACACTGTCACGCTGCACTTGTCCAACAAAATAGATGCTATATATACAACGTTCACAACACTAGCATAGCTATGTGAGCTACAGTGCTAACATTACATTTTACCGTCATGCTCGGTTAGCATATTCGCTGAAGAAAAACTACATGATGTAACTTACAGCTGCCACATTTGATGGATAGTTGGAAACGACCAAGTTGAACTGATACAGGGACACGGGGGTATAAAGAAGGGATAGTTTGTTTTGGGGGTTTTGGGACCCCTGGGAATGATATTGTAGAATGAATCCTTCTGTTACTGCCAATTGTACTAAAGAAGAGTTGTATAAAAGTTTCATAACATGTTTTGCAAAATTCCTTCAGTGTGAAGTGTACCCCTTACATAAGTTCGGGGCCTGCCCCGTAGGTGGAAGGATGCCCGGATAAGGAGTAACTTCTGGTAATGTCACATCATTTGTTCTCGTTGAGAACTCTATTTAACTGTTGTTGAATGCACGAGTTGAGTCCCCTTCCCCCTCAAATACTCCATGACAAGCTTCATTTTAAGATGTGTAGTGAAGCCTGCTGTCTGTCATTGCATACATCATTGTTAAATAAGCCTCTTAAGTCCTAAGAGTCACGTTCACACAAGCTTTCAAGATATGACATTACGCTAACCCAGTTCGAACCTCTAACGCAGCTATTAAACAAATTGAGGACCTCGGTCCGGATCCGGACCCAGTGCTGGCCCTTTACGGACCCTTGACAAATTAAATTGAATGGGAAATATAATAACGTATAGTCCTGCTCACGGACCTATCGCAGTGGCAGTTTGCGTAGTTATTTCAGTTCTGACGGTTACGTGACAGCAAAGTCCAAATGAGCCAAATAGTTTATTTGCTGAGAAGTGAATGAGAGAACCACGGCTAGCTCAAAAGTAAGAAAAGCTGATAGAGAAAAGCATTCTTCCAGAATCCAGTGCCAAAGCGCTGTGTCTCATATGCTCTAGAAGTGTAGCGCTGGTCAAAAGTACAAACGTGATGCGACACTACCTGACAAAGATCGTTGGAAGGGAAGTATCCACCCAAGTCTAACGTGAGAGCGCGGAAAATAACCTCACTCAGATCCAAGTATGAATCATCTACGACAGCCATAACACATTCATTTACAGCACAGCATCATGCAAATGAGCGTTCACGAAGGATTGTTTGGATTTGGGAGCTAAACAACAAATCCTTCACTGACGGGAGAGTTGTGCAGGAGTGCTTCTGCTGCAGGGATCTTACTCAGAACGTAAACGAAAAGAGGAATTGTGTGGCAATTCAGGCACATCCCAATGGCAGCAACAACAATAACAAGAAAATGTGAAACTTTTAAGAGGATGTTCTGTTGCAGCTTTTCTGTTAAAGAGACACTCATTAAGTTGTTATTATTTAATATGATTTTGTTAGAGAGAAACCAGCGTAGTTTTATTTCACTTAAAATGAAGCCTCATGTTCTTTTATTGTTTGTTCAGTCAAACCTTTTATTATTGATGTGAAATGTGGTTTTCTTTTAAATGCAATTTAGATGTAAGGTAATGGTGTTGTATTGAAACAATAGGGTGCAGGGTTTCATTACATTTGATATTCATATAAGCTAGCAAAATAAGGTTCAGACCTTCACTGTCGAAAAAAATGGCATAAATGGGCCTTGCTGAATTTTAATTGAAGACCCCGGCAAACATCACCAAGGTCGCACACTGCAAAAACTAAAAAAACCAACAAAAAAAACACTCCCATTTCAAGCAACCGCTTCTCTTTTTTTTTCTAAAAAGAAAAAATATCTTGTCTAGCAATTTTCACTTGAGAAAAAACTTGTACTACCCAATTCTTATGAAGATATTTTTTCTTATAAGCTAAAAGTGTTATTTTGATTATTCTTCAGCAACAGATTAAGAATATTTGTCTTCAATGAAGAATAAAACCGGTTTCTAAACTTTCTCAATTTAAGAATGGACTTTTTTTTTTTTTTGGGGCCCGTGGCACGTTCTAAAAATATAATTTAACAAGAAAGCAAACAAACAAAAAAAGGCAAAATGGAAAAAATCAGCAGTAATTTTACAAGAATAATCTAAAAATATTAAGAGAAAAAAGTTGTAAACTAGTAAGAAAAAGTAAGTAAGAATGAAAAAAAATAATTCATTTTAATAGCATCATGTTGAAATATGATCGAAAAATATTTTTTAACTCGCAATATTTGAAAAACAAAAAAAACAATTACGAAACTTGTAATTTTTGGGAAATTAGGTTGGGGAAAAAGTTCTAATGTTACGTTAATAAAGTCCAAATATTATAAGAATAAAGATATGATTATGAGAAGAACATTTACAAGATGAAAGTTAAAATAGATGGAAAATTGAAAAAACAAAAACAAAAACAGAAATGATAAAACAGCCGTAATTTTATGAGAATAAAGTCCAAATATTTTTTAAAAAGTTGTATTATAAGTAGAAAAAAATAATTTTACAAGAATAAATTTGTAATATTATGATAAAAAAAATATGTCATTTTTATAGCATAGAGATAAAATATTAAATAATAAATGTTTTTGAAAGTTGTGATATCATGAGACATTTTTGAAAAATTAGGTTGGGGAAAAAGTTATAATATGGGAATAAAGTCCAAATGTTATGAAAAGAAAATGTATGAAAATTATTCAAGAAGAAAGTTGAAATATTTGGCAAAAAAAGAAAAAACAACAGCAAAAAATGGGGAAAAAAAGACCAAGACCAAAGTTGATACTTTGTCTGCTTTTTCACCTCTATCACAAAGCTGAGATGTGTTTTTTTTCCTTGAAATATATTTTGTGATATAGTTTGGACACCCCTGCTCCAAAGTTACACGTTAGCAACACTAGCATAGCTTAGTATGTGAGCTACAGTGTTAACGTTACATTTTTCCATCATGCTACTTTAGCATATTCACTGAAAATAAACTAAATGATCAAACTTACAGCTTACAGAGCTGCATTTTAAGATGTGGAGCGAAGCCTGCTTTTTTACAAAGTGGTGGGTGCATTCACGGGGGGATCTCACCTCGGTAGGGGCGGGTCAGAGGTAGTTTCACGTCCATTTTGCCTTCATAAGATGTCCTCCATCGTTGTTTACTTTCTTTGCTTTCCTCTTCTTGATTGTGTTATTTAGCGTCTATGTTCTGTTATGTTATGTTATGTTATGTTATGTTATATGTTGTTATATGTTATGTTATGTTATGTTCTGTTATGTTATGTTATGTTATGTCAGACTATTTGTGATGCCTTATTAAAGTGGGCTTCCAGGCTATGTAGAACTGGTTCTGATGACCCTTTTTCTCATCCATACCTTCAAAGATTTAGAAAAAGACTCCTAGATTCCTAGACTGACCGACTCCAAGGCAAAGTTTTACGACACTCCCCACAACCAGAAACTCCGCCCCCATGCCGACGCTCTAATCGCAGCAGAGGGAGGCGTGCGACCCCCCCCTCCCCCCGGGATGGGAATAAAAGAAGAAGGAATGACTTTCATTAAGAAATTCAGACTTCCACGCTCATGCTTTTGATCTGGAGCCAGAAGAACATTTATGCTGATGAAATGCATAAATAAAACTTCTTAAATTATCCCCGCACGTCTTGGGCGCACGGGTCGGAGTTGGAGAACTTCCAGACGAGACGACCACAATCCCAGTGAGTGCCTCGCAAAGCGCGTGATTTAGGAGACGGCCCGACACTCCGCTCCCGTCCGCTTTCCTGCAGATATCATGAACGCCTCCGTTGGAAGTGTGATCACCACCAGGTGCTTTACTACAAACCACTCACATGTGGTAGAGGACATGCATTCATTTATTTGTAACACATTTGGACCACCACAGATTTGGCGCTACCTGCTGAATTTGACTGAGTATTGGATGGGAAAGGAAATCAGTGGTATCGCACATCACTAGAACAAGGCTGTTAGTCTTGTATTTGGTGGTTTCGGAGTTGGTTTCGCTTTTGGGTCTCAAAGCACAAAGCTGTGGTGCGTTCCAGGAGCTCGGAACAAAGTGCGAAATCTTAATGCTTGACAAAGAACATTATCAACGAAACAAAGACATAAACATGTAAAAATTGACAAGAGATTCTGAGGCAGGGCTTTTTCCGGCGAGGGCCACACAGTGAAAAACAAACGTAGATAAGCTAAGACGTTACATATAATTATAAAAAACTGCATCTCAGCTTTGTCATGTAGGTGAAAAAGCCTATTATTATTATTAATATCAACTTTTTCCATATTTTTGCTGTTTTTTTTTACATTTTCCAAATATTTCAACTTTCTTCTTCAATAATCTTTGTACATTTTCTTTTCCTCATATTATGACTTCATTCCCATCATGTTAGAACTTTTTTCCGTAGGCAACTTTTCTAAAAATGACAACTGCATTTCGTAGGGGTGTAACAATGAAGTCACTACATCAATGCATCACTTTACATTCCTATGATCCAACTCCATCCATCTGTGTACAGCAGGTTTCCATTCAGGACGGCATATATCCATCTAACATTGTTGAAAATGTAATCAATCGCTTGAATCCTTACTAGGAAATAAAGCACTGCATTTAAGCACGGCAGGCCTTGTATGGATGTGTGTTTTTTAAGCACTTTTACTGACCAAGACTCGATAAAGACGTTCAGTGTGTCTGTGACATCATCGTCTTCCAGGTGTGTGGTGGTCATGAGAGTTGTAGTGGATCTGTGAAATACAGGTCATTCACGTCTTCTTCTTTAAAGTGACATTTATGGGGATGATAGTCAAAGTAAGGACGTTTTGTACGTCTCTAGAGGGTCCAATAGCAGCGACACTTTGTCCAGGCCAAAACATACGCTTACGTACGCAGAAGCAACAAATGGTGCGCACTTGCTTGTGCCGGGGAGGAAGGAGAAGAGCGGAAAGGCTGGGAAGCCGTCATTTTTGTTGACCGTTTATTCGTTTTGTCACGCATTTACACTCGTGTTTGTCATGTGTTGTTCTTTTGCATGACCACGTTTCCTTACACTGCCGCACGCCGTCTGCGCTCAATTCACATGCAAAGTATCTGTTGGCTCTCCCGGTTTGGTCTCATCATGATCAAAACGTATTATCATGAACCCACCACACCACGGTATCCTCTTCAGTGTCTCTGTTAAGCGCGTCGTCAAGATGGAGGACACATCCCGACACTCTCCGCAGCAAAAGGTACAAGGAGGCCACATTACTTGCTAGTTGCTACACCGTTCTTTAAAGTAGCTGCTCTGGGAAAGTTTCAACACCTAATTGAAGATTCATTTGCTGAGGAATTTGCATAATGTCCCTAACCTTTGGGTGCAAAGTGCAGGTTTGGATTGCACTATTTAAAGTAAATTATTCATCATAGCAAGCTATACCACCCTCTGTTCATCCTGATTTTCTATTGCAAGTTGAACTCCTTTTTTGTACTCATTGATAATTTATTCTTAACTATGTCAGCATTATTAATCATTTACACCAGATTCCCTTACAAAAAACAACAGGAATCTAGGAAACTTCACCTGCGCTGTCCAGTACCCAGGTATTTATTTCACAGTCACACTGGCTCAGTTTGTGGCTAAAAAGTTACTGAATTAATGGAAAGTTACTGGTCATTCTAAATGAACCAATATCGTCCTTGAATCGTATTGGCAACCAGGGATCGTGATACGAATCGAAACGTTATTTAAACAAATCGTTACACCCCTAGTATTTTGTTTTGTTTGTTTCTCGTAATGTTACGACCTTTAAAAAATAACTCTCATCATAACGTCCAAAATATTTGGACTTTATTCCCATATTATAACTTTTTCCCCAACCTAATTTCTCAAAAATTGCAAAAATGTGTTCTGTTTGTTTGTCATATTACAGCTTTTAAATGTTTTTTTTTAACTCTATGCAATTAAAATGACAATTTTTTCTCATAATATTACGACTTCATTCTCGTAAAATTGCCTTTTTTATGTTAGAATCCAACTTTTTCTCTTAATAGTTTGACTTTATTCTCATAAAATTCCAGCTGTTTTTTACATTTCTGCTGAAATGTTGCAACTATTTCAACTTTCTCTTGTAATGTTTTTTCCACAGTTAATTATGACTTCATTCCCATGATATTTTGACTTTATTCTCCTAACATTATTATTTTTTCCACAACCTCATTTTCCCAAAATTACAACTTAATTTGTTGTTGTGTTTGTTTTTCTTAAGACTTAAAAAAAAAAACAGTTTTCCTTTAATATTTCAAATTTAGGCTACTAAAATGACGTTATTCTAGTAAAATTACGAGTCCAACTTTTTTCTCTTAAGACTTTATTCTTGTAAAATGACTGCTGATTTTTTCCATTTTTACTGTTGTTGTTTTTCCAGTGTTCTTGTTTTTAGAATGTGCCGCAGGCCAATCAGCCACAGGCTGCAAATGGCTCCCGCGTTGCACTTTGGACGCCCCTGCTCAAAGACATGAAAGCACGTATCGCTCTTCTCGACGAGCAGCGGGTGCCTCTTTGGGCCCCTCCCCCATCTTAAAGCAGTCACAGGTGGATCTGTCTTATGTAAAAAAACAACCCAAACAAGTGTTGTGCTGTATAGCAGTTACTGTACTGTACGTCCAAGAGGGTTGTGCATGTGAAGGCAAGCTAGTCTGTTGCCACTAAAACACCCAAAGACTGATTGTGCCATCCTGTTGAACTTGTTCCTAATGTTTGCTACTAAGCACTTGAGAGCGGCTATTCAAAGTTGAGGAGTCAAGAGAGGGAGAAAAAGTTCTCCATTCCGAGTTTGAAAGCAAAGCAAAAGAGGAAAAGGTACGCAGTGACAAGAGCCAGCTTGTCAGGTCTTTGAAGAAACTATGACAAGCTAAGTATGAAGTCAAGGAGGACCACCAGCCCGCCCGCCACGGGCTCTCGAAGGAGGGACACACAACAGAGCAGGGGGTCGACTTACGACGTAGCACGGCTCGCAGTAGGCCTTCTTCTCCACGGCGTAGAAGGGCCGGCCGCGCAGCTTGCTGCTGCAAGTCATGCACACGAAGCAGTCCACGTGGAACACCTGGTCCATGGCCGTGCAGCCGGTGCCCTCGCCCACCACGTTCTCCCCACAGCTGGCGCAGCGCCCTGGGGAGGAGAGGGAGGAGAGAAGGTCCGGTTGAGTGCAGTGTTTAAGGTCGCACATAGTTTGACGCTCAAGAGGTCCGAGCTCTGGGCAAAATATTACATTTGGTGGCAAGCGTGGAATACAATATCAATAAAATATATATATATAATATAATAAATTATTAACGTAATACAATAAATGTAAGTAAATAATTATAACTTATTCTACCTATAACTTCAATTGTGAAATTTCTTCTCAAATAACTGCATCAAAGCCACTGATTTATTTGACCAACGTATTTGTTTCATGGCAATTGTTCTATATCCAGTACACTATGTAAAGTACACTATGTAAAGTACACTATGTAAAGTACACTATGTAAAGGCCTTCATTTCACACTGAAAAGCAGCAGGAATCAGTGCAGCACGGACGAGTGATCTGACTGGTTGAACTGCAACACAAGCTTCACTTGACTTGACAATCAACAACGCCAAAATGTTAACTTCAAACATGAACGACATTTCAATTCAACTGAATTCAAAGGATTTTCTACGGCAACAATTAGGGAAATGATGGTAAAATACAAACAAGACGATGGCCGAACACCGTCCTGGACTGAATTGTGATTTATTACACTGAAAGCAGATAACATATGACCTCTCACACACGCGTGGTCCATAATACAGTATGTAGACGGAAGGACATCGTCACTTTTGTTCGTTTTGGTGAACTTTTTCCCCTTCATGATGTCTCCCAAACATGAGGCAGACTCTTCTTATTTCAGTGTGTCAAAGAAAAGGAAAGTGAAAGTGAAAAGTGAAATTAGACATGGTAAAATGCTGAAGAAGTGAAGAAATCCTGACCAACATTGGCTATACGTCCGGTCCAAGCTGGGATCATCATCATGATTTAGACTTACTGTCCCAATAAGCCTGTCTCTCCTTCCTGTTAGCCCCTCCAAGACGATCTTTTAATCACTGCTGTGTTTACAGTTTTTGTGTACAGCTGGAGTGTGCAAAGTGCAACCTGGTAGACATTTGCGGCTTTTTAAAAAAATTTTTTTTTATTTTTTTTTTTTATAAATCGACCAGAGTTTAAAAATGTAATTTAACAAGAAAAAAAAACAACAGCAAAAAATTGAAAAATCAGCAGGAATAAAATAAAAATAACATTAAAAGGAAAAAGTATTCTAACAAGAAGTCGTAATTTATGAGAGAAAAAAAGTTCAAAATAAAGAAAAAAAGACTCTTCTTAAAAAAAAAAGTAAAAAGAAAAACTGTTTTTTAAAAAAGTCTTTAAAAAAAACAAACACAACAACAAATTAAGTTGTAATTTTGGGAAAATTAGGTTGCGGAAAAAGTTCCGAACGTTATGAGAATAAAGTCCAAATATGATGGGAATAAAGTCATAACTATGAGAAAAAAATAGTTGGAAAATTAAAAAGTATGAAAACAGCAGAAATTGGAAAAAACAGAGGTAATTTGACCATAATGAAGTCAAAATATTAAGAAAAAAAAGTCGCAATTTTACGAGAATAAACTCGTTTTAGTCATACTGTAATTCACAAGAAGAAAGTTGAAATAGTTGGAAAATTGAAAAAAAAACAGCTGCAATTTTATGAGCATAAAATGTAAATATTAAGAGAATAAAGTACTAGTCTAACAAGAAAAAAAGTAGCAATTTTACAAGAATATACTCTTAATATTTTGAGAAAAAAAAGTAGTTTCATTTCCGTTTTAGTAGCATAGAGTTGTAATATTAAAGAAAAAATGTTTCTTTTTTTAAGTTGTAATATTGTGACAAAAAAACAAAAGAAAATAAAGTTGTAATTGTCGGTAAATTAGGCTGGGAAAAAGTTACAATATTACGGGAATAAAGTGACAATATTACAAAAAACTAATTTCCGATTATTATTATTATTATTATAAGAAAGTTGAAATATTGTATGACAGTTAAGAAAATTGAAATACTTGGAAAATCCAAAAAAACAAAAAAAAACAGCAAAAACGGGACAAAAAAAAGATCAGCGTGAAGTTGATACTAATATGCTTTTTTACCTTCTGTATATGACAAAGCTGAGATGCAGTTTTTCTTGAAATATATATACAGTAACTTCTTAGCATATCTACATGTGTTGCTTTCACTTTTCCCTACATGGCCCTCACTGTAAAAAGGTGTGAACACCCCTGGTGTACAGCGTGAATAGCGTAGGTGTTAACCGAGCTATAATTTACACTAAAACTCAACTTACATCGCCGTGGTAGGAACGGAACACGTCGGCAGAGTGCCAACTTCCTGTATACGTGTATAACACATGATCACTGACTTCCTGTCTGTGCATGGATATGAAATGTAAAACCACTGTGGCGGCTAAGAGATGACTTGAACAACACGGCGGCGATAAAGTGGCGCTCTGACTGATAAAACAAACTTTGTAAAAGAGGTCACAAGTGAAGGCAAAAGATATTATTGGCGGGGAAAAGCGGCTGATTGTGCGGTGCGGCAGCGTGGCATTTGGATATCTTTAATTGAGTTGGAGATATCTTTAATTGAGTTTAAGATGTCCTCAACTCAATGCAAGTTATCTTCAAGCCAATTAATGACACTGTCAATTTCATTAGCGCTATCTGACCATAATAGGCTTTCAAAAGATATCAGCGCAAGCGTTATTTTGCTACACATCTGACACAGCGATGCCATCTCTCACAGCCGCATTTCATTCATCACACTCCACTCCAAGCAGCACTTTTATTCCTTTCCATTTAGGCTGTTTCATCTTAAATCATGCTTTAAAAAGAGGTACCGTCTTAGTGTGTGCGAGATGCAAAACACCGAGATAGACTATCTGATATCATTTGCACAATCAAAGGGAATCGGGCTCAGGTATCAAAACAAGCTTTTGCAAGTGGTGCACATCAAACATGTCCGACTCTTGATGCAAGTTACCCAGTCGCCAGACGCACCCCCGACGCAAAGTTGCTCAAAAGGGAGGCGAGTCGGTCCACAACTTTCGCTAACGTTGTTTGCCGTTAGAGCAGGGTTCTCCAAAGTGCGGCCCGGCGGCCATTTGTGGCCCACAGCTGTTTTTCTTAATTGGCCTGTGGTACATTCTAAAAATATAATTTAACAAGAAAACTAAAACAACAGCAAAAATGGAAAAATTGGTAATAATCTTACAAGAATAAAGTCCAAAATATTAAGAGAAAACAGTTGTAATCTAACTACAAAAATGTGTAATTTTAAATAATAAATAAAAAGAAACAATACAAATAATAATAATACAATAAATACATAAAATAATGAATAATAATAAATAAATAAAAGTAAAATGACGTCATTTAGTAGCATAAAGTTGAAATGTTAAAGAAAAAAGACATTGTTTTAAAAAGAAACAAAACAATAAATTGTCATAAGTTGTCATTTTTGGAAAGTTAGATTGGGGAAGAAGTTGCAAAAGTCAAAATATTATGGGAATAGAGCAGGGCTGTCCTATATTGGCTTTTTTGCCGAAAACCGATATTGTCCAACTCTCAATTTCCGATTCCGATATCAACCGATACCGATACTGATATGTTTAACATCACATATCTTTTTCTTGAGTAATATTGTTCTAAAGTAACATGAGTGCAGTTGTTTTGTACTGACCGTTCCAACTAACGGTAACGGAGGTCCTCACTCTGCGTGTGAGTTCCGGTCTTACGACGGCGAGTTCACTTAAATGAACACCGAAGTCACTCACGCTGTCCACAGAACACATGAAGGACATATGAAATACAGTCATAAAAAGACTAAATACTAGAACTGAATGAAACAGTACAGACAGTCCCAATAATGAGAGCATTATACTGTTTAGTTATCACTGTCCATTTCATAGGAGCAGATCCTTTCACATGTTCAAGGATACCAACTTGGTCTTCAATATGGGCGCGGCGTTTGAGCCAATGTTGTTTTCTCCCCTTTCTCAGCATTTTACCATGTCTAATTTCACTTTCACTTTCCTTTTCAGAGGCTGAATTTCAGAGATCGAGGCAGGCGTCCGCCCCAAAATACTCGTTTTTTCCGTTTCATACGGAATGTCGCACCTTGTCTTATTTTTCTTTGCAATGGAATGAAATCCAAACAGACCAACTCTTAGTCTGGGTTCTTGTTGAGGTTCTGGGTTTTTCCTTGCCTCTGTCACCAAAGTCCTCGCTCATGTGGTGTCCCCGCTGGTCTTTTTTAGCGTACGAGATAACTCCCGCGGTGAATGGGCGCCCTGTCAGCGACACTGATGCGTGAATTCATCGGCGTGTTGTCAGCCGTAGCGTCTCATTCCCCGCCATCAGCTTCACGCGCTCCCACGGCGCCATCCACGCCTCAATTATGGCGGCGCTGTACCTACTGTACGGGAGGCAGATTAAACAAAGCAGTGAAGGCACGTCTCGGGGGACACGTGGGCGTCAGCGGAATCACAAGCAGGGTAATCACTTCACAGAGCCGGGGGAGGGGGGGCGGCGGCATGCAGAGCGCTAGCTAGCAAGCGAAAGGGGGGGGACGTGCTGCACGCCGAGCCTGTTAGTGGCTTCGGATCACAGGCCATCTCCGGTGAGTGGATGGGAATGCCAAACATGTCCCACAGGGGGCCCCCGCTTTAAATCTCGCGGAAATCCTTTTGGCGCTCTGTCACAGCGACAGGCCCTTGGGAGCCATTTGCGCGCGCCGCCGCCGCCGCCATGCGATGAGTGGCACGTAGCGTGCACGGGCTTGCAAGGCGACACGCGCGTTGAGCGGATGTAAACACGCGCCTGGCCTTGTCAGGTCACATGATCACTGTGCTCTAATGACGCAACGGAAGATGAAGAATACGAGGAATAAAAGTTTATTGCTTTGAAAAAATGTAACCAACTTGAGCTTCATCTTTCATCTTTCATCTTTGGGATTTTCTTCCATGTAAAAGTTGCAACAATTCACTCATTTTCTGCCAATCAGCTAATGGAGATTAGCCCCCTCATTTTTTTTTTTTTACCCTTTTGGCTCATTATCACTCACCACTGTGCCCGTTTTATGCCCCTTTTATGCCCATTAACTCATCTATCTATGCAATTAAAACCCCTTTTCCTTGCCATGGCTGTTGCAGTGGTTCACTGTCCAACATCCATCATCAACTAGCTTTTAAAAAAGTAAGATTCATCCTTCACGCTCATTTTTAATTCAGCTGGATCCGCAATGAAAAAAGACACGTTGTGTTCATATTGTATTTTCTGCTCGTATCAAGGCAAACAATTTGGAATTTGGCACAAATGTAACGGCATATGCGTCGCAAAAGTCGGCTAAAAATGTTAAAATTCAATTCAATTCAAGAAAGAAAAAATATTAAATTAAAAATGTAATAATTAAATAAGTGTCTTATTGCATTAGCGTTATTATATATATAAAGTGCGTAACAGTGTTTTATTGTGTGTACATTTCGCTCTTACCAGTGGTTAACTTGTTTTTTACACTTGTATGACGGTTCACAACGTTAAAAAATGCCACGGGAGAGTCGTCATTCATTGTCAAAGCTAAGATGGGAGTGTTTTCTTGTGTTTTACTGTTTATTATTAACAGCGATGAACTTCTTCTTACACTTGTATGGCGGTTAATGTTAAAAATGCCATGCGAGAGTCGGCATTCGTCGTTAAAATTAGGATTGAGTATTTTATTCTGTTTACTGTTTATTATTAACAGCTCTTAACTATTTTTTACAGTACACTTGTATGACAGTTAATAATGTTAAAAAATGCCACGCGAGAGTCGGCATTCAGTGTTTAAGTTATGATGGAATGTGTTTGTATTTACCGTTTATTATTGACACCTGACTTCTCCTCACACCTGTATAACAGTTACGGGGGAGTCGTCATTCATCGTTAAAGTTGCAACTGAGGGTTTTAGAGCATTTGAGTTTTCCTATTAGCACTTCTTAACTTCTTTTCACACTTGTACGACAGTTAAGAACATTACAAAATGCAATGCAAGAAATACCACTCATTGTTAAAAGTTATGATTGAGTGTTTAATTGTATTTACTGTTTATGATTAGCAGCACTTAACTTCTTTTTACACTTGTATGACAGTTAAGATGGTTAAAAAAATGCCAAAATGTTAAATTTATGATTGACTGTTTGATTGTGTTTGGGTTTCACTATTAGCAGGTGTTAACTTCTTTTTACACCTGTATGACAGTGAATGTTAATGGTAGTGGTTTAATTCATTTTGAAGATGTATACACATTACACCTGGGTACACCACACAGGACAGCTGACGGTTCCACATGTCCAAAAAGGAGAGGGAAGAAGCAAAGCTTATCTAGTCCCACCCCTCATCCATTTCACATCAGTTGCAATTCATTTGTAATGATTAGAACAAATAGAGAATAACTAATGTAAGAGTTAATAGGTGACAGAACAGTTTGATAATGAGTGAGTACAGACAAAGGACTCACCAGGAATGAAGTTAGTGGTCAGTGTAAGAGTGATTCGACTTAGCATTGTATGTTAAGTATTGTATGTATCTTTCTTGTACTTTGTGAATCTCAACTGCTTGTACTGTTTCTTAAAATCACTCATTTTAGTGCATTGAGTTCCTCACTCAATCCGTTCCACAATTTGATTCCACACAATGAAATGCTGAGGGTTTTTTCAGCGTTGTCCGTGCATGTCAGTGTTTATTGTATTTACCGTATATTATAACTAGTGGTTAACCTCTTTTAACACTTGTATGACCGTTTTAAGTGCATTTAAGTTTTACTATTAACAGCCCTTAACCTCTTTTAACACTTGTACAACAGTTGAGGTTGTGAAATAATGCAATGCAAGAAGTCGTCGTTCATTGTTTAAGTTATAATTGAGTGTTTTATTGGATTGACCTTTTATTACTAACAGCGCTTAACTTCTTTGTACACTTGTATGGCTGTTAAGTACGTTAAAAATGGCATGGGAGCGTCGTCATTCATTATGAAAGTGATGACTGACTGTTTTATTGTTCACTTAACTTCTTTACACACTTGTTTGACAGTTAAGAATATCACCAAATGCCATGTGAGAGTTATCATTCATCGTGAAAGTAATGATTGAGTGGTTTATTGTATTTATTAACATTTATTATTAACAGCGCTTAACTTCTTTTTACATGCGTTAAGAACCGCAAAAAAGGCCAGGTGAGAGTTGTCATTCGTTGTTTATGTTTCAATGTGTTTTTTTTGTGTTTACCATTTATTGTTAACTTCTTTTTACACTTGTATGACGGCAAAGAAAGATACAAAGTGCCGTGGGAGAGTCGACGACATTTATCGTTAAAGTTTTATCGTGTTTACCGTTTATGCTAAATAGCGTCTAACATCTTTTTACAACTTGTTCAACATTTAAAGATGTTGAAAAACGCCATGTGAGAGCTGTCAATCATCGTTGAAGTTGTGATTGAGTATTATTGTGTTTACTGTTTATTATAAACAGTGCTCAACTTCTTTTTACACTTGTATGAGATGATGGCAAGAGTTTAACCCAGGAACAGATGATCTGCATGGCGTCCACGGGGAGTAAGTGTATGGGTAGTGGCGATCGGGGTGTCGCGTTAGCGCCAAAGTCAAAGTTTTGTTGGCAGCGTGTAACTTTTGCGTGTCTGCGTGTGATCATGGGGGAAGCGGCGTCTTTACGGAAAGATATGTTCCACATCAATAATTCCTGCCGTGAGACGTGTGAACGATGGCGTTATTATTTACCCTGCCGGAGAGCAGCCCAAATACTTTGCGAGCAAAGGAGCCGGGCACATAAAGGAATCATGAAAAGGCCTCCCCAGTGTCCCCCCCGCACACAGAATGGAACCCGAGTCTTAATATCCCCACTTCAAACGGGTCGTGTATAAGCAATGCAAGTGTGATGGCGTGGGGGGGGTGGGGTGTTCATTTACACTTGACTCACTTTCTTTGCTTTCATTCTCGCCGCCTCAGAAGTGTCTCTTCTGTGCTGCATGGAAAGTCAAAAAAGGCCGACTGAAGAGAAAACCTTTTCTTCTTTCCTTTCTCTTCCTCTTTTTTTTTTTAAGAAGCACATTCCCTGTGAGCGCCGTCGCCTTGTGATGCTTAGACGATTTAATTGGATAAAAGGCAAAGATTAAAGAGGCCTTGACTCTCAGCCATTAATAATTGATTTCTAATGTATTTGTGCTGCTTGTTTGGGAATGGGGGGGGCTTCAGGGGGTGTTGAGTGGCAGAAAGCCTTCATATTTCTTCCACTCTTTTGTTTTTTTCCTCCTCTTCCTCCACATGGTGATATCGAGGCGGCATGAAAGGCGGAGAGGGAGCTCACTCGCAGCTCAATTTGATCTTACATCGTCACAAATCAAAGATGCTGCGTGTAAAGAAGGAGCGCACGCAACTTTCTTGTGGGAGAGCAAACTTTTCCCCCCGCCACCGCCGCGTTACTAAAGAATACAGTCGTGCTGGCGCAACCCTTGCAAAGCCCAACGGCGAAGTCAGTCTGGAGCGCCTAACTAAAACTAATAAAAGTTTGCTGCTTGGACTGACGCATGCGTTTCCTTTTCCAGCCTCGCGTTTAACATCCGTGAATGTGTCTGACTGGTTTTAGTCAGCTAAATAACGAAAATGAATTTTCTTTGCATTTTGGATAAAAGTAATGTTAGAATGCATCCATTTCAAGGCACACCACATGTGAGTGTTAAAATTACACCATCGTCGTAATCATTCCTGTGCACAAAGAGACATTCAGAATAAAAGCACACGTATACTGAAAAGTCTCAAAGAGTATTTTTTCCTTTGTGTTTGGAGGAAACATTTTGGAGATACACGCTTTTCAGCAGCCACCCAGATCTTTGTGGCTTTCATTCCGCACATGAAGCACCAGACTACACCTCAGATTTCAGTTGAGGTTTTTGTTTGGCTGGACAGAGCAAATAAGTGCACAAACACCAGGTTGCTGCTTGAATATTCTGTTAAAATGATGCTAAAAAAAGAATCAAAAGGTTTGTCAAATAGCTTCAGTACACAAAAATACAATCATGATCATTTTCTAAGTCGATTAATCTGAAGCTTGTTGTTTCAATTAATGGAGTAATGGGTTAGGCCATGGATGGACCACATTGATAGAAGCACACACCTAGAGTTAGTGGTTGGATCTGCAACATATCAGAAAGAGGCAAACATGCCCATCACTGTTTCCCAAAGTCAAAGTTGGTATGTGTGAATATCAAAGATAATAGGTCTGCTTTCATGGAAGGAAATAAAAAAAATATTCACATTTGAGAGGCTGAAATCAGAGGATATTTACATATTTAAATTTTAAAAAATGATTAATCGATTACCAAAATAGCTGTCGATTAACCAGGTAATCAATTAATCAATTAATTGTTGCAGCTCGAGTTGTGGGCTCATTCAAACCTGCAATAAAAGTCTGTTGTTCCGGCGATCAAGTCTGGTGCTTGTGCGTCTCACCCAACATTACAGTAACATTACTGACACCTAGTGACCGGTGTAGAATACTATTTATCGTCACATTGTCTTATATTTGTATTACAACATATATCGTATTATATGTGTATTTTACTTCATTTAGCCATTTTTCTGCTTGAAAATGTTTAATTTAGGCAAAAATATATAAAATGCGATTAAATATGCTTTTGTAAAAACTAATAATAGGTTGTATTCAACCACGGAAAAGCATGATTTATTAATCAATATATCATTGAAAAACCGTGATAGAGTAACGCTGCAAAATTCAAAGTGAGAAGTAGCGATTGATTACTGTATGGACATACATACAGTACATCTCCGGTTCCCGCGTAACAGTCTATCAACCCGATGGTGCATCGAGGGTGACACTCTGCGTTTCTGCCTGTCTCATCTTACATCCCTAAAATGCATTTCCGGCTCCAACCACTAAACATGCATTCGACTTACCGTAGCATGTTCGCGGCAAGGAGTAAAACATAGCACACGTATCCTCGCGGATGCACTTCCGCGACATCACTGCAGGCAGCGATTGTTTTTTTTTAAAAAAATTTTCTCCCATTTTCTATCATAAACGGCAAGGTACATGTTTATTGGTTCCAGAACATGATTTAATTTGATATATTTTTTACATGTTTGCCAATTGTGGTTGCAGCAGAATGTGTTTATTTAGTGTTAGTTCGGTTTTGTGTTTTTTTTTTCCCCAACAAAACTAGACACCAGTGATGTTAAATGTTCAATTGTCCATTCATGTGTCATTTGTAATTATTTTTGCAGCATTTTCTGCATTACTATAACTATTGTCTATAAAATGTGTTTTGTGTGAACATTTTTCAGTGTCTGAAACAGATTAATTGGATTAACATTATTTTATATGGGAAAATTTGCTTTGGTTAGAGTCCATTTTGGTTTGAGTCGGACGTCTGAAATAAATTAATGACGTTAGCCAAGGCACCACTGTAATTAATAAATCATGCAGTTTTGTGGTTGAATACAGCCTGTTATTAGAAACACATTTGCCTAAATTAAACATTTTCAAGCATAAAATTGGCTAAATGAACTAAAACATAAATATAAAGGCATTCAGAAGACGCATTCAAAAAAATTTGAAAAAAATGGTCAGGAATGTTGCATTGATGAGACAATAGCCTCGTAGGAAGTAAGAAAAGGGATGTAAAAACAAGAACAAGGAACTCTGCCAATCCTAACATGTGTGTCTTATTTATGTCTTTAGTGTGTTATTTACTCTTATTATGTTGACTATATTGGGTAGTAGGAGTGTAAAGGCGACTATGGGGGTGTTATTTCATGTCTAGAGGGCTATATTAATGTTAAAAACTGTATTTAGAAGGTCGCAAGCAGGCTTTCTATGCTCTTAACTACAAAAATACTAAATTTATAAATAAGGAAACCTACTTCATAGAAATTCACTTATCCAAATCGGGCAACAAACAAGGCATTACTGTATCACATTATACTGATAGCTGCTGTTTAATTTAGTGAAAGTCATCAAGATAAGGTTTTAGACCGCAATTCCTTTGTGGTTCATTTGTTGTTTCAGTTTTGCAATATTGACCAGATCAGATGATATTATCTGCTTTTATTAATCATCCGAAAACTCTTTTAATATGTCTAATTTTGGCGTTCCCAACCCTCGGGTCCATGTACTGGCATTTCTGGTTGTATGGTTATCATCACTTTTCCTCTTTCTCAATGGGAACCTCTGCCACAGGAAAGTAAAAAAAAAGGTCAACACACTTGGAGTTAGTCCTTCAGACGCTCACAGAGATGTAGTCTCAGGCATATTTTTGCACGGTATTTCTTGGCAGTGAAAGCAAGAATTCTATACATTTTAAAAGGTATGTGAACCAGGATGTCACAGAGTATCCTTTCTGTATGTTAAAGGGGTCCCATCCTGCTCATTGCAGGGGCTTTTAAAATGATATCTGATCCCAGCGGGGCACAGTAGTAAGTTTCTTTGAATAACATACTTCATAAATATCAAGGTGTGTACAGGGTAAATCCGCATTCTTCTCCTTTACGCCGACACGCTCAGATTCCACAGCCTCCTAGCCGGTTGGTCCCCACCCTCCCACCGCTCAGGGCTGCATAGACCGACCCCCATCACACCCCTTACTCCAGTTTAGGTACCCAATTCTTCTTTCTTTCTGGCTGCCATTTTCAAGGAAAAGCGTCAAACTGTGCTGAGCAGCGGCCGCCTATTACCGCTGGACACCCGGCAACTTATCACACATGGCCTTCCTCAAGTTGTGATGTGAGAAATTGAAAATATCTCTTGGGATACTCCACATAGAAATGTTCCAACTCAGATGCCAACCCTCTGGAGGGATATTTTTTTACAGACAATCCTGTTTGAACTCCAAATTGTACATGTTTTGGGGTGTTGGACAATGTGACCCCAAATGCACAATAAGGTACACAATAAGTCATGGAGAAGCAAACACACACACACACACGGCCTGCCAGCGCCATGGCCCCCGGTCGCCTCGCGGGATGACAGGATGTCATCGTTTCAATCTCCTCCTAACCCCCGCCTTTAATCTCATTCCCAATGTCAGCAAACAGCAATCTGCGGCCGTGGAGCGCCACGGCGGAGAGGCGAGCCCGTGCCACTAAGCATTACCGCTCGGCCCGTCATGGCTCCCCGGTGGGGGGAGGAGGAGGGGCCGACCCGGTGTAGGTTACATGTTTTAGGAGCAGATTGGCGAGGGAGGGGGCGGGGAACAGGTGAGTGCGTACGTGTGTGTTTCTGCTGTGTTTACCTGTCTGCTTTTAAGTGTGTGTGCGTTTGCGTGCATAAGCGTGCAGATGTCTACACACTCCTGAGGTCAAACACTCACTCACAAATGAAATCTAGCAACGTGAGCGCCCGCCAGCGTCACATGGGCTCGCACGGCAGCTGATCTTGCAAGCCTCACTGGAGCTGTCTCAACGAGGCAGGATAGCGAGCGCCGAGCCTGGCGGGGGAGGGGGGACGGGAGGGAAAGATGTGTGTGTGTGTGTGTGTGTGTGTCTGTGGGGGGTGGGGGTGTCACCTCACGTGAACCATTGCCCACAAAAAAAAGAAGAGAGCTTCTGTCGCTGCCAACAGAAGCTTCATGCTGAGAAACTAGAAAGCAGTGCGATGACGATGATGAAGAGAGTGGGACAAAAGAACCAAAAAGTGGACGTGGAAATTGCTTTTGTGAAAATGACAAATTGTAGATGTGTATTAGGGTTGCTTGGTCTCTCCTATGTAGTGGTCATGGGAGAGACCGAGCAACCCTTTTACAAACACATACAGTAGTGTTAAATATTTGTTAGTATTTTGGAAAAATATGGACGCTGAGAAAATAAAAAAGCAATGGAGAACAAACGAACAACAATGATGAAGAGAGCAGGGCGGATGACCTGTTCATCGAAGAGACCAAGCAAGCCCTTATGCAATGCATGGCAGTTTTATACAGTGGTGTGAAAGTCTTCCCCCTTCCTGATTTCTTTTTTTTTTTTTTTTTTACACTTAAATGTTTGAGATCATCAAACAAATTTAAATATTAGTCAATGACAACACAACTGGGGCCGAATCTCCGTTGGGCATCTCTGTGTGGAGTTTGCATGTTCTCTCCGTGTGTGTGTGGGTTTTCTCCGGGTACTCCGGTTTCCTCCCACATTCCAAAAACATGCATGTTAGGTTAATTGGAGACTCTAAATTGTCCATAGGTATGAATGTGAGTGGGAATGCTTGTTTGTCTATATGTGCCCTGCCATTGGCTGCGATTGCCCCTGTTAAAACATAACTGAGATTACTTGAGATCTGCCAGTCTGGTAAAGGCTATAAAGCCATTTTGAAAGCTTTGGGACTCCAGCAAACCACACTGAGCCATTATCCACAAATGGCAAAAACATGGAACAGTGGTGAACCTTCCCAGGAGTGGCCGGCCAACCAAAATTACCCTAATCCAAGAGGTCACAAAAGACCCCACAACAACATCCAAAGTACTGCAGGCCTCACTTGCCTCAGTTAAGGTCAGTGTTCATGACTCCACCTTAAAAAAGACACTGGGGAAAAATGGCCTGCATGGCAGAGATCCAAGATGAAAACCACGGCTGAACAAAAAGAACATTAGGGCTCGTCTCAATTTTGCCAGAAAACATCTTGATGATCCCCAAGACCTTCAGGAAAATACTCTGTGGTCTGACGAGACAAAAGTTGATGATCTGAAACTAGGGATGCGCCAATCAAGGTTTTACATTTTTCAATTTATTTATAATGCTATTAGCTAATAATATAAAGCCTGGCAGGTCACAAGCAAACCACTGTCCAAAATATACTCCTGATCAAAATCTTAAGACCAGTTGAAAAATTGCTAGAATTTGCATTTTGCACATTTGGATCTTAATGAGGTTTTAAGTAGAGCTACAATATGCAAAAACAAGAAGGGGGAGTGAGACAAAAAGCACATTGAAAAAGCAATTTATCGAAAACAACAATTAAACTGAAATAGGCTGTTTATCAGCTGATCAAAAGTTTAAGACCATTGCTCAAAAAAGAACAAAAAACTCTCCAAACCAGAACAAAAATTGTTCTCAGTAGGACTCAGTAATGAGTAGCTGCACCGTTCTTGTTAATCACTTAAAAAATGGGTTTGGGCATGCTTGATGTGAGTGTTTCCAGGAGGCTAGTGGGAACATTGCTCCAAGTGGTGAAGATGGCTTCACCAAGGGCATCAACTGTCTGGAACTGATGGCCATTTTGATAAACTTCCCTTGCCATCCATCCCCAAATGTTCTCTATGGGATTTAAATGAGGGGAACATGCAGGATGGTCCAAAAGAGTGATGTTATTCTCCCTGAAGAAGTCCTTGGTCAAGCCAGCATTGTGAACTGCAGCGTTGTCCTGTTGAAAAACCCAGCTGTTACCACACAGACGAGGGCCCTCAGTCATGAGGGATGCCCGCCGCAACATCTGCACGTAAGCGGCCGCCGTTTGACGACCCCGCACCACCTGAAGCTCCAGTGTTCCACTGAATGAAAAAGTACCCCAGACCATGATGGACCCCCCTCCACAGTGCCGGGTAGAAAACATCTCAGGTGGGATCTCCTTGTCATGCCAGTAACCTTGAAAGCCATCTGGACCGTCAAGGTTACATTTTTTCTCATCAGAGAATAAAACTTTTGTCCACCTTTCAATGTCCCATGTTTGATGCTCCCTGGCAAAGTCTAAACGGGCAGTTTTGTGGCGTTGAAGGAGACGAGGTCTTTGAATTCCTTTTTTGTTTTTTTAAACCCTTTTCCCGCAGATGCCGTCTGATGGTTATTGCGCTGCAGTCGGCACCAGTAAGGGCCTTAATGAAGACCACCCTGTGCCTTCATGGACGCAGAATGTAGAATGACTGATTTACTGCGGCCAACCTCAGCAGCAATGGCACGCTGTGAGAGGCCTTGCTTATGCAGCTCCACAATCCGACCACGTTGAAAAAGAGAAAGCTTCTTAGCTTTAGCCATCAGGAGGGCATGACAGTGTGAATGCCTGACAGAAAATGAACATTTTGAGCAGATTTTGGCTTTTAAAGCCTGTGGTCTTAAACTTTTGACCAGGTGACAAACAGCCTATTTCAGTTTAATTGTTGTTTTCAATAAATTACTTTTTCAGAATGTTTTTTGTCTCACTCCCCCTTCTTGTTTTTGCATATTGTAGCGCTACTTAAAACCTCATTAAGATACAAATGTGCAAAATGCAAATTCTTGCAATTTTTCGACTGGTTTTGATCAGGAGTGTAATAAAAAACAACAAAGCCGGCCTCTGTCGCTGCCAACAGAAGTCTCATGCTGGCACACAGCAGACGTTGATAAAATAGAAAGCAGTGGACGACGAACAGACGTCGATGACGAAGACATCAGGATGGAGGAACCAAAAAAAACGGAAGGCCTTCTGTGAAAATGTTAAACAAACTGTAGACTGTGTTTGCAATTGTATTAGGGTTTGGTCTCTCCAATGTAAAGGTAATTGGAGAAACCACACAGCACTTATATTAACATATGGCACAACATAGGAGAGCATGTTAATATATTTTTTTGTTATTTTGTAAAAGAGTAACAAAGCCGGGGGTCACTTCACATGAACCGCTGCCCAAAAAAATGTAGGAGAATGAAGCGGGCTTCTGTTGCTGCCAAGAGAAGTCTCACTCTAAGAAACTTTTGTGAAAATGCTAAACAAATTGCAGACGTGTATAAGGCCTGTTTGGTCCCTCCAATGACCCTTACATTGGAGAGACCAAGCAACACTTATACAAACGCATGGCACAGCATAGTAGAGATGGTTTATATATTATTATATATTGTTATTTTGTAAAAGGAGTAAACGGGGGTGGAGGGTTCACCTCAAGTGAACCAAGGCCCATAAAAAGAAAATCTACAAAAAAGCCTTAAAAGAATGAAGTCGCCGCCAAGAGGAGCTTCACACTGGCACATGTATGCTGACAAAACTAGAAAGCAATGATGATGAAGAGAGAAGCACGGACAAACCGAAACCGCATCTATAAAGATGGACAATTCGGTGCTGATCCAATTTAGAATTGTTGTGCCTTGGCAGAGGTCAGCACCATCAAGTAAGAATACTAAATGTAACAGGCTTGGCATGGGGGAAGTGGCCCCGGTTTCCAAGAGCACAAATATGGCTGACCCGTGTCCATCGTGTTTAATCCCGCCTTTTTGCAGCCACACTTTCTAATCCACTGGAGGTGCCACACTGATGCTGCAGAGGAGATGCATGTCACCAGACTGATGGACCCTGCCCCTGGCTGCTGGGTGACCTCCTTCCAGCACCATCATACACACACACACGCACACAGACACACATACACACGCACAGAGCACAGCATGACAAAGAGGCGATGCTGTGATTGAGGAAATCCTTAAATAGGAGTCAAAGAGGAAACATGCTCTCTAAACTAAAGGGCCTTTAAGCAGATTAAAGATTTGGAGGCAGTACAAATGATATCATGGGGGTCGTGCAAATTGACAAAAGGTACTTGTCATCCCGCTTTATCTTTGTCGCATTATTCACATTATTATTAAAATCCACATTTACCTACTGTTCCAAATACTTCACACAATATTTAAACACGTTTAAGTGTGTCATGACTGACAAAAACATTTGTTTAGTGAATTGTTTATGATTCTACAGGTACATACTATAAGATTATTTTAAAGTGTGCATAAAAGTACATCTAAATAAATAAAAATATGGTGCAAAAGTTATTTCACTTGAGGAGTTCAGTTCAGACAATGAGACCAGGAGGTTTACTGACTGAATTTAGGGATGATTATGAGGACAGGACGATGAAAATGATTAAGAAATGAAAAAATACATTCTTGAAATATTTCTTTCTGTGTATAGTGGATATTTCCAAGACAGTGGTACCTCAGTGGTACCGTCTGCTGCCCCGGTTAGCGCAATTTTCGGTTAACAACCCAAATTTTTGGTAAAATTTTGCCTTGGCTTGTGTTCGCCCACTTGTTTAGTCCAAAATACCGTCTGGTTTGTTTACGCCGCCATCTTGGATCACATGAAATCTCTCATGTCTTTATACACGACCTAACAAACACATTGACTGCACAAGAGAAAGGCGGTGCACCTTACCGAGACAAGGGTGCAAGAGCTCAGTATTTTACGGCGTAAAGAGAAGACCATAGTCATCGTCAAAAGCCTTTAATAGACATCTCTGCATAGACTTTTTTGTGGCATGAGTGCAGAAACAGTTAAAAAAAAAAAAAAGGGGATTGCCCTCTAAGCATAATCTCCCTCCCTCTTTGCAAAACTACATAAAAGTGATGTTAAATGTTCAGCTGTCCATTCATTTGTAATTATGTTAGCATTATTTAGTGCATGTAAAATTATTGTCTATAAAATGTGTTTTGTGGGAACATTTTTGTCTGGCATGAATGAATTGAAATTACATTATTTTCCATGGGAACATTTGCTTTGGTTAGAGTCCGCTTTGGTTCGAGCCAGATCTTCTGGAATGACGTTAACCAAGGCACCACTGTATAAGAGTTTCACTTTTTAAATGACACGACTGAAATAAATGCACTTTTCAAAGATATTCTAATTTATTGACCTGCAACTGTATCTTCATTATTATAATGACTTTGATCCACCAATGGACACCACTATTACTGACAAACGATAATAATAATAATAATACTAACAACATTAACAATTGTCCTGATTACAGTCACAATATTGCCAAACTTATATACTATTAAATAATATACAAGATAAAAAATGCTAAATAATAATAGCACACAATGCTATTAAATTAAATAATATTTATTATAAAAAAATATTATTAATAAAAATAATATTTAAAATAAATAATAATAATAATAATAATAAAATATAAGCTCAACTATATCAATTACTGTGGAAACTAAGTCTAAACTACATGTTTTCAATAAACATGCTTCAAAAGTCAAAACAAAACTCGGGAGTTTTCAGCTGTTTTGCTTTTTCTTTGCTGTTTTTTGCATGTGATGCCACCACATAAGGGAAGAAAAATGTGTGATGATAAACATAGAAAAGGAAATGGACATTTTTTTTGCACATACATGACAAGGAATTAGGATAACATGATCCTTAACTCGTTCAATGCCAAAGACGTCAATAGACGTCTTTTGGGGTTTTTTTGTGGAAGCTTACAGATCAAAGTCTTATTCATCTTGTGTGTAAATTTCTGACTTGTAGGCAATGTACAGTCAAACCTGTCTTAGCGGCCACCTTTATAGAACGGCCACCTGCCTATAGCAGCCACTGAAAAATCCCCCGCAGCAAATTTACGTTATAGACCCTGTGTATAGCAGTCACCTGTCTAACGCGGCCAGCGGCCACCCATTTTGTCTCCCTTGGTCAATATCTGACCGCATAGAGCGGCCAAATTACCAACTCAAGTAGAAGCTTCATGCACGAAAAAGTTTAGTTTTTCAATCAATGAAGCCGTCGTGTGTAGACTTTAATTACTGAGTCCTAGCTCAGTCACAATCATTCACAAGATCCACACAAACTGTCAGTTGTTCCACATAAAAAAGCCCTCTTCTTTTGAGCTTGCTATTTCCTGGTCAAACATGTAACTTTAAGAGCATTTGCACCAAAACATTACCGCAAATTAGGCTGGGAACAAGACGTGCTCCCAGCAACGCTACAATAAAAAAAAAATAAAACATACGCTAGCATGCATGCGGCAGCGGGAGCAAAACTGAGTTCGGTTGTACTTAATTGAAGTATTTTAGAATGTACTCACGTTATTTTTCATCAATTCTCATCCACAAATCCATCAAAGTCCTCATCTTCTGTATTCGACACAAAAAAAGCTGTTTTCTTTTCCGTTCGCTACTAGTCTGTTAACTTGTCAGTGTTATTCAGCTCCGAAGCAAAGAAGGAAACTTCTCCTGTTGCTTCTGCCAACTTTATTTATTGAACGCGGCCACCAGACAGCAGCTCAGAAAACACACACATCTCTCAGCATCGTCTCTCCTTCCTGCTTGCCCACAAGGCAAAGGTTAAACAAGCCCCACTACATAGCTGTCCAGCCAATGCCTGTAAGAAATGACACCGTTTATTTCCTGGTGTGCACTGGTCAATACTGTAATGCCGCTTGTTGTGGGGAAGGAGAGACTCACGTCGCCGATGCACTTTAATGGCTTTATTAACAGCGGACAACACTGCAGGACTTTACATCCACGCCAACATAAACACACTTCCCAACTCTCTCCAAACTCACAGCTAGCACTGAGCCTAGCTCTCCTGCTCGGGACGCCCACCGTCACTTCCCGTCACTTCCTGATGAACTAAAGCTGTAATGACACTCTGCCGTATAAAAAGTAAAATATTAAAAACAAGCGTAAGACATTACTAGCACAGCTTTGTTCTGTGGGTCGTGGATAATAACAAGCCTAGTAGTGCTGTACAACTTTTATCCGCAGTCCCACAGTGCCCTCTACTGGTCAACATTATTATTATTATTATTATTTTTTCCCTTTTTTTTTTCTTTTTTTTCCACTACTGGTCAACATTCAAACTGAACACCAACCTGTCTATAGAGGCCACCTGTCTATAGCGGCCACTTTTGCAGACTCCCTCTAGTGGCCGCTATAGACAAGTTTGACCGTATTTCTGTCCCAGTAGGGGGCAACAGTTCTCTTTTCCTCCAACCAGCAGCGACAGACTGTCCATGAAGAAGACGGATTGTGTGTTGAGAGAGGAAAATAGCGAAACACATGTAGAAATCTAGTGGAGACAAAACATACAGGCAGCTAACACTGTCACGGAGCTTGTCTGGCGGTGGATCTGCCTTTAACAGTGACGCGATCGCGAAAGGTAGAGGTGACATGGGTGATGTAGGTGACGTAGACACAAACGCAGTTGACAATGGCAGCTGAAGCAACAAGCTAGTGGTTAGCGTTACTGAGCCATGTGGCGCGACACCAGAAGCAGTTCACAGTCGGGTGACTCAGAACCCGGCCCTGATTCTTCTGACGAGTGGCTGCCGTCTGGATTGGTCAGCAGCAGGGATTCATCCCCACATCCAGTGACCCCACCGTCACTCTGCTTGAATTTGCTTCTCTGCAGAAAAAGCTTGTTTTCTGGTGAAAATCAGGTGTTTCTGCTGAAACTACCCTATGTTCTACCGCCAATATCCAAATACCTAAAAAGGCTAGAAACAAACTTTTTTTCTGATGAAAGAAGAGAGTCTTAAGTTTCTTTAGCTAGTTTCAATGTTTAAGTAGCCCTAAAACTCAATATTCAGTGGATCTTGAAAGTTCAGCAAAAATGGCCAAATGAGAGAGTATGGAGCTCTCTGCTGTGAACATGGCTGGCAGTCAGTGGGTTAATAATGATGTTGTTAACATGTTGTATAACCATTGCTCAATGACTTTTGGACAATTAGTTGTTCTGTCTGAAACGTTTTGCTTGATGGCGTCCATGTTTTCCAACCAATCGGGCTCATATTTGACACACATTTGCTTGTCAGCCCTTTAAAGGTGTGCACCAAATTTGGCGGCGATTGAGCTAAACATGCTGAAGATACAGCTGGTGTCTTTGCGCTGTGTGAGACATTTCAAGTCAATCTGACCCACAGTGTTAGTTCATAACAGTCTCGTGTATCGTGTTGGAGTTGTGGCTGCCATGATAAGGATCAAATTAATGACAACAAAATGAAAGGTTTCTCTTTAAAGGTTAAAAAGGAGGCAGGTAGGGGCTGAGGGCGGTTGGAGATGGTGGAGTGAGGGGTGGTGGTGGTGGTGGTGGTGGTGGGGGTGGGGGTGTGTACAGGGTGCACCTTTTAAAGCATCAGCTCCTGGTTCTGACATGTGCAGGAACATCTAAAAGCAAACTCCTGAGAGGCTGCTGAGGGCGACCTCACTAATATGCAAATAAGCTGCAGCAGACAATGCACAAAGCTGTCTAAAGTGTGTGTGTGTGTGTGTGTGTGTTTGTTGGTGGGAGGGGGCAATTTGGGGGGGGGGTTATTAATACGTTCATTGAAGCAGCCCAGAAACTTCTCTCCGACTGACCCAATTACCTCAGATGATCATCTCGCTCTGGCCGGCACGGCGGCGATGGGGAGGAAAGTCTTCCAAGATTCCTCATCAACATTTCATGCGAGGTGTCTCATGAATTATGACGGCTCCTCCAGCTGACATTAAGAAGCGGAAATGGCAACCACACCCCCCTCCCACCACCACCACCACCACCACACTTTCCTCAACGTGAAACAAAAGGCGCTGGTATGAATAACTCTAATTTTGAAATCAAATCACATTAGAAATCTCTCCGGAAAGCCACTTTGCATAAATATTGATTGGATATTAAAATTGCATTCAACCATACAGTAAAGTGGGAGAACATGAAGGAAGAGCTCCACTTGTCATTTCGGCATTAAACAAAACGAAACAAACAAACAAAAAAAAAAAGACGACCTCATCACTAATTGTAAATAATGCAGGGAGCCTCTCTTCCTTTTCAATTATTCAACTTGATGTCCTGCTTTTGCTTGACAGCCAAGTAGCGGCGACAACATATTGTTACGTTGCCGCCGCGCACACGAATGCCCGGGAATTTGTCGCCGTGTCTTATTAGATTTGCGAGGCGCACATGCGTACGAACACACCTACGCACAACCTAAGTGGATTAAAGATGACGGATGATGACATTTGTAGAAAAGGCTGGTTGAGATTGCTGCCATCTAATCTGCGGCTTTAAATCTTCCGCTCACATTCTTTTTAAAATGATTGTCATTTCATTATTATTTTTATTATTTATGTACAGAATTATTAGTATTTTATTATAGTATTATTTAATAATTTTATTAATTTTATATATAATTATATTTACATATACTATAATTTAACATATGTATATATTGACAATTTAATTTTATTTTGTGTATATATTATTTTATTTGTTTATTATTTAATTTAATATATATATATCTAATATATACTATACAGATTAGATATACTGTATATATATACAGTATGTGTGTGTGTGTGTGTGTGTGTGTGTGTGTGTGTGTGTATACACATACACATTTAATCTCTCGCCACTGCTTCGGATTTTGCGGCGTCACTCTCACTGTTTTACAAAAATATATTAATAAATCATTGCTGTTGTGGTTGAAATATGGCCTATTATTATTTCAAAAATATGCATGTTTAAGCTAATTTTATGGATTTTTTTTGCATAAATGAAACATTTTTAGGCATAAAAATGGCTAAATGAAGCAAAATGCAAATATAAGGCATTCAGAAGACGCATTGAAAGACCTTGTGATGATATGTAGTATTCTACACTGGTCACCAGGTATCAGTAATGTTGCCGTAATATTGGGTGACACACACAAGCACCAGACTTGCTCGCCAGAACAACAGGCTTCCATTGCAGGTTTAAACCCCAACACGGGCTACTGTTGTGGCTTTAGCCCACAGCAAACAAAATCTCAACTCTGAACCCCCGGAGTCACTTCCTGTCCAACACCGGAACACATTTACAGCAACACACAGAAGCACGAGTCTCATTTATGGCTTATATTCTCTTATTAGAGTGTAATGGTGACTATAGGGGTGTTATTCATGTCTAGAGGGTTCTAATAATGTTAAAAAGCGTATTTAGAAGGTTGTAAACAGGTATTCTATGCTCTAACTACCACAATATTCAATTTCTAAATAAGGAATCCTACTATGCAGAAATTCACTTATCACGGTCATGTCTGGAAGCAATTAACCGCGTTAAACGAGGGATTACTGTATCTATGATCTACTTTCAATTTTCATTTTTTCCCCCCCTGACGCGTCCTCAGAGAGACGAACGCTCTGATTGGTCATTGCACTACGTCGAGTAATTGAGCGGCTCCGATACAGCGCTGCCCGTGACATCACAGAGCGGCGGCGTGTAACGTTAATTCAATTCAACGAAGCCCCTGTGGACCAGTGGGAAGGGTCTCGGCTTCATTCGGCTTCATCAAAGACGTTAGCGATAGCGCTGGAACTTTGTGAGGGAAGACGGCAGTTCGGTCCACTGGCGGCAGATCACAGCCGCACTTTGATTAATCTTGTTAATTACTCGCCTTAGGGGCTCCACAACCAACCCATCACACTCCCCTCCACCCCCAAAAAGTGAGGAGGCTTATGTGTCGTTACGTTCTTTGTAAAGTCTCACACTCTGGGACTGGGGAAACATGGCGGACTTTAGTCAAGCTTATCTTTCTAGCACGGTCGACGCAGAAATCCCGCAAAATAACAGCATCCGAGCCGAAACAGTCCATTCATCAGCCCATGCTTTTCACACAGAACCAAGCCGAGTGGAATTTGTGTTGTTTCCTGTTTGGATCAGAATGGATGGGCCTCTACCACCTGCATCTGGGGGCCACCGTGGCTTAAAATACCAAAAATCAAAAATATAATTAAATGCAAAAACGGCCCTAGCAAGATGAGCCCACCCTGTGTATGTACTGTAGGCCCAATACGTCAATTTATTTAAAGGCTTCGCTATACATCATAAAAGGGAGGTCTGCCAACTATCAGTCAGCGAGCAACAGATGTGTGTGCTGTACGTTTGATTGCTTTGTTTTTCTTCGGCGACGAGGCTAACCTAGCATGATGTTCAAATGTAATGTTAGCACTTTAGCTCACATAGCTATGCTAGTGTTGTTTGTGTCCTCCTGTCCTGCTCTTTCATGGTATCTATCACATGATATATGCTATCTATTACATCAGACAAGTGCAGAAGTGCAGAGTAAAGCTCCAGTGTCACAGTGCTGGCGTAAGCGTAACCCACCGGTGGAGCTTGACGTGCACCACCAAAAAAAAAATCGCTGCATCGCGTCAACAGCGCGACTGGTCGGCCTTTTTTTAATTTTTTTTTTTTAACATAATTTCCATCAAATCCACCAAACAAATCCAAAAAAAACAAAAAACAATGGAGCGATTTGACAAAATTACAAATATTATCACTTAAATCAGGGGCATTTAGCAAACTATTTCCAGCGAGGGCCACACAGTGAAAAATGAAAGTAACTTTCACACTTTGATATTTTGTGAAGTAACACATGGATATGCTAAGACAATATACAGTATATACAGTATATTATTTTAGGAAAAAAACTGCATCTCTGCTTTGCGATACAGGTGAAAAAGCCTCGTACTGATATCAACGTCCCTTATTGCTCTAATATTATGACTTTATTCCCATAATAATTAAACTTTTCCCCAACTTAATTTTCCAAAAAATTAGAATTAATTTTGTTTTGTTTTTCATTGCATTACGACCTTTTTAATATTTCAACTCTATGCTATTAAAATTACATTATTTTTCATATAATGCTTTGAGTTTATTCTCATAAAACTTAATATTTTCAACTTATCTTGTAAAATTACAGCAGCCCAAAATGCAATTCTGGACTTTGTTACAAAACAATCAGAGAGAACGTCAACGACAGGAGGAGAGCGAGGCCAAAACAGGGAGGTTTTTAAACCTTGACATGATGCTTAATAAGGTTTCTACATTTGTTGGTTAAGTTTGTTATATTACTATTTCTATTTCATATTTGATAATTTTCTAATTTTATAAATGTTACAGTGCTGCTTGTAAGCTGTTATTTATTACAGTTGTGCAATGAATGTCACAATTTGTAAAAATGTGTGCCTTTTATTAAAAAAAAAAAAAAAGGTGTTGTTGTGTAGGCTATATAAGATTGAAATAATGTAGAAATATATGCACCTTACTTTATGGAAGCAAACATGTATTATGAATACTAATACAACTCATCTGCCTACGTCACAGCCAGCAAGCGGGGAAGGGTGGGATGTAATGACAATCAAGTGGTGTCCCATTTCTTGGTGGCTTCCATCCCTTGGCCTAGGTTTTAAGGGACAGGGGAAGGGGTAAGACACAGGGTTAACATGAAGGGGAAGGCCAAAGGGGTAGAATTGGCATTCAGCCTTAAAATTGTAACTTTCTTTCTGATTAGAATACAGTGTTCCCTCCTTTATTGCGGGGGTTAGGTTCCCAAAATAGGCCGTGATAAGTGAAGTAGCCAGGATCATTTTTGTACAATTATTATATATGTTTTAAGGGTATAAAAACCCTCATCATAGAATTTATTTTCTTCTTGTAATTATGACTTTATTCCCAAGACATTTTGACTTTGTCGTAACATTATAACTTTTCCGTAACCTAAAATTACAACTTCATTCATTATTTTGGGGATTTTTTTCTTTGCTATTTCTACAATATGCTAAAACGCTATTCTTGTAATCTGACTTTTTCCCGTTAGATTACAACCTTTTTCTCTTAATATTTTGACTTTATTCTTGTAAAATTACAGCAGGTGTTTCCATTTTTGCTGTTGATAAATGTTTTTTTTTTTTTTTTTTTTTGTTAAGTTACATTTTTAGTCTGTGCCGTGTGCTACTAAAAAAAAAAATGCAGCAGACACCCGGGCCACACTTTGGATACCCCTGCTTTACAGTGTATATGTCAAAAGTGTACAAAGTACATAGTAAATAGCGCTCGTTGGAGACACACACTCTGTTGCAGATAAACATGGCTTATTAGCATTTAAAGCTACACACACGTGTTCCCAGTAGAGCTTACTAAAAGCCCTTTTAAAAGGTTTACATTCCAGCATCAAGGCTAACCCACTTCCAATACACTATTTGCCACGTCTGACACTAAATACTTGAATCCCAGGTTAGAAACTTCTCAACTTCCCAGCTCCTCCCCCTCGTACTTGCTTGCAAACAAACGCTAGCTCTACCTCAGCTCACATGCGACCCGTTAGTCAACGGTCACGTCCTCGTTTCACCCACCATCACTCAGCGGCAGACGTTGGCCGTGGCCGCGTTGAGCATAAAAAAAACAGGCCGGCGAGGTTCAAGAGGACGCCACCTTGCCTAAGCCAGCCAGATACTTTTGACCCGCATCTCATGTGAACCAATTAAAGCCTCAAACAGCTGAATACCCCCAAGCAGCAGTTAAATACACATCCTCGCCGCGATGATGATAATAATAAAACACCTCCACGCCACCGCCTGGCGCCCACCGTGGCAGCGAGCCACCACACGAGCACGGGAGACCACACCAGGCCAAGGGGATTGAAGAAGCAGAAGATATCTATGAAATATAAATACAGAAAATCCTCCTTTTGACATTTTGAGAAATAGTACTCACATGTAATCCTGGTGGTTGTGTTTTTATTTACACAAAATGAGAGTTAAAACACTCAGGAGGGGTGAAAGGAGGACAGCAAATGTTAGCAACACTACAAGTAGCAGAGCTAGAGTATGTGATGCTACAGCGCCAACATTACACTTTAACATTATGCTAAGTTCACATATGCGCAGAAGAAAGACTAAAAGATCAAACTCACAGCTCCCACATCTCCGTCTTACTGATGAATAGTTGGCAAAGTTCCAGATTTTATTTTAAGATATGTAGCGAAGCCTGCTTTGTTTCATTGTAAACATTATTGTTAAATCAGCCTATAAAGTCACACAAAATATCCGAGTTGGAACCAGATGTCACACACATTCTCAACGTACGTCACCGGTCTTCAGTCAGCGAGCTTCAAAGATATGACGCTTGGCTAGCTCGTGAATAAACACTGTTTGCACCTCCAACGTTGGGAATTCAGCCAAAACTTTCACATATATACACCTCTGATATTTATCATATCTACAAATCCCAATCATGAATTAAGTTAAACATTAGCAACACCAGCCTTAACATTAAGGAGTGGGACAGGAGGACGCAAACACTAGCAACACTAGCATGGTAATGTGAGCTAACAAGTGCTAACATTACAATTTAAAATCATACTAGGTTACAAAAAATGATCAAACTTCCATCTCCCACTAGGGGTGTTACAAGACACCAGCATCACGAGACGAGACAGTAAACGAGATGGGGTCTACCATTTCATTTTCATTTTTGTGTCATTCATTTATTTATTATCGCCCCAGGCCTAGTGCCCACGAGACATTTTTTTTTGTGAAGAAATCTTGTCATGTTTTAATCTAGCGAGATCTTATGACACGAGATCTTGTGACGCCCCTGTCCCCCACGTCTGTAGCTGACTGACCAATAGTTGGCAGGGCTCTGGGCTGCATTTTGGGAAGTGTAGTGAAGCCTGCATTTTCAGAAAGTGTACTCACTGTAACTCTGCACAACGTGATACATGCCCTATATCACATAAAACAGGTAACATCAAGAAGTGGGACACAAACATTAGTGACACTAGCATAGCTATGTGAGCTAAAGTGCTTACATTACACTGACATCTTACCGTCATGCTAGGTTGGCCTATTCACTGGACAAACTAAATGATCAAACTTACAGCTCCGACGTCAGTAGCAGACTAAGGGATAGTTGATGTGTAGTGAAGCCTGCTTTTTCAGAAAATGTCCACATTTGACACTTCTTGTACACTGAAACTCTGTAATAGATGCCATAGATCACATACAACAATCTAACATTAAGGGGTGGGACAGGAGGACATGAACTTTAGTAACACTAGCATAAATATGTGAGCTTAAGTGCTAACATTACATTTTAATGTCATGCTAGGTTAGCCTATCTGCTGAAGACAAACTAAGTGATCAAACTGACACCTCCCAAGTCTGTAGCTGACCTATACTGTAGTTTGCAGAGATCTGTTTTAAGATGTGTAGCAAAGCCTGCTTTTTTTCTAACCCGCATGTTCAGGAGTGTAGTGAAGCCTGCTTTTTCAGAAAGTGTAATTGATCCACTTTGCACTTATACACAGTAACACTGCACTTGTCCAATGTAATAGATGCCATATATCACGTACAACAAGGAGTGGGACAGGAGGACACAAACGCTATCAACGCTAGCATAGCTATGTGTGCTAAAGTGCTAACATTACATTTTAACATCATGCTAGGTTAGCCTATTTGCTGAAGACAAAATAAACGATCAAACGTAGACCTCCCAAGTCTGTAGCTGACCTATAGTTGGCAGAGATCTGTTATTGGATGTGTAGCAAAGCCTGTATTATAACCCGCATGCTAGGCGTGTTTGGCTGAACAAGCAGTTCTGGTGTGTTCTATGTACATTAACCGGCTTGTCATGATCTCCTTTTAGTCAAACGTACAACATTTAACACATTCAACCGCCATGCTTGTGCTCATTAAAGCCTCTTCGCCTTACCAAAGTATTCCTCTGACGGAGGGTTGTCCATGTCAAAGAGCATCTTTTTGGTCAGGCGCTCCAGCTCATCCTCGGGGTGGGCCACCGGGGCGGCGCTCTGGGGGCCAGGAAAAAAAAAAAAAGGAAAGGGAGTTGTGATTCAGGCTGAGTGAGGTCGTTAAGAAGAGTCCTCGCATGCGTTTCCACCTCGCCGATGAACGTCACCTGTGGTCTATTTGTGGTGCTGTTTGAGAGCAAGAGAGCATATGCGAGAACACATTGCTTAACTAGATGCTCGCAGCTTTCAAAGGCTTACACACACACACACACACAAAAATAACAAGCAGGGCTTTAATGAATGGTGGATGAAGGTCGAAGCAGCACACATTCAGTGTGATTTACATGCAGTGCATGGCCTTCCCTCTGAGATATCTGACCCTGGATCAGCCCCCCCCCCCGGTGCACTCCCCAGAAGGTCGTTCATGTCCTCGTGTGCTCTATATGAACGGCGGAAGAAAGGACAACCCTGACTAATCCTTGCATTGGGCAAAGAGAAGAATAATATGAGGCTCAACAGAACAAAATGGAAGCTTTTTCTTTACGCTGCTATTCTGGTCCAACTCGAGAGGGATGACACAACTCTGAAGATGACATCTCCTTCACTTCTCCCGTTACTCAAACCAATCGTCCGCCAGCGTATGCAGACGAGCCCGCGGTCCCGTCACAGGTGGTTGTGTCCTTTGCAGACCCTCTGGAGTCCTGAACTTGATTCTTTTACTTTCTACGCGCTGACCTTCGCCAGGCCCGGATCTTTACGCCCGCTTTGATTTTCAATACGGCAACACGGGCCCGGATCGGCGCTGACCTTTGAAGTGTTCCTAATTGCCACATTTGGGAGCTGATTGAACGCCGGAAATCCGTCTAATTTATCTGAGATCGGATTAGTCAATGCAGATTGACCGCGACGTCTTTTGGTATTCCAAAAGAGTCGTTAGCGATTGTGTCATTTAATCAGTCAGACGTTGGACTACTAAATCCTAATTCTTCACTTTAGCAGATGTGCCAACCTTAAAAACTTTTTATGAGCGTATGTACTGTAGACATATATGAGGATACATACAGAAACACATACAAATAACTACGAAAAACAGTTGCATGTGTTTTTCTCTTTCCTCAAATTGGTTGATTATTTTTCACCAACTTTAAATACGACTCAGAGGCATAAGTGTCAACATTTACGTTATATATATTTTTTTTAATTCAGGAAAAAAAGGGGAAAATAAGGGAAAACCTGATCTTCCACAAGAATTTACACCAGTGCCCCCCCGGCGCAGTACATTTTTGCAATGTCTTGCCAAACGACTGACTAGTGTGGTGTTATTTTACTCCCCTGCTTTTATTTTGAGGAAGCTGAACTGCTCCGGAGGGGATGTTTGTTTTCACAAAAGTTAAAATAGGAGAATCTATTAAAAAGTAGAGAAGGGCAAAATATGGGAGTTGTCCCGGTGAAAATGGGAGGGTTGACAGCTATGCCACAATAGTGTATATCCCTCGCCATTTTGCGATTCGAATGGTTGAATATGGCCTATTATTAGTAAACAAATATGCATGCCTTTGTAAATTTAAAATTTTTTTCCTAAATTACGCACTTTCAAGCCTAAAAATGGCTAAATGAAGTCAAATAAAATATAAGGCATTCGGAAGACACATTCAAAGTGATTGTGATGGTATGTAGTATTCCGGACTGGTCACTAGGTGTCATTTTACATTGATGAGACAATAGCCAACGCAGGAAGTACTGTACAGAACAGGAAGAAAAAAAGAACAAGAAACTCTCCCAATGCTAACGTGTGAGTCTATATTATGTCTTATATGTCCTATTTTCTCTTATTATGTCTACTATATTGGGTAATAGGAATGTAATGCAGCCACTTGTTTTCATTTTAAAATGCTCAACTATAGTATCAAATGCACTAAATGTATATATTTTCATTTGCCAAGCAGAGGGGAAGAGTAAGGTGTGGAGGTGTTACGTTAGATGCAACATGTGCAGTGTGCAAGTTAGCCAGGGCTCCAGCACCAGCAAAGCAAAGAACACTACTAATTTGTGGCAACACCTAAAAGTAAATCACAAAGAGGCATGTCCTTATGTTGACATTGTTACTATTTAAAGTTCCTCATTTCTATTCGAGGGGCGGCATGACTCAGGTTGTAGAGTGGTCGTCTCTCAACCTGAAGTTTGCGGGTTCGATCCTCCGTCCTCCCGTTGTCACATTGAAGTATCCCTGGACAAGATGCTGAACCCCCAGTTGCTCCCGATGCTGCATCATCAGTAGGTAAATGTATCAGAGCGCTTTGAGTACCTTGGAGGTGGAAAAGCGCTATACAGGTGGAAGACCGTTTGCCATTTATTTAGTCGTCTTCTGCTTTTTTGTGTTGAATCATATTTTGGGTATTATAAGAATGCATGTTCATGTACCGTATATATCCTGTGTATATCAATGATGTTATTTCATAAATCGGCCAATATATCGAATGCATCCAATATCGATATCGGCCCCAAAAATCTCATCCGCCTGGCTCTCGTCTCAATTTCATAGATTACATAGATGTTTAGAGACACTTTCTCATGACTGCTAGTGTACAAGACAGTATCACATTGTGAAGCATTAGTAAAAGTGGTTAAATACACCCCCCACCCCCCAATCTTTTAAATAAAACAAAGTGCTCTTCAATGCAGGTGAATTAAGGCCTCGAACGCCACAAAGGAGCATTTTTGTGGATGTTTCCTCCAATTAAGCTTGAAAGAGGCGAGATCTGCCACCGTTAATGTCAGCTCCACATCAAAAGCACGTAGGAGCAGGGAGGCAAATGCTGCGATTACCAGAAACAGACTTTTGACTTTAAGCTTCATTTCTACCTGATCCGCTCTTTGACAGCCCGCAGCAACGCACTGGCAAGAGTTTAAAGCGCCCTGTTTGGGGACTCTTTTGTGACAGCGCCAAAGACTATTTTCCACTTGAATAAGAGCAAAATTGCTCCCCCCCGCTCGTCTTTGTGATGGCGCCGCACTTCCCACTGAGCGACAATAGAAACCATCGAGCTATACAACACAGACGCGGACTTTTAGCGACATCGGTCCCAGTTCAAACGTTTGTTTGCCTTCAACCCCCGGGACTCTCAAGCGGACTTTCATTGAAGCTCCGACGGATGTTCCCGGCTGTGAGCACAAAAGGACCAAGCTCACACAACCGGGATGGACGTCGTTAGAAGACGGGACACTCGAAAGCAAAAGTAACGCATCCAACCTGTCTGATGTACACCCTTCATAATGTCAGCAACCATGCCAGTGTCAAGGGACAGTATTATACAGCCAACTGGAGTATACTTGGTTGTGTACACGCTCCCATGAATACATTAAAAACTTCATTTTGGTCTGTCAAAACCAGACTCGCTGGAGAACTAGCTCAATCGCTTGCCTCTCGCAACTGTCATTAAGGATAAAAATACCTGAGCCAAAACAACAGCAGCAAACTCAACTGTCTTCTCTGCACGAAGCCACACGCAGTTAGGACTCGTGTCACATTCACAGACACTCGCGAATCACAGTATTTGTTTTAACAGTACACATAACTGCCACGTCGCTGGTCCTCATGAAAGCGACAATAATAACTTAGCAGTGTAGTGGTCTTATTATTGAAATGGAAAGGTTTACAGTGCTTTGGCTTTTATTGTGGGTCTGCCATCCTGATATTTCTTTCTTCTTTCTATTTCTTTTCTTCTTTCGTCTGCTCAACTATGCGGGACAAACCGTGCCAAGAACCCCCATGTTACATCACTGGAAAGGTCTCGATGAGCGCGAGTGTGCTATTTACAGTTTGTAACATTCTGCATAACAGTGGTGATGTAACTGGCGAACAAAGTTGGAAAAGGCCACTTTATTAGGAACCTTAGGCTGTCCACAATAAAAGGCCACTCTGAAATGTGCAGTTTTATCACACAGCACATAGCCACAGATGTGGCAAGATTTGAGGGAGCGTGCAATTGGCATGCTGAATGGAATGTCAACCAGAGCTGTTGCTCGTGTATTGAATGTTCTTTTCTCTACCATAAGCCGTCTCACGAAAAAGGCCACTTTATTAGGAACCCTTACAGCGCGTACAACCTGCAAGGGAGGCCCATCCAAAAACAACACAAAACACCAACACGAAACACCATAACTACAAAACAGCATAGCACAAAATGTCGCAACACAAAACACTGCAACACAAAACAAACACAAAATGGCGTATCACGGAATGTCACCCTACAAAATACCGCAACACGAAATGTCATAACAAGAAACACAAGACACAGTAACACGAAATGTGAACTCAATACGCCGTAACACGGAATGTCACAATGAAATACTGCAACACAAAATGCCACAACAACAAAGGTAACACAAAACAATGTAACACGAAATGGTGCAACACCAAACCCCGCAACATAAAACGGAGCAACACGAAATGGCACAACGTGATATAATGTAACACGAAATGTCATAACCACAAAACGTGGCAACATGAAACATCACAACACTACAACGTAAAACACAAAATGTTGCAACTAGAAAGGTCGTAGCATGAAACGCCGTGACACAAATGTAACCACAAAACACATAATTTTGCAACATGAAACGTCACAACACAGAATACTCCATCTCAAAAGGCCATAACCACACAAACATTGTAACCACAAAACGGCGTAACACAAAATGTTGCAACACATAACACTGTAACATGACACATAACCACAAAACAGCGTAACACGGAATGTCGCAACATGAAACGTCACAACAATAAAACATAATAAAATAAAATAAAATGCTCAAAAAGAAGGGTCGTAACACAAAACACCGTAACACAAAACGCTTTAACACGAAATGTGACCACAAAATGACGTAACAGTCACAACACAGAACACTCCAACACAAAACGGCATAACCACAAAAACATTGTAACTGCAAAATGGCGCAACACGAAATCTCGCAACACGTACCACTGTAACATGAAACATAACCACAAAACGGAGCAACACGGAATGTTGCAACATGAAACGTTGGAACACAAAACACTGGAACACAATATGTAACCACAAAATAGGGTAACATAATTTTGCAACATGAAATGTTACAACACAGAACGCCCCAAACACAAAACGCCATAACCCCAAAACGTCGTAACATGAAACATCACAACACTACAATGTAAAACACAAAATGTTGCAACCAGAAAGGTCGTAGCATGAAACGCCGTAACACAATACGCCGTAACACAATACGCCATAACACAAAATCTAACCACAAAACACAGAATTTTGCAACATGAAACGTCACATGAAACACAGAACACTCCAACTTAAAACGCCATAACCACAAAAACATTGTAACCACAAAATGGCGTAACACGGAATGTCGCAACATCAAACGTCGCAACACAAAATAATTTTTGTGTACTGTGACATGCAGATGGCAGATGTTATAACATGGTAAGAACTAGGGATGTCCGATATTGGCTTTTTTGCCGCTAACCGATATGCCGATATTGTCCAACTCTCAATTTCCGATTGTGATGTCAACAGATTTCAATATGTGTAACAGGACTGGACTTATTACCGTATTATGTATTGTTATTACTATGTATTATTATTATTTATTATTTATATTGCACTACAAATTTGACGTGATCTGTTCCGTACTTTAATTATTTATACTTATTCTATTTTCTTATTTTTCTTATCTCTCATGTCATGCCTTGGTTGTTTTATTTTGTGATTGAGGGATTAAGGTAATATGCGTAACATATCTCCTGTCATGGAATTAACACCGCCGCCACGAGTGGCTGCCTTTTAAGCAGGTCTGTTTGTTTATTCAAGCCCTTTTTTACGTGTCATGAGAGCGACGTCCCGCATCGCTATGACTGCCTGTCTACCCACTGATATCGAGGCAGGAGTCAGAGCCGGAGCTAAGATGAAAGTCAAGCGGCTAGCAAGGAAGTGGAGATTCAAGCTTTCGGTACCTGAAATGGCTAACAGCTAGCGTCCTAGATGCTAACATGGGGAGCTGGCCGACTTCAGGGAAGTCAGAGAACACAAGAGCCCGTGGAAAGCACAAAGGAGGTGGGCCAATATCGGGACGATAATATCAGTGGGCCGATATTATCGGACATCCTTAGTAAGAACACAACTCCAAGATGACAAGTGTCTTGCTGAGATACTTGTTAAAAGTACAATAGGGTAAAATGTAGTTTGTAAAAGCAGTATTGGAAAAAGTCCAAATGGTTCTAAAGTGGACGTCCATGTTGTGTATGGTCCACTGTCGCGTGCGTCCTGATGCATCAAGACACAGATATCTGAGTTCGGGAGCCGATCAGTGACCGACTGCCACATCTGCCGTGTGTACCATCCACCCTGGCGCTGGCATCGTGTCATGAGCGATTAGGTGACGAGTGGATGGGAGCCGGAGAAGGGCGAGGGGGCGGCGGTCTCGCTGCGTCCCCTCACCTGATGCCCGTGACAGCGCCGTGTCCCGCCGAGAAGAAACAAACCTGAGGCCCTGTCGCTCTTGTTTGAACCACTCTTCTAAACATGTCTGCTACACCAACACCATCAACCCGACTGTAAGGCCAAATCCCTCAACACGGCGACATTTAATAATTGTAGCTAAACATGGCAACCAAAATGTTAGAAACAGCTCCCAGTAGGATGCAGTGGCACTAAAAAGTACAACCACAAGAATCTTTTTTTTTTTATTTTTTAGATTGTTATTTGGCAATATTATGTGAAAACATCTTAGCTGATTTCTGCAAATAACATTATAATGGGTGACATGTGGTCTGAATTAGCCACAATTGTTCATCAAATCCAGTAAGCCCTCGTTTGTTGCGGTTAATTGGGTCCACGACCTCGATAAGTGAATTTCCGCCAAGTAGGATTCAATATTAATAAATTAAATATTTTCATAGTTATGGCATACAAGACCTGTTTCCAATCTTCTAAATAAAGTTTTTAACATTATTAGGGCCCTCAAGGCATGAAATAACACTCCTATAGTAACCTTTAATAAGGGAATAATAAGGGATAATCAGGGAAAATAAGACATACTCGACATGAGTACCGTAACAGACTCGCACGTTACACTCGTATTACCCAGTATACACTCAACACAAATATAAACGCAACATTGTTGTGTTTTTGCTCCCATTTTTTATGAGATGAACTCAAAGATGTAAAACTTTTTCCACATACACAATATCACCATTTCTCTCAAATATTGTTCACAAATCTCTCTAAATCTGTGATGGTGAGCACTTTTCCTTTGCTGAGATAATTCGTCCCACCTCACAGGTGTGCCATATCAAGATGCTGATTAGACACCATGATTAGTGCACAGGTGTGCCTTAGGCTGCCCATAATAAAAGGCCACTCTGAAATGTGCAGTTTCATCACACAGCACAATGCCACAGATGTCGCAAGATTTGAGGGAGCGTGCCATTGGCATGCTGACAGCAGGAATGTCAACCAGAGCTGTTGCTCGTGTATTGAATGTTCTTTTCTCTACCATAAGCCGTCTCCAAAGGCGTTTCAGAGAATTTGGCAGTACATCCATCACCTCATGTTGCAGCAGGATAATGCACAGCCCCATGTTGCAAGGATCTGTACACAGTTCTTGGAAGCTGAAAACGTCCCAGTTCTTGCATGGCCAGCATATTCACCGGACATGTCACCCCTTGAGCATGTTTGGGATGGTCTGGATCGGCGTATACGAGAGCATGTACCAGTTCCCGCCAATATCCAGCAACTTCGCACAGCCATTGAAGAGGAGTGGACCAACATTCCACAGGCCACAATCGACAATCTGATCAACTCTATGCAAAGGAGATGTGCTGCACTGCATGACGCAAATGGCGGTCACACCAGATAGTGACTGGTTTTCTGAGTCCCCAAACACCTCACCCTCCCCAAGTTCATTTAGTTCGATCATTTTGCCATTTTTATGCTTGAAAGTGCTTAATTTAGGCCAAGAATAAGTAGAGTTTGCTTAAATATGCATATTTTTTACTAATAACAGGCCATATTCGACCACGAAACACTGATCATTTATTAATAAATTAATTTTTGAAAACACACGATATAGCGAGGCAGCGAGTGCGTGGTACGCACCTTCGACTTACAGGTTGTACGTTGGGTGCGCGGAGATCTTACTCCTTCATGGTCAGCACAACTACGTTCTCCACAAGAAAAAAAAAACGGAGCAATTTGGGGAATGGCACAAATCGTACAGCCAAAGAATCGTATGCCCGTATGCCCGTTGTTACTGTTATAACAACTGCTGATCCGAAATCAGACAGCCTCAATGTCAAAAAAGCACAAATGGTTTGGACCAAAAATCCGCAAATTTATGAGGACGTGAATGCTGAATCAGAAATATGCGGGGATGCACTGTACTCTTCTGCTATTTGCCACAGTGCATCAAAATCTATTGGGAAGTGGGGTACGATGACATAATATGTGATACATCCTGCTTTGATATACTGCATTTGCACGTTGTTGGGGCTGTGTTGTGATGGTCGGGACGTTCAGAGGGCAAGGCCCACGTCCCGCTCTCGTTGTCAAGTTGACAGACGCCGGCAGTTGCTGACTGACATTTGAGAGCCGTAATCTCAAATGTCAGTCAAGCGCCGCCATGCAAAAGGCATGTGTGCAGAGAAGGAAGTGCTTCGTGCTAGGAAAGCACCACCTTAGCATAACACATACTGCCATTTTTTTCCCCTGCTGTCTGTCCTTCTAAAACCACTGAAGACATTTTTACCTTTTTTTTGTTTTTTTTTTGATGATTTTAAGAATTCAACAATAAATGCTACATAGCAATAGTGTAGCAGTCAGCATGCTGGCACAGATGGAATCAACAGCGCCTCTGCTGGTTGCAGCCAAGTACTGAAAGACACCATGAACCACAATTGGCGTTACTGGGGTTTTTCTTCCGATAACAAGTCTGAAAAAGACAAGTTGTCGTATCTTTACGGGTCTAGAGAGTTATACATGCAAACTAAGATCTCCCCAAGTGAATCAGAGGCTATGTCTACATGCTGTCAAATAACAGTATCATAACCGGAATATTAGCAATAACCTGGTTGCACACCAATAAACACCAATAACTCTTTTGAAAAAACGGAATATGCTCATATTCCAGTTTTTAAAAACCCCGGGTTACTCCTTTTCTAACCCGAAAGTCAGGTCATGTAAACGCATATTGGGATATCCTGATCAAAAGGAACATTAATTTGTGTTCTGCGCATGTTCTATTCGAAATGAATGTTGTGTCTTTGGCAGGTACTACTTCTAAACATGACGACATGCAAAAGGGGGAAACAAGCCACCTCGTTAGTGTGGTGAAAGACAGGAACATTATGTCTTTTATTGATGGTAGAAAGTACTGCAAAAGCGAAATCTATCAGAAGGTGAACAAGCAGTTAGTTTTTGTACGAACGCATCTTCAAAAGTGTCCGGGGGGCTCTGGGGATATGTAGCATGGATGTGGGTGGCACAGCTCCGGCTCCATTTCCTATTTTTTCACGTTCTCGCCTTCCATGAATGAAGAAAGTGAGACGGAACAGTGTCAAGTACTGGTGTTGGGTCAGTACCAGCACTAAATCACAAGCAAAGGCGTTCATTATCCGCCGTGCCGGTGTTGTTTTTGGAAACAGGAAAAAGAAGCGGAAATTCTGCACATTGCGCATTGATGTTTTGCGTGCGTGGAGACGTTGTCCGTGCGTTTTTTGTTTTTTTTCCCGTTGCGCATGTAAACAGGTTATTCGGAATGTTTCAGAAACCGGAATACTGACCTTAACCCGAATATTGACTGCATGTAAACGTGAGAGTCTTGATTTTAAAAAAGTGCTTTTCTTACATTGAGAGTTGTCCAAGGGTCAATGTGGCATTCATCTCCAATCCCCAGTCGTCAAAAGGCGTGAAAAGGCTGTAATAAGCATGCCAGGCCAGTAGTTGGCGATGCCACTTTAGTGGATATCTTACCATCAAATTTCAAGTATGTACGGTGAGTAAAATGTTATTTAGTGATTAATTAAATGTACAGACAGCGTTGTAGTCCGTCTTTTTTTTTTAGTCGTTTAAACAGTAACTTTGGGAACCATTTCCAAGCTCTAAATGTTCGTGCTACTACGTATTCTTCCGCTTACATATTGTTATGTTGTGCGCACATAACTAATTCTCTCTTTTCTTTTTGTATAGTACTAATAATGCATGCAAGTGCCTGCAGTGCAGGCCAAACCTTTGGACACACACAACACAACTGATGGTCCCAACCCCATTAATAAGGCAAGAAATTCCACTAAGTAACCCTGACAGGGCACACCTGTGATGTGAAAACCATTTCAGGTGATTACCTCATGAAGCTCATTGAGAGAACACCAAGGCTTTGCAGCGCTATCAAAAAAGCAAAGGATGGCTACTTTGAGGAATCTAAAATAGAAGACATATTTACAGTTATTTCACACTGCTTTTTTAAGTACATAATTCCACATAGTTTTGAGAATCTACAATGCAAATACTTGTAGTCACAAAAATAAAGAAAATGCCTTGAATGAGAAGGTATGTCCAAACTTTTGGCCTGTACTTTATGTTACCATGAAATGTCGCAATACAGAACACCTTAATGTGAAATGTAACCACAAAACATAACCAAAAAAAAAAAAGTGTAAAAACAAAATGCTGCAACATAAAATGATGCAACACATAACATGAAACTGTAACCATACAGTTACATAATACATAAACATAATACATAAACATAACACGAACTGATGTAACCGGAAACGTTAGTACAAAACATTGCAACACAAAACGCTGAAACCATGAAAACATGAAACTTAACTACAAAACAGCTTAACATGAAATGCTGCAACACGAAACGTCACAACACATAACGTAACCACAAAACTCTGCAACGTTTTAAAAACAAGGAAAACGAAACACAAAACGTAACCACAAAATGGTGTAACACGAGACACCGCAACACAAAACGGCACAACACGAAATGTCACCACAAAACATCGCAACATGAAACGCCCCAACACTAGAATGTCCTAACACAAAACGTCGCAAAAGAAAACGCCGTAACAAGTAATGTAAATAAAAAACATCGTAAGCACAAAGTGGCGTAACATGAAATGTTGGAACAACAAAACGTTGGAACACAAAATGGCGTAACAACACATAACACAAACGCCATGAGACACAAAGTAACCACAAAACAGCATAACACGAAATGTCGCAACACAACACCTTGTAACAGAAAATGTAACCACAAAATGTCGGAACCACAGAGCTTCGTATCATGAAACGTTGCAACCCTATAACGTCGTAACACAACATGGCGTAACAAGACGTAATACAAAACGACGTAAAACAAAGCGTAACCACAAATCGGAGTAACACGAAATGGCGCAACACAACACCTTGTAACACAAAATGTAACCACAAAATGTCTCAACCACAACACGTTGTTACACAAAATATAACTACAAAATGTCTGAACCACAACACTTCTTTACACAAAATGTAACCACAAAATGTTGGAACCACAGAGCGTCGTAACATGAAACGTTGCAACCCTAAAACGTCGTATCGCAACATGGCGTAACAAGACATGTAACAAGCAACAACAAAAAATGAAACGTAACAACACATCGGAGTAACACGAAATGGCGCAACACAACACCTTGCAACACAAAATGTAACCACAAAATGTCGGAACCACAGAGCTTCATAACATGAAACGTTGCAACCCTAAAACGTAACGCAACATGGCGTAACAAGACATGTAACACGAAACGATGTCAAACAAAACGTAACCACAAATCGGAGTAACACGAAATGTCGCAACACAACACCTTGTAACAGAAAATGTAACCACAAAATGTCTGAACCACAACACTTCGTTACACAAAATGTAACCACAAAATGTTGGAACCACAGAGCGGCGTAACATGAAACGTTGCAACCCGAAAACGTCGTATCGCAACATGGCGTAACAAGACATGTAACACGAAACGACGTAAGACAAAACGTAACCACAAATCAGCGTAACACAAAATGACGTAACACAAAATGCTGTAACGCAAAACATAGCAACACTAAAACTAAACCGTAATACAAAATGTCCTACCTGGAAAGGTTGCAACATAAAACCAAAATGCCGTACGACGAATGGGACCTAATTGCCGACGCTAGCAGCAGATGAAACCATGATGGACTTTACAAGACAAAACCCTCTTTCATGTCAAAGGAGCTGCAGCTTTAATCGTTTGTTTTTGTTTGTTTGGTTTTAGACCATCAGCTTGTTCCCGCTGTCCTGCCTTTTTTTTGTTTGCTTGCTTTTTTATCTGTCGGCCTCACAATGGAATTATTGGCAAGATGCTTTCAGAGGCAAACGTCTTATTAGAATAACGCACATAGGAAAAAACAAGAGCTTCAAATGGACGTTGCGTTGGGACTGGGGAATGTTTTATTGGATTGGAATGACTTAAAAAAAAAATAAAAGCATTTGCTGTCGTTGCGACACTAAACGAGTGATTACAGCAGCTTAGGCGACTCGGTTTCACCAAAACAATGAGAGGATTGCTTGGATCAGTCACACTATCCTTTCACTCACTTCCACTTGGTGTGCGTGTGTGTATGTGCGTGGACTATAGCGTGTGTCTCGATTCAAACCTCTGCCATTAAAGATTCTGTTCAATGTGTGCATTAGTAGGCGTGACTTTTGAGTGGATTTATTGGACTCCATATGGCCAACCAAGCCCTACTTTTTGCTTTGTTTTGCAAACGTTTTGCGTAAAGCCACACAAAACTGTGATGACGGGCACGGAAACGGAAACACGCGTCTCCGTCCTGGCTGCTCAGCACAATATGGCTCGGCCTACAATGAGTTCACAGTAGAGATAAGTTTAGTCTGCATGTGAAGAGACCCGCCTCCCAGGCTGAAGTAGCACTCGTTATTCATTTTAACGCTTTTTAACTCATAGTTACACTTAAAAATGTTACAAAAAAAGCAGATGAAGTCCATCATTTTTAGAATAATATCATGCCACAAAAAGAATGCAAACCGCTAACAACGCGAAAAAGAGCCGTAGCATAGCATACGTGGCTTCCTGTTGGCGCTTTTGATGAATGCGCGGCGTTAAACAGGTTGGCGGTGCGTTCCCACGACGTACGAGGCTGCTGCGAAGGAAGCCCAAGGCCACCTTCTGAGGAGGAGCAGATAAGTGTACGTTTTCTACAAACAAAATAGGTCATTCTCTTTCAGCTCCAATTAAATGCTGCGGGCTGCAAGACGAAGAAGAAGAAGAAGAAAATAAAACATAGCAGTCAAGTGTGGAGCAGCTGCGTATGATAATGAAAAATTAAGCATAAGGCATAACGGACGTGTTCACGTGCAGACATGTAATGTATGTGGAGGGGCTTTCCACGTTTGGAAGATTGTGCGTGTGTAAAAAGTAGGTCATGTGTTTGGAACTGACACATCCCCCTGCAAACAGATATTTGAAAATCTGTGAGTGCAGAGAGGGGTGCCACGAGCAATGTTGGGGGCGGGGGGCGGGGGGTGGGGGGGGGGCAAACAACATGACAACAAATGACTGTACGGATTGCTGGAATGGAGATTCTTTACTGCAGCGTCGATGGCCGCAGCATCGACGTGCATGCAGGTGGACTTGATTTACATTTAAGCAATAACGAGGATTGGTGCACCTTTCTTCAGTACTTTCAATACAGGATACAGTATCTCCCACTTCATTAGGCACACCAGCCAATACACAATCCTTTATTGAAATATATTACATTATTATGTATTATATATGCTTTGAAGTGAGAGAATTAAAAATATGTTTTGGTAAGATTTGCCAAAGAAATGTGAATTATGACAAGTATTACATATTTTAATAATCGCATTATCCGCTTTTGTTATCTTTATTCATTTTTGGTACGTGTTGATTAATTACAAACAGCTTGTAGTCAAATTTAGTCAAAAATGAAAACATTAATTGTACTACTTTAATGTATACAATTATTTATTACTCTTTGTTTTATTGTACAATAAAATACGTAATGGTAGAATGTATTCAAAAACTAAAATATTAGACACATTTCATAGTATACATTAAAAATCTGCCTTAATTATTTGTATACATTTTTGTGCTTTATTAATAAATATGTATTAGTAAAATGTGTTCAATAAAAACAGAAATATTACATTTATTTAAAGGGAGTTTTTAAAATGTTTTTTATCCTTTTTTGATAAAAATGTATTAACATGTTTAATTTATATTTAAAATACTGTTGTTATATTTGATTCATTTTTGTATTGTGTTGTATTATTATAATAAAATAATTAGAAAATATTTTTGGAATGTATCAAATAAAATGTTAATATTTCATGTAATTCATATTATAGATATAAAAAATATATTTATTATTGCATACATTTTTTTGTCGGCTTTATTTCATTTAGTAGAAATATTTACTAGTAAAGTGTAGTCAATAATGAAATATTGCATTTATTTAAAAATAAATCAAATAAGGATGCCTTGGTTTTGTATACCATGTTAAAAATACTACTAAAGAAAAATATGACATAAAAATACAGTACATTTTTTTTAATGACTGCCTTAAATTTTTGATTCATTTTTGTTGTGGGTTTTATTATAGAAATATCCTTGGATATTGGAATTTACAGTATAAAATATTGAAATGTGTTATATAAAAAATATTATATTTTTAGTATCTTTTCTTCTTATTTTGTACCTAATTTTATTACTTACAAATAATACAATATACGCTAATAATATATTGTACAAACATGTACTACAAGTACTATCTTTATTTTTGTAATGTTTCTTATACTGTGTGTTTTATTACAATTAAAACATATTTTTGGAATTTAAAACTTAAAAAAATATAGATTTATTAGTGTATTTATAAAATATTTTTAACAAATATAATGCTTGTCTGGGCCTTTCTATTGGATCTTATTGTCATGTGTACCTAATAAAGTGGACAGTAAGTGCACAATCCCACTTTTAAGCTAAATAAACCGTCTCACATTCCATGGAACCACTATGTCCTAAGAGTGGACAAAAGTTGATGGTCCCGAGGGAGCGCAGCAGTTTACAATTAGCCAGCAGGGGCCGCTGTTTCTGCAGAACTGCTGTCATGGTTCTCGTCCTCACCGATTGCACCAGCAGCCCCTGAGCAACTTTCTCTTCAGTATTATAAGCAGTAACGTATATAATGAGCATACACAGGGTATAACATCACCATGAGAACGCTTGCAGAGCTAAACAGTCTATGTGATGAACACGTCTTTGCTTCACACAAACAGCAGAGGCGTTTCTCCACTGGCGACGGTTCCTCCGTGACAGGTATCGATCGGGGCGGTTATTTAGCCGCCGCGCTGGTGAAGAAGGTGGCGGGCCGGGACCGTTATTTACGAGGGCTCGTGTGACAAACAGTCGTGGTCCACCGAGGCTGACCGCTGACCAATCAAGTGTGCTCGCACACACTCGCTTCACATGGAGGACAACCATGCAGTAGCTCATGCACCAAAACATTTTCATTTAGCGTTTGGCTGCTTTGCTGTATGGAGGAGAAACACATTTGTTTTGCTTCCATGTTGGACTGTAATCAGTGGTTGACTTCTTATTACACTTGCATGGTAATCACTGTTAAAATGTTACTTGAAGCATAATATACCTTATAATGCTTGACAGTGCAACTGCCCAAAACGCACACAATGTGTAGTTTTTGCGAAAAAATATACCTCAAAAGTCAAAATGTTCATGCTGTGCCATAAATAGTGCCTAACTTCTTTTTACACTTGGATGGTCATTGTAAATGTTACAAAATGTTACTTAGCAGACGATATACGGTAGTTTATAATGGTGACAGTTTGCAGAGCTAAAGTGGACCACCCCAAAATACAGACAATTTGGAGTTCAACCAGCATTTTCTGGGAAAAAATGCCTCAAAAGTCAACCAAAACTTGGAGCTCAAACATTATGCATAATGCCACGTGCAGTAGTAGTGACCATCTAAGAAACGAACAAGCATGTTTTGCGTTGTATTCTGCTTTTTGTGGTCTCCAGTGATGGAGGGAAAATCATTTTCATGCTTTACCAAAAATAGCGCCTAACTTCTTTTTACACTTGCACGGTAATGCTTGTTAAAATGTTATTTTAAAAATAACGTTCATAATGGGGACCATTTCCAGCTCTAAAGTGCAACGCCCCAAATTACGTATAATTTGGAGTTCAACCAACATTTTCTGGTAAAAAAAAAAGCCTCAAAAGTCAAACAAAACTTGGAGTTCAAATATTACACTGAACACTATGTGCAGTGGCAGCAACCATCTAAGACATAAACCACCATGTTTTGCTTTTTATTTGGCTTTTTGCGGTTTCCAATGACGGACGTAAAATGATTTTTATGTTTTCAATGTAGTGGCTAACTTCTTTATACACTTGCACGGTGCTATTAGTATCATTAAGATGTAATCTGAAACATTATATCGTTTAAACTGGTGACAGTTTAGCGCTTCCCCAAAATATGTACAATTTGAAGTTCAACCAAAATTTTCAGGAAAAAGTATACTTCCAAAACTCAGTTTCAAAACTCAGTTCAACTTCTTTTTACACTTGCACGGTTAAAAGTTGCAGTGTAACAGCCCAAAATACTTACAATTCTGGAGTTAAATCAACATTTTCTGGATCAAATATACCTAAAAAGTCAAACCATATTGTCCCACGTCAGCTCACGTAAGATAAGGTGTCCAAGCAATCCCATCAGGTTAAACGTAACCGTGGTTACGCCTTTGGAGACGCACCGGGGCAGTACGAGACGGCGGAGAAATGTCAGACGGCCATGTTTGACATCTGCAAACATGGCTGACCTTCTGGGGGACATTAACCGCTTGCCGGGATTGAGTGTTTGGAAAATAATCCGCCGGCGCCGCAGTCAAACGTCAGTCAAGATCAGCAAAAACACGAGTCATCATCCAGCTTAGCTTCCTTCCCATTTCGGGAATAGGCGGGAGGGATTCATGGAAATTGGTTGTTAAGCATAAAAATCTGCTCATTTATTTTACGGCCCAATAAAAAGCAAACACTGGAGGATTTGGGGGGTACTTTTATATTTTATGTGAGTGACTAACACAACGAGGCTCGGGCTGACGTGTGTGTGTGTGTATGTGTGTGTGTTAGCTAATTGGAACAAGACGACTTCATGTTGAACCTGTCACGACACTGACCTTCTATGAATACGCGCTGACGCCTTCAATGCAGGAAAGACCTCCCACTGAGAGGATGCCCCCAATCACTAATCAGCCAATGGGGGCGCCTTCTCATCAATCGGAAGCCACTAAGTCGCTCTTCAAGCTCCACATTTAACACCATTTATGAAGGTCGTCAACCAGTCATGACACCAGGTCATTGTTATATACAAGTCATCGTATATAACAAGTTATTTTTCTAACTTCAATAATGATTTAGAGTGCATGAGAGAGCGGAAAGGCAAACGTAGCTGACTTTGGCTGCATTCATGAACAAGTACACACTAGGCCCTCAGTTTAGTTCAGTTCAGAGTTCCTACGTAAGTCGATTTTTAGTGTAAGTTGGGGGTATATAAAATACCGTCGTGAAAAGACGAAATACAAGAACGAGGTGACGCAATTTATCATTGTTCAAGGATACCATCTTCATCCTTGATGATTGTTGCAGTGGTCGAGCGGCTTGGGTTACAGGATACAGCCTACACCAATCAGTATCGACACTTTCTGAGCATTTTCCGACACCTGGTTTCACTCCCATGGTGGTGGCTTTCCTTTTGTTTGACGCACAGCTATCAAGGGGAGTGTGCCTTGCGCTTGGAAGACATGATTATGGGCAGCAGGTCGAGGGAGAGTGTTCCTCAGCGTAGCTATGCGCCACTTGACTACGTAGTAACTATGCACCAAATTGGTCAAAACTACATTTTTAAGCAATTTATGGGAGTGTATCGTAACCAAAGAAACGTGAAAAACTGAACACCGCCTGTATTGCACAACACAGCAGCAACACAAGCAGAAAGCTGATAATTTCATTACTTAAAAAAAAAAAAGACATTCTTTTGCTTTTCTAGACCACACACCCGACAACTAAAGGGGACTCACAATAGCCCTAAGATAACTGAATAGAAGTGTCAACTGGAGCATTTACTAAAAAAAAGTAAAATAAAAAATAAAAAAAAGAGCACTCAGACATCGCAGTGTTGTTATTTTCTACACAGTTTTGACTTACTTTGAAAAGAATGACAATGAAACCAAACCTCCTTGGCAGAGGTAATGACTACACACTAGAAGTAAGCTCCTCAGTGGAAGTAAAAGGGGACGATCATGGTTATATATATAGACAGCACACATGCACTAATTTGCTTTTATCTGGAATCAAAGGCAAACAAATCCGCTAAACGTCACCTTTTGTTTTGGTGAAGGAGGCGCCACACTGGGACTGCAGCGAGCTTTCAAGCAATATGTAGATTTTTGTTTTGAACAAACATAATTAGACTTATTTTCTACGTTGGAGCTCGTTTATGTTTAGCAAAGTACAGTCCTTGATGAGCCGCTCCCAGCGGAGTCCGGCCCCGCTTTGTATGTGCGAGCGGCACCGCCAGCCTTGAACGGGAGCAAACTCGGGGGCCTCGTACTTTCCAGAGATGCACTCGGATTAGAATAGTCGTCTCCATGGCATCGCCTTCCCCCTCGTTTTGCAGCCCAATCACAGCCTTTTGGAATTCTTCTCAGACACGGCGTGTACTATAAAAAGGTCTGTTGTCAGGATCCCTGCAAGGCCTGCGACAAGTCATTCATTCTGACAACCTTTTTTATTGCTAGGGCCTCAAATTCGAAGGTTTTGCTGATTGCAAAGAGATTTTTACTTTCCAAAAGGTGTTTAAACTGAAGAATTCATTGATTAAAAGTAGACATTATAAGTGCAATATAGGCAACCCTCGTATTACGACGTTTCATGGTTATGTATAAATCAATAGGAAGGACAACGTGCACATAACGTTCTTTACAGTTAACATTTTTGTGTTCATGATGCCTCCCAAGCGTGAGGCAGACTCTTCTGACTGCAGTGCGTCAAAGAAAAGGAAAGTGAAAGTGCAAAGTGAAATTAGACATCGTAAAATGCAGGAATCAGTAGGAATGCGTTTCATGTTATGTTTTGTGGTTACATACGCACGACCATACATTGTAAAGAAGCTAGAAGAAAAGGAGAACTACCGTAATTTCCGGTGTATAAACCACTACTTTTTTCTTAAACTTTTAATCTGTTTTACAAGGCAGTTCGGCTAATTTATGACCATGTTCTAATCTCGTGACATCGCCCATACTTCAGAAGTACTACTAATCGTTTAAATGCTGTGCCGCTCGAGAGTCAGTGAGGAAACAGTAGCTCTTTCTTCGGCAGGAACCAATCACAAGCTATAATGGAACTCACGTCGAACTTGTCAAACCATCGGAAATATCATTTTAGATAGAAGGCTAAAATTATCACACAGCAACTTAACACTCAAAAGGTAGCTAAGAAATATACAAGACAAGTACCAATATGAGTTTAAAATGAAAAAAAGCTATTTTAACTCCTCTCATAATGCATTTCTTCCCAGCAGAGCAGCTGAGCAGCTCCTTCTTTGGCCCGGCAGGCCACGCCAGCAATTGGCCAATGAACTGCTCTGCTGGGAAGAAACAACCCTATCTTTTACGTTAACCTTTTTTTCCTCAATGATGTCTTCCCAAGCGTCAAAGAAAAGGAAAGTGAAAGTGAAAAGCGAAATGACTGTAATTGCCGTACTATAAGCCGTTACGTTTTCACACGCTTTGAAACCTGAGGCAACCTGAGGCATTAAACAATGATGCTGCTTATTTATGCCTAAAAGCACTACAGTTCCCACGATGCTTTGAGATGCTTGAGTGCTGAAACAGAAAGTACTGCATTTTAGCATTAGAAGCTAATATCACATGTTTTGAAGTGTCTCAAGTCTCACCAAGTGTAGGTAGGATTGCAAGGTTTATAGTTGTCTTCCTGCGTAAATATCCCATGTTTTAACATGGACGCCTGTGGCTTATAGACAAGTGCGGCCTATATATGTACAAAATGTTTTTTCTCTTTAAATTTGGTGGGTGCGGCTTATACTCAGGTGCGCTCAATAGTCCGGAATCTATGGTAGACATGGTGAAATGCTCACAAAGTGGAGAAACGCCATCAACACTGGCTGCATGCTTGGTCCAAGACGCTCAAATGAGGAAAGATTTTATCTTTGAACAAGTGAAAGGATCTGCTCCTATGAAATAGACAGTAATAACTAAGCAACGGTGAGACTTCCTCCTGCCAATAAGCCTCTCTACTCCCTTGTAACGCTGCTTTAATTCTTGTATTTAATCTTTTGATGGCTGTTTATGTCATTCATGCGTCCTGTATACAGTGTGAGTGACCCAGCAGTTCATTTAGCTATCATTTAGGTAGTTCCTGCTTATACTGTCTAAAATTCGACTTCCATCGCTGGCGTAGGAACTTGCATTTAAACTAAGGACCTGTAAGTTAATTGCGAATAGAAAAAAGAAATAGCGGAAAGCCCAAACACGGTTGTGAAGTTGAACACCCGACACACCCGCTATGTTGTCGCTCTCCGACAGGCGCTGCTTTACACTTAATCGTTCACAGACGCCACACTTTTACGGCATCTCTGTGTGCAGAGAGGAGTAACGTCTCAGCCTGAAGTGAGAAGCGTTATCAAGTCGACTAATCTTTTTGTCTTTGCATGCCACCCAAAACAAACAAGAAAGAAATCCTGCGACGAAGCCGAGATAAATGCTTTGGAGCAGGAGCTGCCTTTTTCTGAGACAAATGGAATCCGATGGCGCCGAGCTCCCAACAGACGTGATCTTTCAAAAATTCATAAAGGTTAAAACAACAGTTTATTCTATGCATCGCAATGAAAGAGGAGAAGCACCTCCCCCACTTGCAGCACACACACACGCACAAAACAAAAACACACGTTTTTGCATGAATGAAAAGACAATCAAAAAGCAGGTGAGCAGATCAAAAGTCAAAGACAACTTGTGTGAGACTAGGTTTTTTTTGTGTGATGCCACCACAGATGGGCACTGGCAGTGCTAAAGACGGGCTAAAGCAATGCTAAAGAAGTGTGTTGATAACCATAGAAGCAGAAATGGACTTTCTCATATAGTTACTGTATATAAGAGCTGCTGCTTGGGTTCTCACCTTTGGTGGAATAGTTGGTCCAGAAGTATAGGGGGTCAGGCTCTGTGGCACATCGGTGATGTAGGTCTTTTTAGGTCCTGGTGGTTGGTATGGTTGGGCCGGTTCGGTTCTCCTGAAACCCTGGACACCCGTTTGGTGGCCTGATGGGTACTGCTGCTCCTGATAGCCACCCTGAGTCATCGGGGAGAAGCCGGGCTGCGGCGGTCCGTAGGCGAAGTCCGGTCCTTTGGGCTGGGCCGGCATGTACTGCACCTGGGCGGGGCTGCGGACTGGATGCTGCGGGCCAAAGTGCTGCCCGCCAGGCGCCTGATGCTGGGGACTGGGTTGGGCCGACCTCACCTGGACATTGAAGGTGGGCTGGCTGGGCGTGGAGGCGGTGGCGTAGGAAGCGGCGACCGGCTGAGGCGCCGCGTGGCTTTGAAGCTTGGCTGGCAGTGTGGACGAGCCGCCTCCTCCGAGGGCCTGAGGTTTGGGCGTTGACTTCTTTGTGGCGGTCAGAGGTGGCTGAGTGGGGATGACCATGCGCTTGTAGCCGGTCACTGGAGCGCTAGGGGTGGACAGCGTGGAAGATCCACTGGGCTGGAAAACAGAAACAAGAAATGGATGTTTTTTTCTGGCTAAAATGGTTGACAACATCCTAATCAGTCGACAAAAAACAATATTTGCCCAAAGACATTGTGGCAAACGCTTGTGCAATCAGCAGCATGCGCCCTGACGAGAAGGAGGCAGCAGACCTCAATCAACATCCTTTATTTTGGGCACACAAACACAACGCAACTCAAAACACACAGAAATGACCAGTGTCGTTGTTTTGTGTGTTCCTAAGCAGTCGACTTTCTGGTTCATAGAAAATGACTTTTCCTTTTCCGAGGGGACAGGACACATGACCAGTAGGCAACCACAATGTACACCAACAGAGAGAAAGAAAGGAGTGTCATTATCCACACCCATACACAGCGCCCGCCTCTCTTGCTACCTCAGAGGATGTCCCTTTTTGCCGACATCGCCTGTAAAAAACGGAATTTTTTCTGCCATTGAATACACCACAGCGACACTGAAAAACAGGATTTGTTTAAAAAGCGGGCTTTTACATGAAACGTTAAAGGAGCCATCCTCTCAGGCGGCCCGCCACAAACATATTTGGTGCCATCTGTTCACTCTGGCTCAACAACACAGTCTAACGCACCTGGTGCACATTCAACAATTAAGGGAAGAGATCTTACCTCGGTGGTTAACTTCTTTTTACACTTTTTCCGAGTTACTAGGAGCATTAAACAACTTCATTTAATGCTTGAGTGTTAAAATGTTACCTAAAACATTGCCAGTGTAGCAGTTAACTTCTTTTTACGCTTGTTCCAATGTTACCTAAAGCACGGCCCATATAGCGGTTAACTTCTCTTTGTTTTAAACCCACCCTCTTCCTTCCTGCCCTTAGCTAAGGGTGGGGAGTGGGTGCAAGGGGGGAGGCTGAGCAACGACCCGGTGGGCGGGGCAGTTTTTTGGTCCCAGGTCGGTACCTTACTGCCCAGCTCATTGCGCCGCCCCCCACATCTCCCTCCACCTTCCAGGCACTACTTTGACTCGTACTCATGATTGGGCATGGGACACAGGCTCAGGCTTCATCACCCTGTAGTCGGCCGCCTTTGATAAGGGTGTCTCGTGCTGAAAGTGTCCCAAAATGTACATCCTTCCCATGGCTGAGATAAAGTTCCCACGCCACTCTCAACATCCACGCCTCATGCGATTACCATCTATTGGCACAAAGCACATTTTCCAACAGGTCCTGTGTATTTACAAACTACGGCAGTACGCCACTCCCTCCCCCGTGCAGTCCTGTGGGCACCACGGAGCACTGTGAGGAAAAAAAAAAAAACACTTTTTATTTTCTTCTTCACGGCCCAGGATTTTTTTTTTTTTATTTGGCCCGCAGCACGTTCATAAAATATAATTTAAAAATAAAAAAAAAACAACGACAAATCTGCAGTAACTTTAAAAAAATAAAGTCAGAAAAAAAATGTAATCTAATGAGAAAAAGTTGTAATTCTACAAGAATAATGTTATAACATTATGACAAAAAAAATAACATGATTTTAGTAGCGTAGCATAAAGTAGAAACATTAAAGAAATACTTTTAAGATTTAATATTATGACAAAACATTTTGTAAACAAAAAAGCAACAGCATTTTTGGAAAATTAAGTTGTAGAAAAAGTTATACCATCGAGAAGAAAATTTGCAAGAAGAAAGTTGAAATAGTTGGAAAATAAAAAAATTTAAAAGCTGACATGAAAAAACAGCTTTAATCTTACCAGAATGAAGTACAAATATTAAGAGAAAAAAAGTTGTACTCTAATGAGGACAAAAAAGCTAATTTACAAGATTAAACTCGTAATATTATGAGGAAAAATCATTTTAGTAACAGAGTTGAAAAAATATGTTTTTTGGGTTGTTTTTTTTTTTTTTAGAGCCGTAATATGATGAGAAACAAAACAAAAAGTTGCAATTTTTTAAAAATGTGTTTGGGGAAAAAAAGTCTAAATATTATGGGAATAAAGTCTTGAGAAAACAAGAAGAAAATTTGCGAAAATTATTTCAGAAGACAGTTGAAATATTGGGAAAATGTTTAAAATGCCAGTAAAAATGGAGAGGAAAAAAGCAAAGATTGAAGTTGATACTAATAACAGACGTTCACTGATATCACAAAGCTGAGATGCATTGTTTTTCTTGACATACCTGTACCTGTATGTACTGTTGCTTTAGAAAACATCAAAGTGGCCCTGGCATCCTTTCATTTTTTACTGTGGCCCTTGCTGGAAAAGATTGGACACCCCTGCATTGTAAGGTATCATCACACAAATGAGTCAGCCCTCCGTCCTCACCAGGGTCCATTACAAGACCACCTTGACAGCAGATACCCCCCCAATGTAGTGCTAATAGAGCAGAAGGAGGGAGAGGGGGGGGGATAGATGGTTGGAAACAGCACGACACTTGTGCTGACTCCAGCTGCTCGGGCGGGAAAAACATTCAATCACGGAGATTTGCGACACTCTGTGTTCCTGGGAAGCGTCGAGCGGAGCGGCACAAGCCTCTGCAAGCTCTGGCGGCTGCGCCCGCTGCACAGGGCAAGTCGGAGTGGATAACATTTCAATCAGATGTCGGGGGCTTGTGCCCCGAGTCGTGTCAGTCATAATTGTTTTTCCACCAGCGCCACGTATCGGTGTCAGACATGCAGCCAGTCTAAAAAGGGTCTATCATTAACCTTGGATGGCCTTATTAGGTTAGCGCCTAAAGCCAAAAAAAAAAAATCAATTACAAAACTTGCAGCACAAGAAGAACAAAGACACGTAGTCTTTAAGGCCTTTGCAACTTCCTTTGGTGAGACGTCTTCTAAATGATGGCCATGGTTTTGATGTGTTGCATTGTTTGAGGCTTGAGCCAACGTCATAAACAACGCCTGCATCCTTGTGGATGACCAACCTTCACTGGCTCTTGTTAGGGAGCCGAGCTAAAACAACCGGCTCTTCCTTTAACTGCTTCACAATGTCACAGCACATGTAGGAATTCTTCTTTCTCCTCAGTGAACCGCAGATCCCCAGTGCCGGCATCACTCGAGCGCACCACGCTTGACTTCAGCCCGCTGGTGTCGCCAGCTATTTAGACGACAATGACGGTGTTGATAGTAAATAGACACTATGACAAGCTGTACACGGACTACTTGAAAGCAGGGCTCCTCACATGGTCTCACACAAATTACTGTAAATAAGACCACAAAAGTCAATTTTTCACTTAGAACAGAGCAAAGATGTCACAATATTATTATATTACTATTTTCATCTAATTTTAGACTGGCTGTCTGCGACCCACCCAAAATTGACCTGCCACCCACTTTTGGGTCCTGACCCACCAGCTGAGAATCACCGCTCTCAAGTTAGCATTGGTAATATTATCATATTAGCATTTTTTGCTATTTTCTAAATGGTATAAACTTACACTGACACCCAGTGTTGTCATGTTAGGAGTAAGCATGTAAACAATTAGCCAGCATGTTAGCATTTGAGCATTTTCCTAAGAATAAGCTTACATAAAGCCAAAGCGCTATCATGCTAAGTGTAAGCATGCTAACAGCTCGTATATTAACACTGCCAAAATGTGAACAGTATAATGTTAGCTTTTTTTGCTGTTTTCAAAGGTATATATTACATTGAGTGTTTTGAAGTTTTCATGCGTGTGCATGCTCAGAGTTAGCATGTTAACATTGCTTGCATACTAACATTAACATGTTAAGATATAAACTTATATAAAGACTAAGTGCTATCATGATATCACTGGAGTGTTAACAGTAGCATGTTAGATTTTTTTTTTTATTTATTTATTTTTTACTATTTTCAGTGGTAAAAATTTACAGAGGCACTGACAATTTTCATTTTAGGTGTTAGCATGCTAATAACAGCATGTTAGCATTTAAGACATTTTTCTAGGTATAAACTTACATGAAGACTGCTATCACGCATCCTGACAGGTAGCATGTGAGCATCACTAGAATGGTAACAGTAGCATGTTAGCTTTTTTACTATTTTCAAAAGGTATAAATTTACATGGACAGCATTTCCATTTTCGGTGTTATTTCCTGTTGGCATGCTAGTATTGTTAACATGCTAACATTTTAGCCATTTTCTCAGGCATTACCTTACATAGACACTTAGCATGTTAGCATGTGCTACCATGCTAGGTGTTGCTACAGCATTTCGGTCTGGCGTCAGCTCGTCAGGGCGCAGAATTCGACAACGAGTGTAGCTATTGCAACATTCACATGCAATTTCTCCCAGAATTACACTTTTTTCTAGTTTTCTAGTGTTGTCCTTTGACAAGTCATACTGTCATAAAAATGGCTGCTGAAATGTGATAGCGTATTCACTTTTGGTAGATACTGACTGTACGGACATGAACTTTTCCTGTGAAGAACCATTAAAAGCGCCAGAAACCAGAACAGGCTCTTTCACTCGGATTTTGTCTCACTGATTAGCGCTGATGCTTACTTTAAAAAAAAAAAAAGTGTCTGTGCATAAGTATGCACTGAATTCTCCACTGTGCCCTTTAGGAAGAGAAATTACTTAATTTAAATGTTTCATGCCTTTTAAATACTGCAGATTATTAATTTATCTTAAAGGCCTCAGAACCTACAGTAGCATTTAGTTAGCACATCACTGGAAATGCAAATTGTCCCCCACCAAATCATTACACTGTCATGGTAGAAATTACAGTGTGTGTGTGTGTGTGTGTGTGTGTGTGTGTGTGTGTGTGTGTGTGTGGTGGTGAGGGGTGGGGGAGTGTAGGGGTTGAATTCAGTCATCCTGTCCGAGGCTGATGAAACTAATCTAATCTGTCTGCAGAGTGGAAGACATTTTTATTTTAGCACATTTTAACACACAGATCACACAATACCTCCTCACTATCAAGTGTCGGCACAAAGCACTTTTGAGACTGTAGATAGCGTGTAACACATCCTTTCTTCTCCTTAACCCCTGAAAAAACACAATATGTCCTCCCTTCTGCCTCTCTGTTTCTAAACAAAGTACTGCAATACTGGACCCCTGAAGGGTTTTTTTTTAACAAATACACCTCTACACCAAAACAAGTCCAACAACGCAATCTCCTGACATGACCTACTGCAGATGTGCGTTTTGCTTTTTCTTTGGCTTTATTGGTGACACGATGCCACAGAAGGGCACCGGTGATGACAAAGAGGACAAAATGTTTCAAAACAGGAAACGCAACCTGTTGTGTGGTACGGTAATTCCTCGTTTATTATGGTTGATTGGTTCCAGAGACAACCGTGATAAGTGAATTTCCGCAAAGTAGGATTCCTTATTTATAAATCGAATATGTTTGTAGTTAGAGCATAGAAAACCTGTTTACAACCTTCTAAATACACTTTTAAAAAACTTTATTAGAGCCCTCCAGACATGAAATAACACCCCTATAGTCACCTTTACACTCCTATTACCCAACATAGTATATATTAAGAGAAGATAAAACATGAATAAGGTTAATATACCTGTGTGTCGCTGTAAATGTGTTCTGTTGGAATGGACAAAAAGTGCCTATGTTAGGGATTAATTAGATAAATTAAATTGTTGTGAGATCATTCAAACCTGGAATAAAAGTCTGCTGTTCCACCGATCAAGTCTGGTGCTTGTGTGTCTCACCCAACATTACAGTAACATTACTGACACCTAGTGACCGGTGTAGAATACTACATATCACCGCAACGTCTTTGAATGAGTCTTCTGAATGCCTTATATTTGTGCTTTACTTCATTTAGCCATTTTTGTGCTTAAAAACGCTTCATTTAAGCAAAAAAAAAAAAAAAAAAGCTCAAATATGGATATATTTTTACTATTCAACAACGAAACAACATGATTTATTAATTAATATATTTTTGAAAAACTGTGGTAGAGGAAAGCTGCGGAATTCAAAGCGCAAAGTGGCGAGGCATTACTGTAAAGCAGGGGTGTTTTTTTATTTATTTATTTTTATTTTTTTATGGTCCATGGCACATTCTAAAAATATAATTGAACAGGATAACTTAAAAAAAAAAAAAACAGCAGCAAATCTGTAGTAATTTTACAAAAATAAAGTCAAAATATTAACAAAAAAAAGTTTGAATCCAATGACAAAAGTTGTAATTTTATGAGAGTAATGTCGGAATATTATGAGAAACCAAATAAATAAAGTTGTCATTCTTGGAAAATAAGTTGCAGAAAAAGTTCTAATGTTACGTGAATAAAGTCAAAACAGTAAGACAAAAAAAGTCGTATTCTAATGAAAAACAATTGCAATTTTACAAGAATAAACTTGTAATATTATGAGGTAATTTAGTAGCGTAGAGGGAAATTATTAATTTTAAAAAATAAGTTATTCTTTTAAAGAAAAGGAACTCAATTTGTAATCTTTGGAAAATTAAGTTCGGAGAAAAAATGTAATATGGAAATAAAGTAAAAATGGGAATAAAGTCATAATATATAAAAAATAAATACAAAGATTATTTAACAAGAAAGTTGAAATATTTGGAAAGTGGCCCTTGCATTCTTTCATTCACACCTGCGATAGATTACTTGATTATTAAAATAATCAACAGCTGTAGCCCTCATCGATACTTTATTAATGAAGAGGAATTCACACCAGACCCACCAGTGTTTAAGATGCACCCACTAAATTTAGAGAGGAAAACAGATTTGTACATTATAAGCCGCACGTGTCCACGTCATAAAATGGCATTTTGTGGCGTCTGAGGACCAGTTAGCTCTTTATTTGACAGGAGTCAATCATGAGCTATGAAAAAACGCACGACGAGCTTGTCAGCCCAAATGGAAAAAGCAGGTCATTAGTCAATATAACAGTCTGACTCATGGTGTCATCTTACAAAGAATGCTAAAATCATCACACAACACACAAAAGGTACCTAAAAAATATAGTACCAATACAAGTTTAAAAAATATACATATATATATATTATTTGTTTCCCATTATGCATTTAGTCCCAGCAAAGCATTTCATTGGTTATTCCCGCCGGGGCGCTGCAATGATGTCAGCCTCCCTCTGGACTCCTCTGGCTCCCTCTGGTGGACGGAGGCAACATTGCAGCTCCCCGGCAGGAATAACCAATGAAATGTTTTGTGAGGCTACTTATATTGTAGCTCGTCATTGGCTCCTGCTAAACAAAGAGCTACCATTTCCTCACTGACTCAGCACAGTATTTAAACGATTATTAGTAGTTCTGAAGTAAAGGCGATGTCACAAGATTAGAACCTGGTCGTAAATTACCCGCACCGCTGTATAAGGCGCAGGGTTCAAAGTTTAAGAAAAAAGTAGCGGCTCCTACACCGTAAATTACGGTAATTGTGTAATTATTGATTCATATTTTCAAGTAGTTGACTTTGTTAATGAATAAACTGAGCTAAAAAGAGGAGATTGCGATGACTGGGCAGTTGTTAAAGGAGCACATTAGTGATTAGAGAGGTTTAACAATATATTAGAGTGTGATTCATAGCGTACGTGTCGGTAATGTTGCTTTGAGTGGTGATGACACAGCCTCGGTGCACACAGTGTGTTGCTCAGCTACCATGGCGTGCGCGCACACACACACACACACACACACACACACACACACACACACACACACACACACAAACAGAAAACGTGCACTTTGCCCAAAGTTTTCCCTCAGCCCTTCACTAAAGTTAACCCTCAGCCTCCACTCTAATTCGGAGCGACTTTGCAAACAACTTCAGCGTGAAATTTCACAGAGACTCTCAAGAAAGCCTTTTGACACATTAGAAAAGATTAGGAACGACTATACCAGCCTTGGGGGGCTCCGCTAAAACTGTTAACTTTGCATTTCAAATCACAAGGGTGGAGGATTTTTTTTTTTTTTTTTTTTAAACCAAGCTTTAGGAAAACCCCCAAAGTGAGAGAGAAGAGGCTCTGCATCTTTTTAGATGCATCTAAGACCTGAGAAAAAACTTTTTTGACTTGCAACTCAACACAACGCCGAGGCTTTGCAATCTTGGCCCGTCCGTCCGTGTAAGCATCATGACTAAAACTACGGAAAGAAGTCAAACACTTTTATCTGAATGTTGTATAAACAATTCCCGTTCAACACACACCTGCAAAAGCTGGCCTAAACACGGCAAACTGCATGCCGGGCCACACGTTGGCCATTTGTTTCTCTTAATAAAAAGTAAAACTACAACTGTTTCTTCCATTTCTGCTGTTTTTTTTATTTTATTTTCTATTTTAAATTTACTATTTAAATTTTCTTCTTGTAAATGTTCTTTTCGTAATAGTGTAACTTTATTCCCGTAGTATTTTGAATTCATTCTCATCACGATTTTGTTTCTTGTTGGATTATAACTTTTTTCATTTTCACTCTTTTTTATTTTTAGTTTTCTTGCTAAATAATATTTTTAGAATGTGCCATGGGACAATAAAAGACAGCCACACGCCGCAAATGGCCCCCAGGCCGCACTTTGGACATCCCTGCACTACACACTTGCACACCAGCTGCTTGTCCTCACAATTCAACCGTCTTTTGAAGACAAAATGTGAGTGTGAATGGTTGTTTGTCTGTATGTGCCCTGCCATTGGCTGGCCACCAGTCCAGGGTGTACCCCGCCTGTTGCCCGTCAGCTGGGATAGGCTCCAGCATACCCCCGCGACCCTAATGAGGATAAGCGGCACAGAAAATGGATGGATGAATATTTAAATAAGTAAAAAAATATTAACATTTTTACAATATTATAATAAATAATAAATAGAATAAAAAATATTACTATTAAAAAAGAAAAAAAAATATATATATATATCTTCACATATTTTAAAAAATAATATTAAAATAATAAAATAAAATAAGTGTCTTGTTGACAAGCATTATTTTCAGGCTTTCGTGCCCCACATAAAATGATATGGCGGAATCCGGCCGCTGAGTTTGACACCTGTGTTCTAGAGCTAAGCTAATATAATAACAAAAAGCATTTTTTGGCAAAACAGTACAAAAAAATGGAGGAGAGAAAGTAGCTGCACTTACTTATTTAGTTATATAATGGTAAAAAAATATGTTGCATGATGCAACGCCCTCATAGAGAATAGGACGTATTACTCACTGATGCAACGAGTGTTGTTGTTAGCGATTGTGGAAAAAGTTTGTTTTCTCATTTTCTTTCAGGCTCTTACAGCATTCTGTAATGGCATGCACCTGTGACCCGCCCCTTGCTGCACCACCAGTCGCTTACAGTACCACGATGTCATCAATGAGAGGCGGGGGAGGGGACGGGTAATTTGCGATGACAGCGGTGGACAGCGAGCCTCTTAGCGTTGTCAAGAGGTAGGTTAGTGTCATTGCTTGGGTGTGTTTATCAAAGACAAAGGGGTGATAGCGTGCACGTTATTTGACTAACAAACTTTGACGGAACACATTGCGCACCCCCTCCTCCCCCCCCAGGCACGCTCTTCTCCCCGCAGTCGGCTGCCCCTGTCAAAACTCAGAACCTGCTGCCGGATCGACCTTAAGGTCAACGGGTGCCGGCGGCGCTGCGGCAGCGTGTCTGCGCCGCGCAGCAAAGCTTAAACAATCAAGAGGCACGAGCGGTGGCGTTTAAGTCAAAGTTACACCAGCCAGCCACTTCCTGGTGCTTGCGTTATAAAATAGAGTCGTTTTACGCTGTTTTGCCCTTTCAACAAGAGGCCACGTGATGCTCTGTCATCACACCTGTGACAAGCAGAGGGGGGACGACAAAATTAGAAAAAGTGACAGATGCGGGGGAAAAAAGGCATTTATATGACTTGGATTTGTACGGCTGATGTACAATAGAGAAAAGTACCAGCATTTGCTACAGTATTTGTGACCATACAAACACTACACAAGGTCCTCACTGGTCCTCAGGGAGGGAGAGACAGGCTAATTGGGAGGAGGAAGTCTCAATGTTGCTTAGTTGGACAAGCAGGACTTTCCCACAGGAAATTCCCACATTTACTGTAATTTAATATTTTCTGTGAAAATTGTCCTATTGAAAATGAATGGGCAATTTATTTAGCGCCCCCAACTGGTGAAACATCAATTGCATAGACACTTAACATGCTAACTGTTAACATGTTGGCATGCTAACACTATCATTTAGCTTTTAGCCATTTTCGTAGCCATAAAATTATATACAAACTAAGCACTATCATGCTAAGTGCCCCATTCTTTGGCCATCAACTACTTCCTCATTTTTCATCCCATTCAAACACTTCCAACATAAAAATAACCAACTCACACGGGACACGTGTGCCATAGGACATTTACTGTAATTCTATCGTGTCTGTGAGACTTTACCTCACTGAAAATGAATAGATAATTTCTAGCCCCCTCCTGGTGTGAAAGCTCAGTCATTCTGTTGGTAAAATGGCCAAAATCTACTACTTCAACATTCATAAAATAATTTGAACCATTCCAAATTCATTGTACAGTTCAGCACATTTCCACAGCATTTCAGTCCAGCTTCACTTCGGCTCTTCAGCTTCCAAACTACTACTACATTCTACATTCATACTTTCTCACAACATTTCAGTTTTCTTCAGCATTGTCATTCGCAATGTCTAACACTGATTCCACACCATATTTCATATATTTATTCCGCCACATTTTTTTGTCTGGAAACTCCCACGTTTCTCAACCAATTCAAACCAATCCATCAAAATGTTCCGCTCATTCTGGATACTTTGGCTACCTATCAGGACTTCTCAAATAAAGTCCCACATTTACAGTAATTTCCCATTGAAAATGAATGAGCAATTTATTTGGCGTCCCCTCCTGGTGGAAAATCATTTTCCATTTTCCATTACTGTAACATTGAAGCACTGTCATCCGGGAGAAACACGAAGTAGAACCGCTGCTCCTCTGCATTGAGGAGCCAGATGAGGTGGCTCGGGCATCTGGTCAGGATGCCTCCCGGACGCCACCCTGGGGAGGTGTTCAGGGCACGTCTGACCGGTAGGTGGCCTTGGGGACCCAGGACATGTTGGAGAGGCTATGTTTCTCAACTGGACCTGGTGAAAGTAATTTTCCATGACTGTACCATTCCACTTATTCTTCAGGTTGACGAGGCTCCGGTGGTAGCCTGGTCGTCTCTCAACCATGTAGTTGCTTGTTCGATCATCAGTCCTTGTGAAATAGTCAAACGTATTTCTACAGTTCAACAATCACCCTCCATTTTTACGTTACAACATTTCAATTTTTGCTGTTTTTGTCCGTCAACTACTCCCACATTCCTTATCCGCTTCAAACCAATCCAACCTCAACATGTTCAGCTCATTTAGGACATGTAGAATATCTAACAGGACTTTTCAAAAAAACCCACGTCTTCCATAATTCAGTATTTTCTGTGACATTTTTGCCATTGAAAGTAGTTGGACAAGTCCAATGTCGCCCCTACTGGTGGAAATGTGTTTTACATTTAACATTACACATAACATTCTGCTTATTCTGCGCACGCTGGCACAACTCAGGTCGTAGAGTGGTCTTTTCCCAACCTTGCTGGTCCGATCTTCAGTCGGTGAAAAAAATATCACCACATTTCTCGGATATGTCAACATTCATCCGACACTTCAGTTCAGCATCTCAGCAATCACACGCAATTTCTCCTGAAATTGCTTCATCTAGTTTGACTTCACTTTGACTTTTTTTGACTTGTCCTTCCTCAGTGTAGCGACGCCTGACTAAGTATTCTTCAGTCTACGTAGTCTTTCGAAGGCACACGTCATTAGTTATCGTTTTCTTTTTTTACATTATTCATTTATGGGCGTGCTTCGTAACCATGAACCGTCTTAAGGATCTACGGATATGCGGCCGACTGGGTGAGTGCTGTGCGATTTTAAGCAGTCACTCCCTACAAACTTATCGTTCATTTACACACTCAATGTTGAACAGCAGGATGCAGTTCATTCACTTTCGAGGGAACAAGGTATGGAAAATCTGTCTGCTCGCGTCAAGACTTGAACCGAGCTCGCAGTTTCTCCCGTTTGCCCCTGGATACTGAACAGCAAACATCTCAACTAGCAAGTCCTACGACTCCGACGGAGGCTTCAAACGGATTTACTGAGCACAACGTGTGGCCAGCTTTCATCAAATCATTCACTCCTCAGTTACTGCATGAAGAACTACAAGAAAGTCCACTATGTTTTGATTTTCTGCCGACAGAACCATGTCCTTTCTCAAACTTCTGGTCTAATCTGACGAAGCTTCTTCACATCTAACAGTGGTACAAAATCAAAGCACTGTACTTCCCCCAAATACAAAACTACCTCCTTGAGTGGGTTAAATGTTTCATTAACTACTTCTAGATAAACCGTGCCAGCTAGTCCTTCCGCCTATTTAGCGGCGTACAAGCTTGTCGGCTGTAAAACTCACCATCAGAGCGGTTTGTTTTGGGTAAGTGCTGTTCCGTGTTTATTCATAATTAAGTTCACTCCTGCACCTCACGTAACAGGAGAGTGGAGTCGAGGTGTTCAGAGATCATATTTGAAGTGTTGAGCGGCTCTCTGGAGCCTTGTAAGGTGAGCGAGTGAGAAAGGGGGAGGAGGTCACCAACTACGCCACTGTGCACTCTCAAGGACCCGAGAAGACCACCAGGGAGGTGTGCGTTCCCAAAGCGGCAATGTGCAGTGGGAGACTTGGGAGTGAGCAGCAAGAAGCTATCATTTTGTGTCAAGTTGTGTCATCCGGCACTGTCCGCAACGTTGTTCCTCCGCCCGCCGGAAGACAAGTGTCACGGCACGGCTTGACGGGGCCGAGTGTGACGCGAGGACCCCTCGGGGCACCTCGTGGAAGGATCCGTCTCAGCGGCATTTCCAGGACTCGGCTTGGATGCCGACTGTCAGCAGATTTGAGTAAAGGGAGTGTTGTTATGCAGCGACGTGACATCAGGTCTTTGACCCCAAGTATAAATACAGCGTGGAAGCTAGCTTGCTAGCTGGCTCCATGGAGCCAGTGAACCTGACACTGATCCACTAAGACAACTGGACTTCTTCTTTGTGCTGGAAGATGCTACATCTCTTACCCAAAAGGCTTCTTCAGTTCTGTGAACGTCACTAAAAAGGTGAAAGCGGCACCTAAAAGGAGGTCGCATTAACCACTTTGTTACGAGACAATTTGGATCAATTTACGGTTCTGAGAGGGGTTTTCATTATAAAAATAAGGGAAATGTTATGGAAAAATACAGGAAAACGAGATAAAGCAACTGCAGTAGAAATTGCGTGTGAATGCTGAATACTTAAGTTGAACAGAAATTTACAATGAATGTTGAAATATGAGATTGGCATTCTCTAAAGCTAGCCGTGTTAGGCAATTCTGTTTGAAGCCACATTCAGTCGTATAGGACATGCTAGTTGGGCCGTTTGCTTTTCAATGTCCAGGGGCGGACACGGGGAACTGCGAGCTACGTTCGTCGGAAATGTTAAAAATGTCCAAAGTTTGGAACATCGTCTTAATGATTAATGACTTAATGATGGCCGTGACAGTCCAGAGGTTCTGACGTTTCTCCTCTGTCTGAGCTTTTTATGATGCTCATTTTACATGGTGATTGCTTTCCTTTTCTTTGGCGCACTGCAGCTTGGAAGACATAATGAAGTGGAAAATAACAAATAAGCGCTGTTCGCCTTCCTTATAGATGCTCATATGCATGCTTATAGATCAATTGGTAGTATGATTTAGAATATATGACATACCACAAAAACCGAGGAACACCTGCGATCATGCAATGGAGTGCACTACTGGGCTGTAACCAGCAGAGGTGCTGTAGAGTGATTCACATCAATCTACTCAGTGGGATTCTAAGAGAGATTCTTCAATCCTAATAAGCAGGAGTGTCCAAACTTTTCCACTGAGGGCCACATAGTGAAACATGAAAGGATGCAACTTCCCACTTTGATATTTTGTAAAGCAACACATGTAGATATGCTACGAAGTTATGCATATCTCAAGAAAAAGTGCAGCTCAGCTTTTTTAAATTTTCCAAATATTTTAACTCTTTCTTCAAAAATCTTCTCTCCTATTTTCTCATATTATGACTTTATTCCCATATTATACATTTTTCGCCAAACTAATTTCCCAAAAATTACAACTTTATTTTATTTTTTTTTCCTCATAATACTACAACTTAAAAAAACATGTTTTATTTAATATTTCAACTCTATGCGACTAAAATGTCATTGTTTTTCCTCATACTACAAGTTTATTCTTGCAAACTTGCTTGTAAATTTCCTTTTTTTATTGCTTGTTAGAATACTAATTTTTTCTCGTAATATTTTGACTTTATCCTCATAAAATTACAGCTGCTTTTTCCATTTCTGCTGGGTTTTGTTTAAATTTTCCAACTATTTAAACTCCTTGTTGTAATATTATGACTTTATTCCCATATTATAACCCCCCCACCCTCCCCACCCTCACCCAAAACTATTTTTTTTGTTTTCTTTGTTTTTCACAATATTAGCATTTTAAAAAACTAGTGATGTACCGATCTGATCTTCAGAATCGGGATCGGCTGACGATCCGCTTTATTTTGAATATCTGCTAATATCGGCTTCCACCACGAGATCATGCCAATCCAGTTGCCGTATCACGTTTGTAACTCTGAGCCACACTCCAACATGGTAGGTGCGGTAATGCGACTCAAAGCTGGTTCCCACTCGACTCCTGCCACCCACAAGAAGAAGAAAACGCAACACCACCATGCAGACATGTCCGCAGAGTACCGTGGTGAAGCTAGTTTCACGTTGGACGTGAGCTATTCGGATCCATAGCTACAGCGGTAGTTCTGCCTCACTGTGCCCGGACTGCTGTGTCATTGTGCGGGGACCTCGCACGGGAAGTGCTGCTCTAACCGCTGGTTGTTTATACTAGGGACCGTCAATAAATTACTATTGCGTTGAAGATGTAAAGCACACCACAAATTGATCTATAACCATGTCAAATGATTAGTCCTAGCCTAAAAGTATTTTCCAATTTGATCTTTTATTGCATCTTTTATTGGATTAGGGACCTGACTCTAAGAGGTTTATTATAAAAGCCAAACAATATTGTTGGTCATGCTGTGTAATAAAAAAGTAAGAGCTACTTTCATAAACATATTCAATTCCACAAATTCATTTTTGTAACAAAAGCTTATTATTTAAAAAAAAAAAAGTGGATTGGGGCATCTCTAAAAAAATATATATATATTTTTTTTCTTTAATATTTCAACATTATGCTGTTAAAATGACGTTATTTTTCCTCATGATATTTCGTTATTCTCGTCAAATTACGACTTTTTCTCCTTACTGTAGATTACAACTTTTCTCTCTTAACGTTTTGACTTTATTCTTGTGCAATTACTGCTGAGGTTGCCACTTGTGGTCTTGCTGTTGTTTCTTTTAGTTTTTTATTTATTTTATATTTTAAGAATTTGCCATGGGCCGATAAAACAGCCGTGACCACAAATGGCCCCCGAGCCGCAGCAATAAAGGTACTTTGTCAACAGAACAATTCAAGGATTATTCATGTTACTGGGTGAAATGCCCATCCTGTCCATGTCATTATTGTACAAATATACTGGATGATTGCACTTTCATGGAAACTGCTACAAGTTGTTCAAAACGGTGACCCCTAAGAATCATGTGGAATGTGTACAAACAAAAGTGAGCGTTTTCTGAGAAGACTTTTCTGGTTTGCTTACTAGAAGCAGCAGCGGGGGTCAGCGTGAGCAGGAGGTCAGTGCAGCCAGCACTCGCCCGGCCTCTGCAAGAGCAGCCAGCGAGCAGCACTTGATGAGTGCTCTATTTTGACACTCATCTAGGCCTCCTTGTTAACTCCCCCAAAACAGATCTGATGCACTCGGACAGGCCGACGCCGCACACGAGCGAGCCTGCTCGGCCTCCAACGCACACTTGGAGGGAGGATTTAGCGCTCTGCTGGGCTCCCTCCGATACCCAAAATGAGTTAGTGGGTATCACAAACACGACTCATTTCACAGAGGACATAATTAGGCAAAGCAGTTTGGCTTTGGGAATGCTACATCCAAGAGTTTTCCAGCGTCATAGTTGCTGGCTGTCTGAATGCAGACAATATAACGCTCTAAAGCAGTGCTCTCATACTCAATTTACCTGGGGGGCCGCTAGTCTGGGCGGCATCAAGTACTCAGTCGGGAATCATGCTTCAATCAAGCGACTAACTTGTCAACAAACATTAACAGATGCTATCTTTTACTATAAAAATATAATATTTAGCCGCATTTTAGCGACAGAAGAGATGGTCAGAGGTACTTTTAAAAAGTCAACACATCGAAAACGCCGGGTGGTTACTACTCAACAGTCTGACTCAGTGTGTCATAAAAAAATAACGAAAAAAAAAAGAAAAAAAAGGAAAAACCATCAGTAATTTTACAAGAACAATATAAGTTAAAAAAAATTGAGAAAAAAGTTTTTCTCTAATGAGAAAAAGTCATAATTCTACGAAAATTAACGTTGTATTTTTACAAGGAAAAATAACATTCTAGTAGTATAAAGTTTAAATATTCAAGAAAGATGTTATTTAAAAAAAATCATAATATTATGAGAAACAAAACAAACTAAACAACGAATAAAATTGTAATTTCTGGAGAATTAGGTTAGGTCGCTGAACAAAAAGAACCTTACGGCTCGCCTCAATTTTGCCAGAAAACATCTTGATGATCCCCAAGACCTTTGGAAAAATAATTCTGACGAGTTCAACTTCAACTTGTTGGAAAGTGTGTGTCCCACTACATCTGGCGTAGAAGTAATGCCGCATTTCAGAAAAAGAAAGTCATACCAACAGTAAAATATGGTGGTGGTAGTGTGATGGTCTGGGGCTGTTTTGCTGCTTCAGGACCTGGAAGGCTTGTTGTGATAAATGGAACCATGAATTCTGCTGTCTACCAAAACATCCTGAAGGAGAATGTCCGGCCATCTTTTCATGACCTCAAGCTCATGATCCAAAACACACCAACAAGTCCACCTCTGAATGGCTGAAGAAAAACAAAATGAAGACTTTGGAGTGGCCTAGTCAAAGTCCTGACCTGAACCCTATTGAGATGCTGTGGCATGACCTTAAAAAGACGCTTCATGCTAAAAAACCTCCAATGTGGCTGAATGACAACAATTCTGCAAAGATGAGTGGGCCAAAATTCCTCCACAGCGCTGGAAGAGACTCATTGCAAGTTATCACAAATGCTTGATTGCAGTTGTTGCTGCTAAGGGTGGCCCAACCAGTTATTAGGTTTAGGTGGCAATCACTTTTTCACACAGGGACATGTAGGTGGGGATTTTTTTATCCCTTAATCATACAAAGTTTCATTTAAAAACTACATTTTGTGTTCAGTTGTGTTGTCATTGACTAATATTTAAATGATATTTAAATATATTATGTATTTAAATACTAATATTTGATGAGCTGAAATATTTAAGTGTGACAAACATGCAAAAAGGTACGAAAACAGGAAGGGGGCAAACACTTTTTCACACCACTGTATATCACAAAGCTGAGATACAGTTTTTCTTTTTAGCATATCTACATGCGGCCCTTGCATACCGTACTTTCATTTTTCAGTATGTGGCCCTCATGACAGTTGAGCGGTTCAGACCAAAAGAGTGGGTTTGTTGAGCGTTTCTTCTGCCTCTAAGCTTGTTATGATGTTCATTTTCACTTCCATGGCGGTGCGGCCCTTGCTAGAAAAAGTTTGGACACTCCTGACATACAGTACACGAACTTCCTAAAGTTGTGACTTTGAATGTTTCTGGTCTTTGGTCTACTCAGACTTGCGTGCATTCATGTACAAGACCCTCCAAAACGAACTGTATGCTGGACACGCGGAGTAACATGGTTCTCCTTGACAGGGAGCGTGCGGGTTGACCTATTATTGATTTTGAAGAGCCGGCTGTGTAATTGCTTGTAAATCAAGGCCCCTCGTTACTCTCGGGTTATAGAGCGGAGCAGGAGGACGCGGTGCCGCCGCTGGAGCGGGAAAGCGGGCCCGTTGCGTGGATGGGGTTGGAGGATAATGTAGCGAAGGAAGCGGAGCACAGACTGACAGCAGCAGCTGGGGAGGGTGAAAGGTCAACCTGAGTTAATCAGCTAGAATCAGCATCAGCTGAGGAGAGAAGAACCGTGTGTGTGTGTGTGTGTGTGTGTGTGTGTGTGTGCGCGTATGTTCAAAATATATCAAACAATCAAATAGAAAGCTAAATCTTCTCCCAGAGAGGAAGATCCCAGCGTCGTGCTGCTAAAACAAAACGCCCGATTTCTAACATTTCATGATTAAAACATGTGCTGGCGTGTTTGTGTACTCTGCGCTCAGGAAGGCTAAAAATAAACGTTGACCCCGTCAGGTAAAACCAGCGGGGCGGCCATACATTAGTTAGCGCGGACGCCAACTCCGGACAGGTGCCCATCAATTTTTTAAGCTGTGTTGACAAAAGCTTTCAGGTCGCTTTGGACTAATCCTGCACCGCGGCAGCACGTGTTTGCCGTGCACTTACACCATATTTTATTTACAAACACCTGCATAGAAGCGAGTCCTCGTATGGAATATATACCTGCGCTTGTTTGTGTCCATTAGAAAGGACATGCGAATAAAGTTCATGTTCAGATTTTGACCTGAAAGCAATACGAAGTTGTTTTCGAAGCACTCTCATCTTAAAAAAATAATGATTACAATCCATACGTACATACATGTACATTCAACGTATGTATTCCATACTTCCACCAAGCGTTCAGGTTTCACAGCACTGACCAATGACACATTAACGCCAAAAATGCTACTGCTCATCCTATTCAAAAAAACTGTTTTCCATATTTTATCACATAAGAAGAGATGTTCGTATGCTATAAAAACAAAATATATGTTTTATGTTATTAAAGAGAGACAAAACTAAAGCAACTTTGAAGTTATTTCTCCTTTGATTCAGTTCCATTTGCTGTAAAAGAATGCAGAAAAGTCCCTTTATCCAAAATGTAAGCACTTTTTAACTTAAACCTTTTGAGTTCAGCGCTGTCTTATTCTTTACATCCTTTCACAATTAAAGAAATGTAAAAAAAAAATTGGGTGAAAATGTCAAATTATGTGTTTAATTATATTATGCAGTATACTATATATTTGTATTTTATGATATGCATATTATATATTTATATATTATATTTATTGTATTTGATTATTTTGTATTATTACCACATCATAACAAAAATCCAAATGAATGAACAAATATTTGCTGCTAATTCCATTATTTTTTATTTATTTGTAATTACTTATTTTGAAAATAAAACAGTTTTATTATTACTTTATGTCTTCATTCTATTCAGTTATATATGAAATATAACATCGGATTAACCAGTGAGCGTTTGAGTAAATGTGATGTTTTTATATAGTTATACATATTATATTTGTCTATTTGATTATTTTTGTTATTATCACATTATAAACATTTTTATTTTTCAAATGAACTAACAGTAGTAAATATATTTGCTGTCAATTCCTTTTTTTTTAAAATTTAATTTCTACTGTCCTGATGTTTAAATTAAATAATGTTTTATTATTTGATGTCTTTATTCCGGTCAAGTGTTCAAATGTATTTTTAAACACAATGACATACATAAAACATACCATCGTATTTGTTTGTGCGTAAATGTGATGTTTATTTGCATCTATCGAGATATTTAACTGCCAATGTCATCATCATGATGTTCTTTTTTTTTTTTTTCATCATCAGGAGCCTGTCCTACATTTCTTGTGTGTCAAACTATTTAGTGAAGTGCCCAAGGCTTTGATATCGCTCTTTTAATATCCTTTCAAAATATCAACTTATGATATAGGTCGAGGCACATTTAGCCTTTATTGCCAAAAGACGCTAATCCTGGATCATTTATTTCTTTGTGCTTTTTCTTTGTCTTTTCCACAATGACACTTCTTCCAAAAGAAGGAGAATATAGACGGGAAGTTATGAGAGTCCAGGGTCGCCATTGGTGGTTACCTTGTTTTTATGCTTGTGTGACAGGTAAGTAATCACGCGTAGCTATTTGTACCTGTTGGACGCAGGTTGGATTCCCCCTCACGCTACCCTTCTTCGTTTGCTTGTCCCATCACTTCTATTCTGTCGGTTTACTGCCATTCTCTGACTGTTTGGATTATTTCCAGTATTGTTTGAAGTCTTGGAAGGTTGTCAAGAGATCGGGAAGACCTGGGTTCGAATCTCCGTTGGGCATGTCTGTGTGGAGTTTGCATGTTCTCCCCGTGTGTGCGTGGGTTTTCTCCGGGTACTCCGGTTTCCTCCCACATTCCAAAAACATGCATGTTAGGTTAATTGGAGACTCTAAATTGTCCATAGGTATGAATGTGAGTGTGAATGCTTGTTTGTCTATATGTTTGGCTGGCCACCAGTCCAGGGTGTACCCCAACTGTCGCCCGAAGTCAGCTGGGATAGGCTCCAGCATACCCCCGTGACCTTAATGAGGATAAGCGACATAGAAAATGGATGGATGGAGGTTGTCGCTATCACTAATAAACAACACCACAGTTGCGGGTAACTCTTTGTATTTCTTTGTGTTATAAAATGTGTCTTTTGCCATGAAACTTCTTGACCCTGGAACTGATTTCGTATATTTAGATTTTTGTATGGGTTAAAATTGTTAACAAATCCAAACAAATGCGAGGCGGAGCCATATTTGAGTGGCCATTTGCAATGTGATAGTTTTACTATGTGTGCAGTGTGACGTTACCTGGGTGGTCCGTGGTTTGTAGGGCGAGCTGCTCTCCAGGTCGGCCAGGATGCTGGTGAGGGAGTCGATCTCCGCGTCCAGGCTGGAGCGTCGCTCCTCCAGTGTCTTCTCAGGTCCTCTCATCTGCCAGAAGACACACGACAACAACATCGCTGCAGTGCATTGCAGGTGCAAAGATTGGTGAGCTAGTCACACAAAAAAAGCAGGTTTTCTGGTTACTGCGTTGTCACTTTCGGGTGTGTGGGTAAAATATTTACAGGCCTGTAAAGCCCAATTCCAGACCTTTAATTCGAGGTATAGGTATCAATGTGGTTTCTTACAATTTGATTTTTGACTTGACTACAGCTGAACTTTGACCTCACGTGATCTCCTCAAGGGCAAGGTCAATCGACACAAAAAAACGAATCAGATATGCAATCTACCTCCTACGTGTTTAAGTTTGGAGACGATCAGATGAAAAGTGCGGAAAGATGAATTTTTTTTTGTGTCGGCCGTGTTTTTTTCACTGCTGTGACTGTGACCTTTGACCCTTGGCCGCGATGCTTCGCAGTGGGAAGAAGTTTGAAACCAAAGAACCCGTGTGGTGAATATCAAATGTTTCAGTGCTGGGCAAACAGCCATGTTGTTTTCGTAGGAAGGATCGCGATCTCACCACCCCTTCTTTGGGTGCCCCCATGTAGCTGACCAGGGGTGTCGAAAGTGCGGCCCGGTGGCCATTTTCAGCCCAGAGCTGGTTTTTATTGTCTTAAATCAAATTTACTCATTATTGTTAAGATATTTTATTAGAAAAAGATTGACCCATTTGTAGACAATTTAAATATCCATCCATCCATTTTCTATGCCGCTTCTCCTCATTAGGGTCACGGGGGCATGCTGGAGCCTATCCCAGCTGACTTCGGGCGACAGGCGGGGTACACCATAATAAAATGCGTGAAATTATTCACAAATTATTAGGTAAGATAGACTAATTTAAAATGAAAAATTATACACACAAAAAAATACATAAATGAAATAAATAAAATAAATGCTATCATAAAAAATATAATAAGATTAGTTCCTTATTATTAAAATAACTATTAGATAAGATCTACAGTGATTTGTAAATGATTTAAAATAAAAAACAAATGCATACACAGATACTGTAAATAAAAAAACAATACACATAATAAAATAGATATATAATTAGTTCATCATTATTAAAATATATTATTAGATAAGATAGACTAAACTGTAAATAATTAAAAATAAAAAATATATACACAATAATATATATATATAGAAATAAAGAAAATAAATAGAATAAATAATATAACAATGATATAATAAAATTAGCTCATTATGATGAAGCTATTGTTACATAAGATAAACAAGTTTTTAAATCATATAAAATAAAAGCGGCTATATTGTATACATATAATAAATATAATAAAATAATTAGTTCATTATTACTAAGACATTAATAGACACAAGACTAATACTAAATCAATATTTTTATATTAAAATGTACACATATAATAATTAATAAATATAATAAAAGATATAATAAATGAAATAAATCATTTGTAAATAAAATAGACTAATTGAATTTGTCAGCAATAAGACAAAGCTAAGCTATACAGCATATACAGTATTGACCAATACTGGATTGCTTTTAGCATTTTTCACGTACAAAGAGCCCCTCCCATATCCGTAAATTCTTCTGCATGCGGCCCTCGCAGGACCAAGTCTGGACACCGCCGGTGTAGGTTTTCTACTAAATTCACCCCAACGTTCCCCCTCTCTTGAACGACAGCTTAGTATGTTTAGCGCGGTGAACGATGCTGCAACTGCAAGAAGACTTCCTGCAATTGCCCGCGGGCGCTTTGGAGTTGGCCGGATCACTGACTGCTTCTTCATCTAATGTTATGTGTTTGGATTACCTGTCACAATCCATTACAGGCGGAGCCGCTAGCTGCTGCTGCTGCTTTAAAGCATCATGAGGGGCACGGCGGCGGTAAACAAAGCGCAATGCTAATGGCTTGTCTCCCGTCTGTAAAGGCAAAGGCAAGCTCCCAAGCGCTAACGAGGGCGATGAAAGGAAACATCGCCACAATCAACGTGTGCTCGGCTGCCTTTGGTCTTGAAAGTCTCGTAAAGCTTCTTCCGTGTTCATTGCTTCTCCGTTCGTTGAGTTCAATAAGAGACTGGATCGTCATTTTCTGCCTCTTTTACTTGCATCTTATTGTATTTTTTATTTTATTTACTACATAGTATTTACTAATCCTATTTTATTACATTTTAACATGCTAAGTTAGCAAACTCGCTGAAGAAATACAAAACAATCAAACTTACAGCTCCCACGTCCATAGCCGACTGACGGATAGTTGGCGGAGCTCCATTTTAAGATGTGTAGCAAAGCCTGGTTTATGTCAATGCATACTTTGTGGTTAATAAACCTCTAAAGTCGCACCAGTAGTCGAGCTTGAAACACCGCCGCGAAAGGTGTCAAACAAAACCTCAACATACATCACCCGTCTTCGGTTCAGCGAGCTTCTACGATATGACATTTTGCTAGCTTTTAAAAAAAAAACACAACTCTAGCATCAAATACTGCTGAGTATTCTACACTGGTCACTAGGTGTCAGTAATGTGACAAGTACAAAAGAACAAAGAACTCTCCCAATGATAACGTGAGTCCATATTATGTTTACCTCCGGCAAGCGCAGCGCAAAAAACGCAAGCGCAGCGCGGAGGTTATGTTTTTTGCCGGAGTTATTCTGTTTTTCTGTTTGTGTTCAAAATAACTTGAAAGATCCCAAATTGATTTGGATGAAATTTTCAGGAATTGTCGGAAATGGGGTATGGAAGAACTGATTACATTTTGACGATGATCCAGATCACCGTCTGGATCCAGGATTTTTTTTTTAATGATTCTTTAACATTGCAAGATTTTTTCGGCATTTGTTTATATAACTCCACAAAAAATGGTCAGAGCACTTCGAAAAAAAAATACAGGACAAGTTTCCAACAGGTTCTACAAAATATCAAAAACTGATAAAACAAAAAAAATGTAAGATTATTATTTTGGGGGGAACTATGGCGCTTGGCGGAGGTCTGCGCTCTGAGTGCTTCTCTGGTATTACAATATTTGATGCACTCTGAGGACTCAATCTACTGCAACGAAACACTTATTCTAACAATAAGGCAAAGCTGGTCACAAAGAAAAAGTCATCACAAAGCCACAAAACACATCAACAGTGCCACCTTGTGGTCACCACCAGGTACAGCATTTTTATTGCCGTAAAATATAAAAATAGACATATTTCAAAGATGAAAAAAAGACAGTTGTTGATACAATTATTATTTTTTTTTTTTAAAGGATGAGGGATAATATGTCAAAGTTGTGCAATGCTGAGCGTTCATAAATAAAGACTAAAGGTATAGTTAGTATAATAATCAGTGTTAACGTTCACATTTACACACTCAGCATTTTGCCAGCGGTCCTCCCTCACATGTCTTATTTTCTCTTAATATGTCTACTATATTGGGTAATATAAGTGTAAAGGTTACTATGGGGTATTATTTCATGTTTAGAGGGCTCTAATAATGTTAACATTTGTATTTAGACGGTTGTAAACAGATTTTCTAGGCTAAAATATTCCATTTATAAATAAGGAATCCTACTTGGTGGAAATTCACTAATCATGATTGGGTCTTTAACTGCACAACAAAATTATTGAATTACGTACGTGCAATTGGGAGGGAGATGATAGATTTTTACCACGTCTGGTGCTAATAAACACATACAGCAATCCCTCGTTTATCGTGGTGAATTAGTTCCAGACCTGGCCGTGATAAGTGCATGTCCGCAAAGTAGGATTCCTACTTTGGGTAGTTTGTTTACGACCTTCTAAATACGCTTTTTAGCAATATTAGAGCCCTCTAGACATGAAATAATACCCCTATAGTCGCCTTTAGTCTCCTATAACCCAATATAGTAGACATCACAAGAGAAGATAAGACTTGTGCTCATGTGTACTGATGTAAAATGTGTCCCGGTGGCGCGGACAGGAGGTGATGCCAGGGGGTTCAGAGTTGAGTTTTAGTTACGACGGCAACAGTAGCCTTTGGTAGGGATTATGGTGATGGTGATGGGTTGATTTATTTTGAACATGCATACAAATTACAATGGAATACATCACATATTACAGTTCCGCATGCCCAAAAGGACTAGGAAGAAGCAAGGCTAATCCTACCCCCCACCCGTTTCACATCAATTGCTAATACATTTGTTTGCTTCGTGGATTCAACATATACCCTTCACCAACTCTAAATAGCATCTTCTGAATGCCTTAAATTTGTCCTTTACTTCATTTAGCTAATGTTATGCTTAAAAAAGCTTCATTTAGGGAAAAAAAACCATAAAATTTGCTGAAATGGGCATTTTTTGGACAAATAATAGGCCATATTCAACCACAAAACAGCATGATTTATTAATTAATATATTTTTGAAAAACTGTGACAGAGTGAAGCCGCAAAATTCAAAGCGCAAAGTGGCAAGGGATTACTTTATTACTGTTAGAACATCTTTAAAAAAGACACTTTTAAGACCGATTCCAGTTGTGTGACATAAGACGACAGCAGCATTCAAAACTTTAGTGTGGCTTTAGTGGCTATGACATTACAGGAATTTTTCATTAATAAGCATTTGTATTTTTTCTGCATGGTAACTTACATCAAGACCTGCTGGTGTCCATATTGGAAATAAAATAATTACACTTTAATAAGTACAGTAATTCGCTGCCGTTACGTAACCGTCTCCACAAACGAAGCTTTGACTGAGCGGTGACGTGATTTTACGCACAAGTAAGAAATATAAGGCACTCCGAGGATTTCACAGCATCGGTCAAGTGCTGCCGGTGTGGGTGGGTGCGGGGGTCAAAGGCTGAGTGAAGCAGGGTGACTGAGCATGCGCCACCAATAGGTGGCAGCCTTCAGTCTGCGTGCCGCTCAGACGAGGAGAAAGTTTGTTTATACGTGTATGTGTGTGTGTGTGTGTGTGTGTGTGTATGTTTGTGTTGGGTCCCTGAGTTCGCGTGGTTGGCTCCGGGCACCGAGCGGAGCTGCAAAGCATCAGCGCTTGGCTCCGAGTCAGCGCGGACACATACTCGGACCTGCCGCGTGAACTCCAGAGCGGTGCTCCGGGCGTTCGGCGCCGATACGAGCGGACACTCGACCGTTACACACCACCAGCGCAGCTCTCACCTGGTAATCGTATGAGTTGGCGGGCGGGGGAGGAGGGAAGGAAGCGGCGGATGATGACGGGAGGCGGCTCGTCTCTTCCGCAGGCGGCGGAGGGGGAGGGTAGTCCGCTGGGGAGGATAAATAAAAAAAAAAGATAACATATTAAACATTTATCTTTCACGATCAGGCAGCCAACAATGGAAACTTTATTCCATACATTCATACTGTATATAAAATCCTGCATTTTATTGGTCTTACAAGTTAATATTATCAGTGCTTGGCTTATTTTTACACTGGTATGGTACTTCATGTTACAAAGTTACAAACTGAAAACTCCAAAAAATAAGTCAATTCAATTCCAATTTCCTTGAACTATCCCTCTAAAAGGCACACAAAACTTCAGAGCTCAAATTGCCAACATGCATGACAATGCAAAAGATGCATGTGTAACTTAACAAAAACAGTGGTTAACGTCTTCTTCACCTGTGTGACAGTTAAAAATCGAACAAAGTGACTGAAAACTAGGGATTTCCCAATCCACATTTTTTTGTCTTCCGATACGATATATATCTTTTTTAATATATATAGTCTTGCCGATGCAATCCAATCCCGATCTTTTTTTTTTTATAATAAGTTTTTGTTACAAACATGAATTTGTGAAATTGAATATGGTTATGGAAATAGCTCTTCACAGCATTTAAAATAATGCAACCAAAGTATTGCTGAATTTACTTTTTGTTAAACAGCATGACCAACAATAATATTGTTTGGCTTTTTTAACAAACGTCTGTGTCAGGTCCCTAATGCAATAAAAGATAAAATTGGAAAAAATGGCCGCGCAAAATACTTTTAGGGGACAAATAATCATTTGACATGGTTAAAGATCAATTTGTGGTGTGATTTAGAATATATGCCTTTTATTTTTTTAACAAACTCTCTTCAGTGCAATAGTAATTTATTGACGGTTCCTAGTGTAAACGAGTGGTTGAACTTCCCGTTCGAGCAGTGGCGGAGCCACACATTTTTCAGTGGGGTGGCCAAGGTGAAACCATTACTCACATAGAGGTGGCAATAAGTTGATACCTGAAATGTCTAGATGGCCAGTGGGGTGGCCACGGCCACCACGTACCTTCGCCACTGCGTGCGAGCTCAATGACACAGCAGTCCGGGCACAGTGAGGGGACACGACCGCTGTAGCTACGGAGCCGAATACCCAATGTCAAACGAAAATAACTTGACCATGGTACACCGCGGACATGTCTGCATGGTGGTGTTACGTTGTCTTCTTCTTGCGGGTGGCGGAAGTCGAGTGGCAACCAGCTTTGAGGCGCATCACCGCATCTACCATGTTGGAGTGTGGCCCACAGTTATTAATGTGATACGGCAAATGGATCGACCCGATCTCGTGGCGGAAGCCAATATTATCCGATCTTCAAAATACAGCGGATTGTCAGCCGATCACGATCCTGAAGATCGGATCAGGACATCCCTACTGAAAATAAGAAAGAAATTGGATTTTGGTGAAAAATATCCCTCCAAAAAGGTGCACAAAACTTCATATTCAGCATTGCTAATCGGCATAACTTCATGCATGACTTCTTTTTACACTTGTGTGACAGTCAAACATATTCAAAAGTGACGGAAAACTAAAAAAACCTCCTAAGAATAAAAATGTTGGTGACAAACATCCTCATAAAAGGTGCACAACACTTGAGATTTCCGTTCACCAACATACATGACATTACACACGATGCAAGCCTACCTCACAAACACAGTGGTTCACTTCTTTTTACTCTTGCATGACAGCTACAAATGTAACAAAGTGTCTGGAAACTCAAAAAAAAGACTTTGGTGAAAAATATCCCTCCAAAGGCGCACTAAACTTCATATTTTGCACTTTCTTTTACACTTGTGTTAAAGTTAAAAATGTTACAATGTGACTGAGTCAGCGGGCCTTCGTCCCCTCAGCTACAGACAGCTGCTGGAAACGGTTTTGGACACACATCGTTTTGTGTGTACACAAGCTTTATATAGATGAGGCCCCAGGACTGTGGTTAACTTCTTTTTACACTTGTATGACAGTATGACAGTTTAAGATCTTACAGTGACTGAAAACTAAGATGAACCCTGAAAAGAATCACCATTTTGCGGAAAAATATCCATCTAAAAAGGTGCACAAAATTGCAGATTTCAAAATGCATGAATGCATGACATTATATCAGATGCAAGCGTAACTCACAAAAACAGTGGTTAACTTGTTTTTACACTCATGTGACCGTTGAAAATGTAAAAAATTCACTGAAATCTCAAAAAAAAAGGATTTTGTTGAATAACATTCCTCTCAAAGTACATAAAAATGAAGGTTTTGAATCAGCAACATGCATGACATGACAGGATACGTCCTTGTACCTCACGAGCGCAGTGGTCAACGTCGACAGATAAAAATGCTAAAAAGTGACGCAACTCAAGAGTAAACATTTTGGTGAAAAATATGCCTCTATAAGCGCATCAGACTAAGAAGGAGGTCACTGAAGAAGCTTGGAAAAGATTTGAGCCCAAGATCTTGTTACTGCGAGGCAGTGCGATGCCAACAAAAAAAAAAACATACTGATGATAATAAAGTGGGGGAAAATATGTTTTCATGTCCATCTTGTAACGTCCTCGCGCGTGAAGAGAAAAGGAGCATTGTTGGCAGAGCGTATCCACAAGGTGCACATGACTCTTCGCAGTGGAAAGTGGATTAGTCACTTCACAAGTCATGTTGCTTTGCAATACAAGCACACAAAATCCATCAACTTGTACTTTTGCCCTTCATTGTCATTGGGATTTTTCTACAGGACACAAAGGACTGCTTGTGGCCCATCTGACACCGAGACAATGTGGATGTGGCGCTTATTAGCTTTTCACACACAATACTGCTGGATGACGGCCCAAATAAACTGCGCGCGCTTTCACATGCTGTCCTCAAACCACATCACTGCATGACTCAGCACAAATACTGCCACCTTTACAAGATTAAATGATGCTTTACTTCCCTCCTTTATGTATAAAGTACAGTATATCAATCCAGTGGACAGAGTTTGGGTCTGCACGGTGGCCTAGTGGCTAGCATGTAGGTCACACAGTCAGATGATCAGGAAGATCAGGGTTCGACTCTCCATTAGGGCATCTCTGTGTGAAGTTTACATGTTTTTTCCGGGTATGGTGTTCGCTCGTTTATCGCGGAGGTTAGGTTCCCAAAATAGCCCGCAATAATTGAAATCTGCCAACTATGTGTGGGGGAAACAATCGATTCTTAGATGCATCGCAATGCGGATATTGACCATTATCAATCGATTCATAAATGGCAATAATCGATGCTGATGGAACAAAAAAAAAAGGAACAAAAACACGAAAAGCGGAAGTGCCGCCCGGACAGTTTATGGTGGTGCACCTACGTATAAAACACTACCAAAATGGCCGAACGTAAACTCCAACCCGCACCCGCTGGATTTAAAGCGAACGACTACTATGGAAACACATTGGCTTTCACGTAGTTGAAGGTAAAAATGAGCTGGACAAGAGCCAGACAACAAGCGAGCTTTGTCATACAAGCTTAAAATATTTTGGGAACACGACAAATATGAAAAACCACATAGCACGTTTCCACTCAAACAAAGAGGAAAACAGCCAGCTGAAGTTGCTGCCAAACAGAGAACCATCAAGCAGGTGATAACTAATTTTCCACCCAACTCGGAAAAGGCGAAGCGTATCACAAAGTCAATCGGAACTTTTATTGCGAAGGATTTGTGGCCGTATTTGATTGTTGAGAAGCAGGGCTTTCGTGCTTTGCTGCACACTTTGGAAACTAGATACAACGTCCCATCACAACGTTATTTCACTGACACTGGGCAGATTAGTTTTTTTGGTTATTCATACTATACTGGCATCTGCAAGAAGGCAGCTCCAGGTACAGTAATCTATATTTTGTATGAAAGCTGTTTTTGACTTGGCTGTACATGAAACATATTATTTTCTCAGAGATTCTATGCTCAGGATTTCAATTTGAATTTAGAAGTCTATTATTTATTTGTGCATAATGGCAGATTTTTAATATGCTGAAGTTTGTTAATTTTATACATGCTGCTACTGGTGCACTTTACTTTTCCTGCTGGATCTGTGCAATGGGAAACATGTCGGTAGATGTAACCTTCCAATTATGAAAAGATAATGCAAGTAAATTAGTCTGTCATGTTTATTTTGATTGTGGATCTTTACAAATATGCTTTGTTTTAGTAGGACACAATGAGTAAAAAGAAATTGCATATAGAAAAAAAATTATGATTGAAAAAATTGACCAAGTATTGATAACAAAAAAGATGCATCAAGATGCACTGGTAATTGTTTTATCATGTTAATGATCAACCTACAAGGTTGGACACAAGAAATGATTAATTAATATAATAGTGACTAGCACATATTTCACAGTTTCTCTGACTGTGCCTCTTCGTCCTGGCGCCGCTCCGCTGTAGCGTTTTTGAATCCTTGTTAAAATATATTGCTGTAGTCGTTCTACTTCCCTCCTCTTCCTCAAACCGATGATTCATCTACAGTGTTCACTCGCGCTGTTTCGAGTATTTTTTTAATTGCTTATTTTTTTTTTATTCCAGCATACAAACGCTGTTACAAGCAGAGCCTGGCCCTTTAAGAAGAATTGCATTGTGGGAAGTTGAGTGTCTATCCCTGTCTGTCTGCACAGCCCGTTGTTTTCTGCATCCTGATTGACTGTAGACCACTGTCAATCAATCTGCTTCCTGCCCTGTCTCCTGTGTCTTCACTAGCTTGCTAGCTTGTAAGTTAATCTTTGGTTTGTCTGCAGCAATATGTTTTAACAAGGCTACAAAAACATTACAGTAGAGCGATAGAAGCGCCAGGACAAAAAGGCATGATCACAGGAGTCAAATATGCGTGAACGACGTAATAATTTAATTTAAGGTTGATCATTAAAATTGAAATGAAGGTTTGAACTTTTTTGAGAGTGTTTAATCAAGAGAGAAATGTGAGAAAATGTTATTGCCTATCTGAGAAAAGTGTACAAAGTGTATGGTGAGGGGTTTTAAATAAACAGTAAGTGTAAAAAAATGTAGTTGGCTACTTCGCAGATTTCACTTATTGCGGGCTATTTTGGGAACCTATCCCCCACAATAAACGAGGGAACACTGTATTCTGTAATGGCGCCCTAGAGCCGCGTAACTTCTACCTTCCTTCAGCATGTCCAGAAACATGTCCAGAAGTCCAACTTTTTGTATGATGGTTGCCTTCCTCTGCCTTTTGGGTGCAGAACGTATCTTTGACATTGTGGGTTTTGACGGGGAGAAAACTTGCATACAGACTCACTGCAAGCTGTTTGCTCGCGATGAACCCAACAGGAGACATGACACGCAAAATTGCACAAAAAAAAAAATCCACAAAACAGTGAGGTGAACCGTGATGTAGCGAGGGAACATTGTACTCTGGTTTCCTCCCACATTCCAAAAACATGCATGTTAGGTTAATTGGAGACTCTAAATTGTCCATAGGTATGAATGTGAGTGTGAATGCTTGTTTGTCTATATGTGCCCTGCCATTGGCTGTCCACCAGTCCAGGGTGTATGCCGCCTCTCGCCCAAAGTCAGCTGGGATAGGCTCCAGCATACCCCTGCAGCCCTAGTGAGGACAAGCGGCATAGAAAATGGATGGACATTGTCGGCTTGAACTTCTTATTTCACTGCATTTGTTACTGTACTGTACTGTGAGTATAGATATGCAAAAACTATACGTCTTTTACGATTTTTTTTTTTGCGCGAGAGGCTCAAAGGAGGTGATGATGCAACTCCTCACCAATGGATTGGCTTGACAGCAATTTTAATGCCATAAAAACAGCCTGTAGGTGGCAGAAGTGCATGAGAAGAAGGTGAAACACACAATAGTAAGAGGCCCTTGCACAAAGACAGCTGTTACATTGTGTACCACACAAAAAAAATAATTATGCCTTGTAGGGAAATTTTATCGCATACACACGCGCATGCACACATGTTCACACACGTAGTTCAGTTCCAACTCACATAGTTCAGTTTCAATTGTGAAAATTGTAAATAGTTCATGCTGTTATATTTGTAAGTAGTTATTTTGATGTAAAAACGAAAGAAAACAACCTTTTTTGTGTTTATGTTGTGGTATAGTTGTTTTTATATTTGAGCTGTTGAAAAAACAAAAAAAATATTTGCGTCAAAACGAAAGTTATGCTTGAAATGTTTTTTCTTTTACCTTATTCTAGTTGGCAACTGATATTTTCCTGAAACTTACTGTACCTATGTTCTACTGCTGATTACTAAAGAACGGAAAAAAGGTAGAAAAAAACTGAAAAGATGACTCAAAATCATCTAAAATGGTACTGAAGGGGATGTCTTTTGAAAAAAATGTCTGGGATTGAATGACTTAATAATGACTTTATTTGCCAGGGGCCTTGACATTGTCTAACAGCGGCACTGGCCAATACCACTCATCATAAATAAATTGAAAAATGTACACTTAATCAATGTGATCGATCTCAATCATGGATGATTGGTATCACAATCTGCAGCATGAAACCCTGATCGGAGCAACACTTGTTAGCACAATTATGCCAAAACTACAAAGGTTAGGTTGTCATTGATGTTAGTCAGCACAATTACACAAACATTACAAAGGCTAGATTTTGACTGATGTTATTTAGTTGGTTAGTTAGCATAATTACACAACAATTAAAATAGATTAGGTTTTAATTGATGTTAGCAAGATTACACAAAAAACTACAAATGTGAGTAGGTTTTCATTCGTTTTAGTCAGTTAGATCGTTAGCACAATGAAGCAAAAAATAATATTGATTAGGTTTTGATTGATGTTAGCACAATTATGCACAAGCTACATAGGTTAGGGTTTTTATTGATGTTAGTCAGTTAGTTAGCACAATTACACAAAAACTACACAGATTAGGTTTTGATTGACAAAGGGTAGGTTGTGATAGCTAACATGTTTACACAAAAACTACCTTTCAAGTAGCCGGGTTACACAAAAACTACAAAAGTTGTGTCTTGACTGATGTTAATACAATCATGCAAAAACTACATAAATTGTGTTTTGATTACAGGTTGTAACAAAACGATGGTTATGTGATGACTACTTTGTGTTATTACGCAAAAACGACATTTTTGTTTCTACCAATAGTGAGAACAATTAAGCAAAAACATTAGAACTTTGTAGAAGGCCATCCAGTAAATGTGTTTTCAATTTTGGCCATTACTATCCACTCGCATCTGAGCCAAGTGGGGCATTGCCCCACTGGCTCCAGTAGACGAAGCTGTGGTGAAAAACCTGACCTCTTTAATAGTCGCTATCGCACATTTGTTGATGAAAAGAGTCAACAACAACGTGATCATTTTCTTGACTTGCCGGCAGAGATGATAAAGATGGTGACTAAACATTGAAGAATTTGAAAGCGTAACAGATCAACCAGCCGTCACTGGATTGACACACATAATTGCAGCAATTTGCTTAACTAAGAAGCAGTAATCTGAGTGTCAGCACGTGTTGTTCTCTCCTCCTCCTGGAATTGGAAAAGTAAATGTTGTGTCCGCCTCGGCCAGGGGACAAGAAAGCTGCCAAATTTGTGCTCCTTAAGTCGGCGTTAATCCAAGGATTGCGACGAGACAGGATAAGGAGTTACGTGCCAAATTAAATTGTGGGTGCACGACTTAAGACCGAATCGTTTGACCGTGTACTCCTACACGGCAAAGCAGACATGAGCTCTGCAAATTGAAAGTCTTTTATATGACGTCATGGGAATTTGTTCCAATTCCGAGACTTTGATGAGTCCCGTTCGCGGGTTCCATTCGCTTTGCGCGGCTTTCCATCTAATTGATGTCATCAATGCAGTTTAGCCAAGGCATATGAGCAAATTAATTAAGCATGCTCTGCAGCTGCCTTGGCAAAGCAGCCTGAGGAATAAAAACACACTCGGCGGAGATTGGACACATGTCTGCATCTTGTGCATTAAAAACGTTGCAGAAATTGCCAGCATTGCATTCCACATTCCCTCTGGGCGCTGGCGGCCTCCATGTGAATTGTTTATATAATAACCTTGTGACCTCCGCTAACGCTCCAGAGGCACACAGCGATGCCAAACCTCTGGGAGAGGAAATAAAATTACAATAACGGATGGACGTCGTATGAAACTTGGAGAATTTCAGCATGAAGAGTCATGTTCCTTCCCCTCAAACATCAAATATGTTTCAAGTTAATCATTTCAGGAAACAGAGGAGTAGTAAATGTTTCAGAATGACACATGTTTTATTGAGAAGGTCTTGTGTTAAGTGGAGGAGTGGAATAAGGGTCACTGAGCATCTTCACTTAACAGATCTTTGCCCTTTGTTCCGCCCTCAGACTCATTTGTCCTCGTATCCGTGGAACCACTAATAAACCTCACGTTGCATGTATTGTTAGAGATACTGTATATGGCTTCTGATCAAAATTTTAAGACCAGTTGAAAAATTGCAAGAATTTACATTTTGCACTGTTGGGTCTTAAGGAGGTTCTAAGTAGAGCTTCAAAATTGCAAAAAGAAAAAATAGGGAGTGAGACGAAACATTTTTAAGTAAGCAGTTTATTGCAAACAACCATTAAAGTAAAAGGGCTGTTCATCAAAGTGTAAGACCATAGCTAAAAAAATATATATGTATATACTGTATATACTGTAAATCCCTCTAAAATAGCAATCAAATGTTGAAAAAAAGAGTAAAAAATGAGGAGCTGCGCCATTCTTGTTAATTTACTCAAAAATGGGTTTGGCCATGCCGGATGCCAGTGTTGCCAGGAGGCTAGTTGGAATGTTGCTCCAGGTGGTGAAAATGGCTTCATGGAGGGCATCCACTGTCCGGAACTGACGTCCATTTTTGTAAACTTGCCTTGCCATCCATCCCCAAATGTTCTCAACTGGAATTAGATTGGGGGGACATGCAGGATGGTCCAAAAGAGTGAGCTTACTCCTCTGGAAGAAGTCCTTTTCAGTCATGAGAAAATGCCCCCTGCAACATCCGCACATAGCCAGCTGCTGTTTGACGCCCCTCTACAACCTGAAGCTCCATTGTTTCATTAAAGTATAAATCAGCCCAGATTATGATAGCGCCCGCTCTGCTGTGTCTGTGGAAAACATCTCAGGTGAGATCGCCTTGTCATGCCAGTAACATTGGAAGCCTACAGGACCGTCAAGGTTAGATTTTTTACTCAGAGAATCGAACATTTGAAGACGTCACTTCCTGTTGTACGGAAAGGACGCTCACGGAAAAGCTCCGTCCACTATTACCGGAGTTTTAAACTTTTGCGACCTTGGTGAATACAGTTCGTGATCACAACTTATGATTACAACTCTGCAAGTGAGTGCTGAGACTTCTGCCTCAACTTGGACCCGCGAGTGGACTAAACTCACCAAAAGAGACAATCAGGTGGAGCCGACAGCCGTTACAAGCAAGCTATCATGCTAGCCGCGGTTTGAAGCCTGATTTCAATAACAGGATAACATTTGGAGTTTTCCTGTGCAGCTTTTTCGGCCCACGAGGACTGGTGGGACTTTGGTGAGATACTGGTGAGAGATAAACTCGCCGTTATAACGAAGATTATTCACCGAAGGCATTGCACCACAAGTCAACGGCTAACTGACGGCGTTACCTAGCAACAGTTACAATGTCAAAGGCTCGAGGGAGAAGAAGCGCAACAAGCGGTGGCTCTAGTAGTTCTGGTCGAAGTACTCCAGATTCAGTCATATATACGGATGTTGAACAGATTCCTGAGACAACTGGAGGTGCTCACCTATTACCACAACCGCCGCCGAGACCTTACAAGGATGACACAGTTAACCAGTTGACACACCTGAGTGGAAATATAGACAAAGCAACAGCGACAGCCTTGCAGAAGGTTAAACACCGCGCAAACAAGCAAGAAAGAAGTTCAATGGAAAAGAGTGAGTATACTATGGCGAAAACCATGGAGGATTATGGAAAACAGATGCAGCAACTTGTGGAGAATTCCAACTCCCTGCATCAACTAATTTACAGTTTGATAGAGACTACCAACGCCATACAAAGAGAAATGCAAGGTCTGAGAGTGGAGAATAAAAAATTACAGGAAAGTTATGATGCACTGGGAGCCACTCTCAAAAAAGAACGTGAAGAAAAGGATAAAATCATTGAGAAGCTGAAAAACACCATAGATGATATGGATCAGAACACACGAATGAATGACGTGGTCGTGACGGGACTTCGAATTAAACCAAGGTCCTATGCCAGAGCAGTGGCGAATACTGAAGAACCAGACGAAAGGGATGTCGCCTCAACAGAGCAACAAGTTGTTGATTTTTTGCAATCGAAGGAGGTGGATGTAGACATCCAATCTATTGATACTTGCATCCCACTGTATGGGAGGAACCGCACTACACCCGTCATCATCGTCAAATTCACCAACAGGAAATACAAGGTTGCCCTGCTGAAACAGGGAAAGAAGCTGAAAGGAACAAATGTCTACATGAATGACCACCTGACCAAGCGCAACGCTGAGATTGCGAAGAAAGCACGTGATCTGAGGAAGCAAGGAAAGATTCAAGGAACATGGAGTGCAAACTGCAAAATCTTCATCAAAGCAAATGGAGGACCAGAGGCCAGAGTTCTTGCTGTCAAAGACATCAAGGACCTAGAAAGATATTGAGGTCTCCCAACATGGAGGAAAACAGCTTTAATATGCTACAAGAAGATCTACAATTGGACACTTTTCACTTTACAGATCACAAACAATTGGATATGGAAAAAGACATTGATCCAGACTCAAATTTTTTCTCTCACATTACAAACGACTGCCGTTATTATACGGAGGAGCAATACAACAACAGTTTCATCAACGACGACAAGTTATCCATCATACACATAAACAGCAGAAGCTTGAACGCAAACTTTACTAATATTAAACAATATTTGAATCAATTCAAAGAACCTTTCAAAGTTATAGCAATCTCAGAAACTTGGATTAATGCTAACAAAGGAATGGACTTCGAGCTGGAAGGATATGAAATGACGTGTGCAAACAGGAACAATGCAAATGGAGGAGGTGTGGCCGTATACGTGGACAAACATTTGAACCACAAAATGGTAAAGAATATGTCATTTGTCATTGATAACATTTTAGAATGTATAACAATTGAAATCTGTAAAGAAAAAAGCAAAAATGTGTTAATAAGTTGTGTGTACAGAACTCCAAAGTCAAAGATTGGAATGTTTGAGGATTGGATTAAGACAACGTTTACAGACATAGGTCAGAAAACTATTTTCATATGTGGAGACTTCAATATTGACCTCTTGAACTCACACAAGTGCAAGGAAACAGATGACTTTATAGATACAATGTATAGCTTGAGTTTATATCCTAAAATCATTAGACCAAGTAGAATAACAGACCACTGTGCCACCCTCATCGATAATATATTCACCAATGACTTTGATAACAACACCATCAGTGGCCTGCTAATTAGTGACATCAGTGATCATCTTCCAGTGTTTACAATCTACAATGAACATTATAAGAAAAAACAGGCGGAGGCAAAAAAGACTTTTCAAAGATTGCGTACAGAGGACAACATCCGTGCCTTCAAGATAGGTCTAGAAGAACAAAGTTGGGAGAGTGTCTACAGTGCAACAGATGTGGACGAGGCATATGACAGCTTCCTTGGTACTTATATGGAGCTCTACGATAAGAACTGCCCCTGGCAAGAAAAGCCCAAGAAGCAAAAGAAAAACCAGCAGCCATGGATGACAAAAGGACTAAAAAACGCCTGTAAGAAGAAGAACACATTATACAGGACATTTATCATTCAACAGACTAAAGAAGCAGAACAAAAGTATAAGACATACAAAAACAAGTTGACAACTATCTTGAGAGTGTGTAAGAGGGAATATTATAGTCACGTACTAAATAAGAACAAAAATAACATGAGAGCAACTTGGGGCATCTTAAATAGTATTATAAAGAACAACGTTAAGAAAGCAGACTATCCTCCCTATTTCATGGTTGGAAACACTTACAGGAATGACATGAATGCGGTAGCTGAAATGTTAAATGAATATTTTGTAAATATTGGACAAAAACTGGAAGAGGAAATTCCAAAACAAGACACAATTGATGAAGGGATTGATATTATCGATAGGAATCTTAATTCTATGTTTCTCACTGCTGTAACCAAAAAGGAGATCACTGACATTGTTAACCATTTTAAGGCAAAAACATCAACTGATTGTCATGGAATCGAAATGGAAACAATTAAAAGGGTCATCAATGAGATCGCAGACCCGTTAACATATATTAGTAACTTATCATTTCAGACTGGAATATTTCCAAGCAAAATGAAAACAGCCAAGGTGGTTCCAATTTTCAAAAAAGGAGACAAACACCAATTTACAAATTATCGACCAGTTTCCTTGTTACCACAATTCTCGAAAATTGTGGAGAAGCTATTTAATAATAGGTTGGACAAATTTATTAATAAGAATGAATTATTGGCAAGTAGTCAATATGGTTACAGAGCCAACATTTCAACTTCTATGGCACTGATGGAAATCACGGAGGAAATCACTACTGCCATAGACAACAGAAGATGCGCAGCTGCAGTATTCATGGATCTGACAAAAGCCTTCGATACAATTAATCACACTATTTTAATTTCAAAATTAGAAAGGTACGGAATTAGAGGTTTAGTCTTAAATTGGGTTAAAAGCTACCTAGCAAAGAGGAAACAATTTGTAAAGCTAGGAGAATATACATCTGGGAGTCTACACAATACGTGTGGAGTACCACAGGGGTCCATACTGGGACCAAAACTGTTTAACTTGTACATTAACGACATTTGCAAAGTAACTAACAACTTAAAATTGGTCTTATTCGCCGATGATACCACTGCTTTCTGTTCTGGTGAAAGCACACAAGAACTCATTAAAAAGGTCAAGGATGAAATGGTCATATTAAAGTCATGGTTTGACAAGAATAGATTATCTCTGAATTTAAGTAAAACTAAAATAATGCTATTTGGTAATAGTAGAAAGGACACGTACGACCAAATACAAATTAATGGAACGGATATTGAAAAAGTGGAAGAATATAAATTCCTTGGGGTTATAATAGATGAAAAAATGAGTTGGAAATCTCATATTAAATATATACAGCAAAAGGTGGCGAGAAATATCTCTATATTGAATAAAGCAAAATATCTTCTTGATCAAAAATCACTCCACACTCTGTACTGTTCCTTAGTATTTCCATATCTAACGTATTGTGTGGAGATATGGGGAAATAACTACAAAAGTAATCTTCACTCACTCACTGTACTGCAAAAAAGATCTGTGAGGATAATTCATAATGCCAAGTATAGAGAACATACAAACCCTTTATTTTTAAAATCACAGATATTGAAATTCGCAGATTTAGTACACTTTCAAACCGCTAGAATAATGTATAAAGTTAATAATAACTCGTTACCCAAAAATCTAATCAAGTATTTCTCAATCAGAGAGGAGAAATATGATCTTAGAGGAAAATTAAACCTAAAACATTTATATGCGAGAACAACGCTGAAAACCCACAGCATTTCCGTGTGTGGAATTAAATTATGGAACGGATTGAGTAAAGAACTCAAACAATGTACAGAGATGAGCAAATTCAAAAAACAATACAAGCAGTTGATGTTTGCCAAATACAAGGCAGAAGAGTCCTGATTGTTCTGTCAGGTTTGTTATTTTATTTTATTTATTTATTTTTTTATTTTCTATTTTATTTTATTTTATTTTATTTTTTATTTATTTAATTAAATTTTATTTGTTATTTATTTATTTCTATTTATTTATTTATTTTTTTTTTTTTATAATTTTCTTTGTTGTGTTTAAAAAAAAAAAAAAAAAAAGCTTTGTTCTTATTTATTTATTTATTATTTAGTATTGTCATCATATTATCATTATTATGAATGTTCTCTCTTTTTTTGGGGGGACGGTTATCTCACCGTTATCTATTATGTGTTATCCTGACTATCACTGAAAACATGACATGGAATCCAGGAAGTGAACTACATGTACTGTACTAGATGTAGAATGGATGGGGGGTAGGATTAAATAAGCTTTGCTTCTTCCTACTCCTTTTGGACATGTGGAACTGTCAAAAAATGATTCACGAGATGTATTCCATTGTAACCTTCATGTTCAAATAAACTAAACCAAACTTTCTTCCACCTTTCAATGTCCCATGTTTGGTGCTCTCGTGCAAATTCAAAACTGGCAATTTTGTGGCGTTGAAGGAGAGGATGGTCTGATGGTTATTGGACTGCAATCAGCACCAGTAACAACCTTCATCCGGGCCAAGGATGGACTCGTGTCTTGACAGCCAGCCAGTGGGATCGATCCTCTGGCTTAGGGTCGGTGACATTTTTCGAGTCTACCACTTGACTTTTTTGTTCCATAACCCTTTGAAGAGGTTTCAAATGATTGTCTTACTGCATCCAACCGTAGCAGCAATGGTGTGCTGCGAGAGGACTTGCTCATGCAGCTCAACAATCCCACCGTGTTCAAAGAAAGAAACCTTTTTGCCTTTGCTATCAAGAAATGACGACAGTGTGAACACCTGACACAAAATGACAATCAGTCCACGTTTTTGCCAAGATTTTGCCTTTTAAAGGCTGTGCTCTTTGATCAGCTGATGAACAGTCTATTTCACTTTCATGCTTGTTTGCAATAAATTGCTACTGTACCTCTAAATATTTTCTGTCTCACTCCCATTTCTTCCTTTTGCATTTTGGAGCTCTACTTAGAACCTCCTTAATATCCAACAGTGCAAAATGTACAGTCTTGCAATTTCTCAACTGGTCTTAACATTTTGATCAGGAGGAGATGTCCATAATTTTACGTCGGATGATTCATCGGACGTTATCTGTAACAGCCAAAGGGCATTTACAAGTTTACTGGAAAACGCTCGTTCAAGCGTGGCCCTGCTCAACCACAACCGCATCCTGCTTCAGCTTCCTGTGTCCAACAATACTTTAATGGTTGTTTGCAATAAACTGCTTACTTAAAAATGTTTCGTCTCACTCCTATTTTTTCTTTTTGCAATTTTGAAGCTCTACTTAGAACCTCCTTAAGACCCAACAGTGCAAAATGTACAGTCTTGCAATTTCTCAACTGGTCTTAACATTTTGATCAGGAGGAGATGTCCATAATTTTACGTCGGATGATTCATCGGACGTTATCTGTAACAGCCAAAGGGCATTTACAAGTTTACTGGAAAACGCTCGTTCAAGCGTGGCCCTGCTCAACCACAACCGCATCCTGCTTCAGCTTCCTGTCCTGTTCAAAACAGAAATTGAACTTGCCATGTAATTAGAACTGGGAAAGTCGCACAGTACAGTGTTCCTTCGCTCCATCGCGGTTCACCTTTCGTGGACTTGCTGTTGTGGATTTTTATGTGTCAAATTTTAGTGCTTTTTTTTTCAAACTGCGTATGAACGCTGTTACAGGCCGAGCCTGGCCCTTTAAGAAAAATTGTATTGTGGGAAGCTGAATGTTGTGGTTCTGTGCTATAGCACAGGCAGCGGTGTCGCTCACTATTCTCTCTCTCTCTTCTGTCTCCACTACCCATTGTCTTCCGTGTCCTGATTGGCTGTAGACCATTGTCAATCAATCTCCTTCGTGCCGTCTCTTGTTGTGGTCAAGGCTACCAAACTAGCTAACTGTGTCAGCTGCTTGCTAACCGCCAATGCTGTGAACAATAGAAGAAACAGAAGAAGCTAACCGTGTGAGGAAAATACGACGACAGGAGCAATATGTTTTAACAACGAAACAAAAACACTACAGCCAAACGGCGCCAGGACACAGAGGCATGGTCATAGGAGTGAAATACACATCAGTCACTTAATTTTTTGTGTCCAACCTAGTAGGTTGATAATTAAAATTCTACCAAAATTTGAACTTTGAGAGTGTTTAAACAAAAGAGAAATGTGAGAAAGTGTTAATGCCTGTCTGAGAAAAGTGTATAAAGTGTATAGTGACGGTTTTTACAGCCTTAAAACAAATATAATAATTTTCCTTATTGCAATCTATTTTGGTAACCTATTGCCCGCGATAAACGAGGGAACACTGTACAGCAGATATCCGCACATTTGCGGTTCATCGTTCTCGACAGGGACACTCACATAGCACAATCAGAGTTGCACAACACGTACAGTAAATATGACTAATGGAAAAATTTGAGGCAAACCCACAGCTGGTGCATTGTTCCCTCTCTCACTCTCACACAAGTTTAACTTTCACTTTCTCTCTCTTGAGGGGTACGAAAACTGCGTAGTATGCTCTGTACACCCATCATTCTGGGTTCTTTATGAAGAGTCCAGCACGGTAACCAAATATATTGCTCAGATTTGGAATAGTTTCAAAAGCTTTTACATTGTGTGATCACTGACAACTTCTCTGATAGCAACGTGTTCCCGAGAACCAGGAAGAAAAGCAAAAGAAGACAGATAGCTTTTACACACCATAAGTGGGTACGAAATTATGATGTATTATGATAATACAGGCAAAAATGTGCAGCATACGTGTACAGGGTCTCTGCAGTGTTCAACAAGTTAAGACTTTTAAGACCATAATGAAGACAATTTAATACCAATTTTACATCAACTCTGGAAAAAAAGTACAAAAGTACAAAAAATGGGAAGTCCGCGGCGCATGCACAGCATACTAGCTTGTGCTAGATAAATTGTGACCAGGCTGCACAAGTACTTTAGTTCCATTTTGTAGTTACATTATAGCATCTTCAAAAATCGAAAAAAAAGTGTAGGCATTTATTTTTAAATAAAAGTAACAATAATACATTTGTAATACATTACAAAATCTATTTACGACATTTTTTTTTACATTTTAAGGCCTTAAATTCTCCTTTTTGTCATGGTGTTACATTTGTAAATAAATAATTTTGATGTAAAAAAAAAAAGTGTTTATGTTGGTATAGTTGTTTAAATATCTGAGGTATACTTGAAATGTATCTTTTCACTGCATTTGTTACTGTACTGTACTGTATTGTTAGTACAGTTATGCAGAACATATGCATCTTTTACGGTTTTTATGCTCGAGAGGCTAAAGGAGGTGATGATGCAACTCCTCACCAATGGATTGTCTTGGCAATTTTAATGCCATAAAAATGGCCTCTAGGTGGCAGAAGTGCATGACGAGAAGGAGAAACACATGATAGGAAGAGGAAGCCCTTGCATTACATTTTGTACCACACGGGGAAAAAAATTACACATCGTAGGGAAATTTTAACGCATGCACACGCACACACGCGCACGCACACTCGTGCACACACATAGTCCAGTTCCAACTCACATAGTTTGGTTCCAAATGTGAAAGTTGTACATAGTTCATGGTGTTAAATTTGTAAAAAAAAAAAAAATAATAATAATCTTATTTATGTGATGTAAATAAACAACCCTTTTTTGTGTTGTTTATGTTGTGGTATAGTTCTTTAGATATCTGAGCTGTCACAAAAGCAAAAAATATTTGTGTCAAACTGAAAGTTATGCTTGAAATCTATCTTTTCACAAAAAGCTGTTTTTTCCATATTTTAGTCGGCAACTGATATTTTCCTGAAACTTACGTAAGTTCTATTGCTGATTACTAAAGAACGGAAAGAGGTAGAAAGAAACTTTTTTTCTGATGAAAGACGGGAGTCTAATCTTTCTTTTGGTAGGTTCCATGCTTATATAGCCATAAAACACAACATTCAGTGTGCTTTGTAAGATGAGTCAAAATTGTCTAAAATGGCCGGTACTGTAGGGCAGTGGTCCCAGACCCCCAGGCCGCGGCCCGGTACCAGGCCGTGGGTCATTTGGTACCGGGCCGCATAGAAAGAAAAAAGAATTTCTATTATTTCATTTTTTTTATGTTTTATTTTGAAAAGTGGCTGGATTCTCTCTGTTACATCCGTGTCACTTGACGCATGTCCATTGTGCGTGTGCTAACTTTCTCTCATATGCCGCACAGATAGACTACTACTGTTTTTTGGGTTTTTTTACAATTTTTCTTTCATCTCATATTTGGTGTCAAATGCTGATACTATGTGGGAATGCATAAAGGTAAGTTTTGATGACTTATTGAGTGCTAATGTGCACATTTGTCTCAAGTTAATTCATGCTAGCACACTGCCTTTTACCACACACGTCAAACAGCCATGTAATCATCTCTGGAAAAACTTGGCTGGAACTGGTGGATGGTGGGTCGGCATTTATTTTGTGCTTTTAATTTGATGTTATTCATGTCTTAGTTTTACACAATACATAATAAATAAGATAAATTAGATTGCTATAATGTACGAACTCCCCCCGGTCCGCGGGAGATTTGTGGGAACACAAGCCGGTCCGTGGCTCAAAAAAGGTTGGGGACCACTGCTGTAGGGGTTGTCGTTTGAAAAAATGGCTGGGGTTGAATGAGTCAATGCACGCAATGGGACACACCTATTCCACCTCCAAAGCTCGCTTTTAAAACACCTCCAAAAACCCCAACAAGGTTTTGTTGTTTTCCATACATGCTGTAGCCATGTAGTAACAGGCACATTCATGATAACGTAATACTTACAGTATAGTATTTTGCCGTATTGTGGTCATTTTTAGCATTAGCAAAAATTCCTGGGTGCATTAACCTACATTAGCTAACAACTCAGCAATTTCAAAGTAATTAATGAAAACCAGAGGTTACAATCAGAGGCTGTGTCTAATTTAAAGGTCTGCAGCCCACAAGGCCAGTAGCCCAACCGTCAACAAAGGCCAGATGCCGCGAACCAGCCTTGTGAATTAAGACGGCCTAGCCTTCCTCACACTTCTTCCTGGTTGTGTCACGTGTTCTCATGTTCACCCTGACGTCATTGTACTTACATTGTACTTGTATATATGAAGTACAATACAGTAAATCATTTGCAAGGCAGAATATCCTCCCTATTGCTCAATCTTTGCAATTAATACATGAAAAACACAAGAGAAGGAGTTTCAGCACTGAAAACATCATTTTGTTTGCCAAATTATCATCTGAACTTGTACATACTGTATTTTTTTACTTGGTTTTATTTGGTTTACTGTATGTGCTTGTGAGCCCATGCATTTCCCTCCATGACTGCTACTCCATGAAACTAGATCACCGCTTTGCATTGTAATGTTGACATTTTGTAAGGGATGGACGGATGCGCGCAAAGAATGTTGGGCCACGAAGGATGGTTTGAATGCAGACTTCTTTTCAATGGAGAAGGAGGACACATTTGTCGGCCGCAGGTGGAGGAGCCTTGGCCGACTTTATAATTTGGACAGCATGGCGTGATGACATCATGTAGCCCACAAATACGGACTAGTAGGCTGCAGACCACGGATTTAGACACAGCCATTGTAAAAAATAAATAAATAAATAAATAAAATTACTATTTTCTGCCATTTTAATGTTAGATGGCCAAGACACTGTAAAGGTACAACGAGGGGCTAAGACAAAATATGTGAAACTAGAGGAAGTTTGCTTTTCTGATTTTTTAGTGCTGGTAAGGTACTGTATCTGTTCTGTATAATCTATGGAATACCAAGAAACGGTATTTTGTAAAGAAGTGCTGCTTGTCTTGCTGCAGTCCAGGAAAAGTTTCAAATAGAGGAAACAATGCTAAAAGTCACAGATGACCATAGATGTCTTTCCAGAACTTGCAGCCAAAGGAGTCTGTCTGTTTTGTTATCGGCACTGATGATGGTAGTGCATTAAATCACTTCTATGTTTGCAGAGAAATATTGTGGGATTTGCATCTTAACTCAGAGACAGCTCTCTGCTAAATGTCTATGTATGTGCTAGCAGATAGCAAGAATCTTAATAAATACACATCGGCAGAGTTTACGAGGAACTCTCATTCAGCCTCCCCGACTTTGCCTTTCTTCTACGTCGGGAAGGTGCGCTGAATACCCGCCGAGCAAAGCAGCCGAGGCGGAAACAAGGCAAGAGGGGCGGCCTGCCTGCTAGGCTAAAAGCTAGAGCGACTAGGCCACCGCTACCAAGCCTGCTGCTAGCCAACGTCCGCTCTCTTGAAAACAAGATGGACGAGCTGAGAGCAAGGATTACAAATCAGCGTGAGATCAGAGAGTGCTGTGTGCTCACCTTCACGGAAACCTGGCTGACGGAGGATATAATGGACACGGCGATCCACTTGGAAACATTTGCTGCTTACCAGGCAGATCGGACTTCTGCGTCGGGTAAACACAGAGGTGGCGGCGTCTGTGTTTATGTTAACAAACGGTGGTGCACAGATGTAAACACGATTGAAAAGCACTGCTCACCGGACATTGAACTGCTGATGGTGAAATGCAGACCTTTTTATTTGCTTCGTGAGTTTAGCGCTGTGTATTTAACTGATGTTTACATCCAACCACGAGCTAACACCGCTAACGCACTAGGCCTCCTGCATAACATCATTGATAAACACGAGACCAAACACCCAGACGCTGTATTTATTATATCTGGCGATTTCAACCACTGTAACCTCAGGACTGTCCTCCCCAAATATTACCAGCATGTGAGCTTTCCCACAAGGGAAAATAACATCCTGGACCAAGTCTACAGCAACATGAAAGGTGCTTTGAAGGCTGTTCCAAGACCCCATTTTGGAAAGGCCGACCACATCTCTATATTCCTTTTTCCAACCTACAAACAACTTCTAAAGCAAGCTCCCCCTGTAAGTACAGCAGTTAAAGTGTGGAATGAAGAAACTGATCAAGTACTTCAGGACTGCTTTGGCTGCACAAACTGGGATGTGTTTAGAACTGCAGCGGGGAGGGAAGATTGTACTGTTGATTTGGATGAATATGCTTCTGCTGTTACTGGCTACATTAGCACATGCATAGAGACTGTTACCACCACCAAGTATTACAGAAACCCTAACCAAAAACAGTGGATGAACTGTGATGTAAGGGCTAAGCTACGTGCTCGTTCGACTGCATTTGTCATGGGCACCGTTGAGGACTACAAAAAGGCCAGATATGACCTGAGGAGGTCCATACGAGAGGCCAAAAGACAGTACAGACAGAAGCTGGAGGGCTACTATTCCACCTCAGACCCTCGGCGCATGTGGGCGGGGCTCCAGCACATCACAGACTATCGACAGCGGAGTAGCGTAGCCACGTCCAGCCAAACCACACTTCCAGACAAGCTGAACGAGTTCTATGCCCGCTTTGACACCCAAACTCCTGATGAGCAGAGAGGGTGGCTGGACTTGGGGAGCACACAGGACTCACCTCTCATGGTGACATCAGCTGATGTGCGCAGGGTTCTGAACAAAACAAACCCACGAAAAGCAGCAGGCCCAGACAACATCTCAGGACGTGCACTTCGGGTTTGCTCATCAGAGCTAGCTGATGTGCTTGCTGACATATTTAACCTGTCGCTCGCACAAGCATCTGTACCGACCTGCTTTAAGTCCACCACCATAGTGCCTGTACCCAAGAAGAGCAACGTGACCTGCTTGAATGACTATCGCCCTATAGCACTCACTCCTATTGTTATGAAGTGCTTTGAAAGGATAGTCATGACCCACATCAAAAACAGCATCCTGGCAACTGTGGACCGTCTACAGTTTGCATATCGCCAGAACCGGTCCACGGATGATGCAGTCAACACTGCCATCCACACAGCCCTTTCTCACCTACAGGGCCAGGACACATATGTCAGAATGCTATTTATAGACTATAGCTCTGCTTTTAATACAGTCAGCCCCCACAAACTCACAAATAAGCTCCTCACACTTGGCCTGTCACCCTCCCTCTGTAACTGGGAGTTTAACTTTCTAACAGGCAGGCCCCAGTCAGTCAGAGTCCACAATCGCACATACAGCTCAAGAATTGTGAGCACTGGGACACCACAGGGGTGTGTGCTGAGTCCGCTCCTCTACACGCTCTTCACCTATGATTGCGTGGCCTCCCAGAACAACACCAGCATCATCAAATTTGCGGATGACACTACAGTCATCGGCCTGATCACTGGTGGTGTTGAAACATCATACAGAAGAGAGGTGGCGGACCTCATAGCTTGGTGTCATGATAACAATCTCGTTCTCAATACAGATAAGATAAAGAGATGATCATCGACCCAAGAACAAGGGAAAAGGAGCCGCACAGACCCCTGTTTATTGATGAGACTGAGGTGGAGAGGGTGAAAACCTTCAAGTTCCTTGGCACACACATCAGCAAGGACCTCACCTGGTCTCACAACACCCAACAAATTATGAAGAAGTCCCAAAGGAGACTGTACTTCCTGAGGAGACTGAGGAAATTTGGCATGTCCACCAAAATCCTTAGTTGCTTCTATCCGTGCACTATCGAAAGTGTCCTTACCGCCTCCATCACTGTTTGGTACGGTAACTGTACAACACGTGATAGGAAGGCACTCCAGCGGGTGATCAAGACCTCACCTCACTGCAAGACATTTATAAAACTAGAGTCCTACGCAGAACACACAACCTCATCAAGGACAGCACACATCCACAACACTCATTATTCACACTCCTACCATCAGGCAGACGCTACAGGAGTTTGAAGTCCAGGACCACAAGACTGGTGGACAGCTTTTACCCACAGGCCATCAGGCTTCTCAACGAAGCACTCACAACATGCCGCACGCAACACACGCACACACTCATAGCACTTTATTTATTTATTTATTCATTCATTCATTGGTATTCATGTCTCTTCTGTTGTTGCTTAAATTATTGGTATTTATGTTTCTTTTGTTCTTATTCATTTTCTTGTGTTTTCTTTCTTTTTTGGGAGAATGAACAGAACAAGAATTTCATTGCAAAGCAGAACTACCTGTTTTACTGTGCATATGACAATAAAACTCTTGAATCTTGAATCTTGAATAAGCATTACTCTGTTTTGTGATCTTCAGATTTGTTTCTTCCACAACAAGAAGGTGAAGCACCATCTTCTCCAAGTCTGACAGATACTATCTCTGTCTCAGAAAGTCTTAGGAGTGACACTAGTGATTCAGGATGTAAAGGGAGTCAACCTTTGGACGGTAAATGTGAGAAATGTAAATATAACTTGCAGTAATAAATAAAAGGTTTGCATGCTTCTTGGAAAATAAATGCCTTTTGCAAATAATAATACTATTGTTAAAAACAAAAAAAACATTTTAATTGTATTTTTTTCCCTTCATAATTGATTTTTTAGACTGTGAAGCAAATTCTGACCTCAAAACCAGCAGGAATGTTAATTGAAGAGTATGAAAAAACTGGGAGTTTGAAAGATTCTACCAGGCGATTAAAGGTGAACATCATTGTAGCATGCATGCATGAAAAAGAAGGGTAAGGACATGGCCTTAAGACTTCACTTTTTAATTTTTTAAAGAACACAGCAATCCTTAGGAATGCTGTTTTTTCTTTTGCAGGAGTCATGCCAGTAAAGCAACAAATGAGTTCCGTGCCCTTGGGATTGTGTCACGGTTTCCAGGTTTATAGGACCCATACTCAAGCAAGGGATACAGTATGTAAGGTGGCATGTGTAAAATAATGACGCCTGCTGATTACTTATTTTTGTGTATGAGTATTGAAATTAATTTGTAAAAGTTGTATTCAAATATCAGGCTTTTATTAGGTGGCTGAAATAGTTGTCCTCTCCTTTTATTTAGATTTTGCAAGAATTCTCACTGTTTGGAGAAGAGGCCGCATCAAGGTTCCCACAAAAACAGAACACCAGTTTTCAAGACAAAGTCATCCATGAGGCCAAGAACCTGAAGGAGACCTCACTTCTAAAACGATATCTGCTCTAAATGAAAGACCTGACACCACTAATGATCCAGGTACATAAAATATAATCTCCAGGAGGCAGAACGATTTTTTTTATACTACTAACTGATTATGATTATGAAATAAGTGAAATGTGTTTGCATAAAAGTGTATTATTTAACGTAACATAAATAATGCTCTGATCTCTAACAAACATTTACTATAACTAGTACATCTTTACTTATTTTAAAAGATTATCATTAAGCAAACATAAGGTATGATGGAATCTAGAGATGCACAAAATAGGCCATTCTAAAGTAATTAATCATATTTCCTCTCCTTCAAAAAGCTTTTTGAAAAAGTAATTTATTGAAAACAACAATTAAACTGAAATAGGCTTTTTATCAGCTGATCAAAAGTTTAAAACCACAGGCTATAAAAGCCAAAATCTGCTCAAAATTGCCATTTTCTGTCAGGCATTCACACTGTCATGACCTCCTGATGGCTAAAGCTAAGACGCTTTCTCTTTTTTAACGTGGTCGGATTGTGGAGCTGCATAAGCAAGGCCTCTCACAGCATGCCATTGCTGCTGAGGTTGGGTGCAGTAAATCATTCATTCTACATTTTTTGAAAGATCCTGAGCATTATGGAACAAAAAAGTCAAGTGGTACACCCAAAAGACACAGGGCGGTCTTCCGCCCACATTAAGGCCCTTACTGGTGCCGACTGCAGCGCAATATCCATCAGACGGCATCTGCAGGTAAAGGGTTTAAAAAACAAAAAAGGAATTCAAAGACCTCGTCTCCTTCAACGCCACAAAACTGCCCGTTTAGACTTTGCCAGGGAGCATCAAACATGGGACATTGAAAGGTGGAAAAAAGTTTTATTCTCTGATGAGAAAAAATGTAACCTTGACGGTCCAGATGGCTTCCAACATTACTGGCATGACAAGGAGATCCCACCTGAGATGTTTTCTACCCGGCACAGTGGAGGGGGGTCCATCATGATCTGGGGTGCTTTTTCATTCAGTGGAACACTGGAGCTTCAGGTGGTGCGGGGTCGTCAAACGGTGGCCGCTTACCTGCAGATGTTGCGGCGGGCATCCCTCATGACTGAGGGACCTCGTCTGTGTGGTAACAGCTGGCTTTTTCAACAGGACAACGCTGCAGTTCACAATGCTGGCTTGACCAAGGACTTCTTCAGGGAGAATAACATCACTCTTTTGGACCATCCTGCATGTTCCTCTCATTTAAATCCCATAGAGAACATTTGGGGATGGATGGCAAGGGAAGTTTATAAAAATGACCATCAGTTCCAGACAGTTGATGCCCTTGGTGAAGCCATCTTCACCACTTGGAGCAATGTTCCCACTAGCCTCCTGGAAACACTCGCATCAAGCATGCCCAAACCCATTTTTGAAGTGATTAACAAGAACGGTGGAGCTACTCATTACTGAGTCCTACTGAGAACAATTTTTGTTCTGGTTTGGAGAGTTTTTTGTTCTTTTTTGAGTGATGGTCTTAAACTTTTGATCAGCTGATAAACAGCCTATTTCAGTTTAATTGTTGTTTTCAATAAATGACTTTTTCAAAGTGCTTTTTGTCTCACTCCCCCTTCTTGTTTTTGTATATTGTAGCTCTACTTACAACCTCATTAAGATCCAAATGTGCAAAATGCAAGTTCTAGCAATTTTTCAACAGGTCTTAAGATTTTGATCAGGAGTGTATATCATCGATTCTTGTCCTGCTGCATCTTCTCACACCACAACCGACTGGAAGTAAACGGCCCAAGAAAATCAGCATTTATGAGGCAACAAATCATCTGGTGAAATTTCAAAAGGTTTGTGAACAACACTATTTCATTCAAATACTGCAGTGAATTTAACATTTGTTAAGCAGATTATTTATAAGGTGATGTTTTTAATTGTGTTTCAGTTATGTCAAAGTCTTGAGGATCATCTGAGGACCACCGAAGGGGGCTCTCAGCCATATCTTCTTGCCACAGGGTCTTCAAAGGGGTTTCACCTTTTACGTTGTCTTGGACAAAAAGCTTGTACCATGTCGGTCGTGTACGTCGTCGGGGGATTTCGATGAGATGTTTAAGTCTCATTTTTTCTTCAGTATGAAGTACGACGATTCTCTATCTGTGCACATTTTTGCAGACGACTGTGTACAATATTTACGTTGGTAACACTGATTTAACTCCAAGAGTCAAAGAGCTCAGACCAGGCTGTTGAACCAGCAGTAACTAGTTCATTCAGCCAACATGTTGAGATGTGTCCTCTGCACTTCATCCTTTGGTACAGTTTTGCTTTTGTTCAGGCACCTAAAACTAATTCATGGAATGTATCCAGGAAAATGTACAAGACTAAAATGTGGCCAGACACAATTTTAAGTAAATGCATAACAATATATGGGCTATTGTTTTATTCAAAAAATAATATAGTTTGAAGTTTTTGCATGTTTATGTTGGTTGTTGTGAGTGTCCCACTTTGTTTGACAGTCCTTGAACGCACCATTGTACGTGCGCGAGCCTTCTCCCACTCTGCACAGATGGTCAACTATACTGTATTTTTATTGGGGTTTTTTTCACTTCATAGTTGCTCCCAAATGCTGATACTCTGTGGGAATGCATAAAGGTAAAGTTTAATGTATATATTTGTTGTGTGCACAGCTTTAAGTTAATTCATGCTAGCACACTGCCTGTTAGCACACACATCAAGCAGCGGCGCTATAATCTTCTCTCTGAAAAACAAACTCCAAGCTTATAGTGGTGGATGGTGGGTCTGTATTCACTTTGTGCTTTTAATTTGATGTTGTTCCTGTCTTAGTTTTACACAATACATACTAAATTAGATTAATTACATCGCTATACGACCCCCACCACCACCACCCCGGTCGGCGGAGATTTGTGGGAACACGAGCCGGGCCGTGGGTCCAAAAAGGTTGTGGACCACTGCTTTAACTGATAACACGTGTGCCTCATGAAACCCTTTTCAACTCTGACACAGATGAATGCAACAATTCTCAGGCCATAAATGAACTACCCCCTCAAGTTCATCCTGTTCTGTAACTGTAACAGTTGCTTCAATGCCCAGTCACAAGAAAGATATGTGCATCCATTGTAGCCAGGCTTTTGGAAGCGGTGCAACAAATACTGTAGTTCTTTTGACCATTGAGAATTGACAGGAATTTGTGGAAGATCTGTAATCTAATATTCAGGAAAAAATATTAAACAACTCAAGCAGGTCAGCAATAGAAGAGGTATTTCAAAGTTTGGAAAACTCGGTCGGCCAGTTGAACTCCGATACCAAATAGACGACGCAGTGATCTACCTGCTGCACAGATCACTGCTACACCTGGAGGACAGTGGGAGCGCTGTGAGGGTCATGTTTTTTTACTTCTCCAGTGCCTTTAACACCATCCAGCCGTCACTACTCAGAGTGAAGATGGAGAGTGTGGGAGTAGACCAACACCTGACTGCATGGGTTATAGACTACCTCACCAACAGACCACAGTATGTGAGGCTCCGTCACTGTGTGTCTGACATGGTACTCTGCAGCACAGGTGCCCCTCAGGGTACGGTGCTCTCCCCTTTCCTCTTCACCCTCTACACCTCGGACTTCACACACAACTCCACACAGTGTCACATCCAGAAGTTCTCCGACGACACAGCCATCGTGGGCTGTGTTTCAGAGGGGAACGATCAGGAATACAGGACGGTCATCAGGGACTTTGTCAGCTGGAGTGAGCTTAACCAGCTACAACTCAACACCAGCAAGACAAAGGAGATGATCATTAACTTCCAGAGGAAAACTTCTCACTTCACACCGGTGAACATCCAGGGAGCGGACATAGAGTTGGTAGACAGCTACAAATTCCTGGGTGTTCACCTTAACAACAAACTGGACTGGTCCGTCAACACCCACGCCCTCTACAAGAAGGGCCAGAGTCGCCTCCACCTGCTGAGGAGACTGAGGTCCTTTGGTGTGTGCAGGACTCTTTTACGGACCTTTTATGACTCTGTGGTGGCCTCAGCCATCTTCTATGCTGTGGGCTGCTGGGGAGGGGGCAGCACGGACAGGGACAGGAGCAGGATCAATGGACTGATCAGGAGAGTGAGCTCTGTCCTGGACGGTCCTCTGGACTCCGTGGAGGAAGTGGGGGAGAGAAGGATGTTGGCTAAGTTGACGTCCATCCATCATGGACAACACCTCTCACCCGCTACATGACACTGTGGGTTCCCTTAGCAGCTCCTTCAGCACCAGACTGTTACATCCACGGTGTAAGAAGGAGAGGTTCCACAGGTCCTTCATACGACCCCTGTCAGGCTCTACAACACCTGCACCACCTGAACCATGTTGTAGTCAATATGCATTCTTTACACTGCATTCTTTACTTGTGTATCTTGCTTGCTGCTGTAACAAGTGAATTTCCCCGCTGTGGGATAAATAAAGTCCAAATATAATACAAATACAATACAAATGAAAGAAGTACTTCAAAGACAAATGTGGCATGGTGCAGCCACTTGAACTGCACCTCGGTGTTACTGTGGGTATGATACCAGACGAAATAATACAACTGGGATTTCCGAACAAGTTCCAGTTCATTTTCAGAAATGACAACATTTGCGAGATGATGACAAACATTCACTCGATCTGTTTTTCCCTTATTTTATGGAAAATGTGCGTACCCTCGAGACCAATTTGGTTCCCTTATACCCACATGATACCCATTTTTAGATATATTTTCCAATGTTGGCGTCTTTGTCACTAAAAGAGTTCTTCAGTTGTTTTTACATACAACAAATAAATGCGGCTAACTTCTTTTTCCACTTGTAAGCGTGCTAATATGTTATGTAAACATGGACCCCCCGTCACACAGCGGTAACCCACTTTAGAACAAGATGTCACGCGTTTCAAGAGACTTCTGTCCGCGCTAAGTGAGTGCGAGCGGTGTCTGTGCCGTGCATGCCGCTGCCCCCATTTTGGACGATGGCGGGTCTGAGGCTCCGAGTGAGCCGCTAATTGAGAGAAGCGTCAGGAACACCTACCTAATGACGAGCGCTTCAGCTTTCTCTTTATTGAGAAATTAGCTTCAAGTGGCTGCTCGTTCAACAAGGAATCCTAATCAGCTGTTTTGAGCGGCGAGAGCTCTTCGTCAAAGGGCTTGTTGCGATGATAAGCATGAAAAAAAAATTATTCAGCCCTTTTTTCTTTTTTTTGCTTGACCAAAATAGTTTATTGGCTAAAAACAAAAACAAAAAAACTGTTTTGAGTTGTGGGTCCAAAAAATTGTTTTTGGTCAAAAGAAAACATTTTGGTAAAAAAAATAATTTAGGGGGTCAAAAAAAACAAAAAAACATTTTGGGATCAACAAAATTTTGATTGTTTTACATTTTTGACCCCCACACTCCCATTTTTAACAGCAATATTTTGGTTAAAAAAGAACTGTTTTGGATTTTTAAAAATTATGGTTAAAAGAATAATTTGTTGGGTCATAGTAAAACATTTTTGGTCCAAAAATCATTTTTGGGTCAAAACATTTTTTGTTTTGGTCAAAACAATAAAATTTTTTGCTCAAATTTGTTTTCTTGACCACAAAAAAATCTTCACTCCATTATTATTAGCTCCATTATTAACTCCAGTGAGATCTTCGCACATTCAGAATTCAGGGATATTCATGACCTGGAAAATGTGCAATTTTTTGTAAAAAAGTAATAATAATATTAATATTTTATTATTATAAAATAATTAGTTTGGGGTTAAAAAAATGCACTTTGGTCAAAAGAATAATTTTGGGGTCAAAAAATATTTTTGGGAGATCAAAGAAAAAATTTGGGGGGTAAAAAAAAAATTGGCTCCGAAAAAACTATTTGGTAAAAAAAATTGTCTTGGTCAAAAAAATATTTTCGTCTAAACAATAATTTTTTTTGTTCATATTAATTTAGTTGATGATTTAAAAAAATGATTAACTTAAAAAAAAAAAAACACTTTTTGGTAAAAAAAAAAAAAAAAAACATTTTTATTGTATTAATTTTTTTTTATTTGTTTCAATATTTAACGTATTTAAGTAATATTTTTTAATTTTATTTTTGTCTGTGAAAAAAATCAGAGGTTCTAATATCAAAAAGGGCATAAAATCATAATGAATATAGATTTGACATATGAAGTTGTAGAAAATATTTGACATGGTAATTTTTTTTGTTACATTCTTATTACACTTTTATGCGAGGGACTATTTTAGGCCTAAGGGTGAAAAGTGTAACTTTATATCAAAAGAGGCTTCAAGGGTTAAGGAGGTCATGACATGATTGACAACAAAGGCACACGAGAAGCTGTGAGGCCAGATTCCGTTTGTTGCAAGTGGACATGTGCTGGCACGTGATACATGTGATACCGCCACGCTCCTGCTTTCCAATCTTGACTTTATTCCTATCCATCCGAGACAAAACGGACAAAGTGTTCCAAAGAGTCGGCGGTGTTTTATCTCAGCCTTTCCAAATGTGAGGAGAGGTGGGGAGCACATTGTCCGTGGCGTAATTACGGATACGCTTTACTCGGCGGGAAGAAAAGCAGCCGCTGAGCCGCGCTCGTAATTAGCCAGATATGTATAGAAGAGTGATTTATGACTTTTTATTCCTCCTAAGAGATGCGAGGCAGGGATTTGAGGCCTTTGGAGATGTACTTGTTTCAAATGTGGGGGGAAAAAAACCACAAAGAGAAATCCCACAGGATGAGAAAGTGAGCTGAGGAACAATAGACGGATTTTATTATTGTCGTAAAAAAAAAAAAAAAAAAAGCATAGAAACAAATGCAGCCAGAAAAAAAGGTGAATGGTTTTTGAAAGCGCAGCCAGATTCCTATCTAAACATTTGAAGCAAATTACTGCCATGAAATACGCTATGCCAATTGTGTGTGTGTGTGTGTGTGTGTGTGTGTGTGTGTGTGTGTGTGTGTGTGTGTAGAGTCAATGAGCGTAGCAGTGCGCTGCCGCCTGTGTCACAACATGAAACAAAGTGCTGCCACGCGGAGAAGGTCGTGTCAAATTAGAGGCTGCTGTTATTTAACATCAACATGTGAGCTCACACACATTTACAACATTTAAAAGTGCATCGTATCATCACGGCGTGTTGCAACAAGCGCTTCAACACCTGCACCTGCCATCTCGCTGATAAACCAAAAAAAGAAAGACTGCAACAACTAAGGTCAGGTTATTTCCTCTCATCCCAAAATCTAATGTAATCAAGTCTAAAATGCAAAAAAGACCGCAAAAAATGCATGAGTTGATTTTTTTAAAATTAGATCTATAATGATGGAGAGAAATATATACATATATATTCTAAGAATATGATTAAATATTCCACACAAAAAATAAATTACAATGTCCAAATAAACCTTTATTTTGTCCACGTTACTATTAACCATGTTGAAACTGCAACTACAGTGCAATCTATTTGTGTAATAACAGTAATCATAATAATAATATTATAGTAATGTATTATGTCATGTTTAGATAATACATTTACGTATAATATATGTATAATGTGTGTGTGTTTATATATATGAATTATTGAAATAAATACTGAATAATAATAAGTATTTATAAATTAAATAATAATTTCTGTGCATGTAAAACGATGTTGATAGTGCAACTACTGTGCATGCTGACATCATATTCAGACAATACACTTGGGTATATATAAGTAAATATTTCAGCTATAAATATTACAACTATATGCATACTGCAAATACAGTGCAGGCTTTTTGTGTTATTGTGCATATTCTTATGTCGTGTTTAGATAATACATTTGAGTGTAAAATATTTTATAGTGAAGTAAAATAAGTCAAAGTAATGTTATATATATATATATATATATATATATATATATATATATATATATATATAAAAATATATATATATAAATGTATGATATATGTTATGTTATGTGATATACATTATTATATATCTTATACTATGATATGATATATGTTAGGTTATATTATACCTTATGCTGTTATGTGATATATTATTCTATATTATCTGTTATACAGTACGTTATGTTATATCTTATGCTATGTTATATACAGTATGTTATGTTATATGCTATGTTATGTTACAAATAGCCCAAATTCCCCCAAAATAGCTCCGGCAAGCCAGTACATAGCAGTGATAAGTGCCATATGCATGCACCACACATTTTTAGACATTTTAGCATATCCGTCGGGTACTTTTTAATGTAAAATATAATTTTGGTGCAGTTTGTGGTGGTGTTTTTCTGCAACGTACTTGCTGTAAAAGCTGTTTTTTTGCTCCCTAAAGTTTTGTGATTGTATGTATGGAAATATAGAGAAGGCAAAGAATTAAAGCAAGCGGTCTCTGCTAACAAACTCCAACTTGTTTGATAAAATTGGCCTTTGTGTGGAGAACGCCGCGGGCATGAGCCGGTGGTCCCCACGGGGGTCTCCACACTCTGGATTTCCTGTCAAGTCTCATGGTGACACCCATGAGGGACTCCGACCAAACGAGCGGTAGTCACTTTGCCTCTGGTCGGTCAGGCGAGCGGGAATGAAAAAGCGCTTATGCAAACGCTTCCCAACTCTGGCGAAGCGCTCTGAGCAGACAATTAGTGACTTTACACCAACTTCAGGGCCACAAGTTTGTAGAGGAAAAAAAAGCACGTGTCAGAGATTTTGTCAAAACTTTATCAGCGATGGGGAAATAAAGCGTAATCAACGCCGGCGATCAGCGGCCTGGCGTCATGTGCCAGGAAGGCCGGCGACTGGTTGCAAAATCCATTTAGCTGTGGGGCCCGTTGGAAGAGGGTGACATTGTTGATTTCATCACGTTATTTCATAATGCCCCGAATCAGGCGGACGATAATAATCATTGTTGGGTCAACAACAACCTCGAGGACGCTCATATTCTTTATCACATGAATATTTTCATCCACGAACAAAAAACTATGTGTCTGTGCGTTGACCTCTAACTGTAAAGCCTGAGTTATGCTTCTGCAAAGTCACTTCGTAACTCCGGGACAGCCCTCCATCATTTAACTCGTTGGCGTCCATAGTCGCGAGCGGACAACGGCAATTAATGAGAGACGGGGAGTGAAAAAGATGAAAGTAGGTTGCGAACAGGGGAAAAAAGTGAAGACCAATTGAGAGGCGGCGCTGTACTGTCGCATATTTTAATATTTGTGAGATCCGATCTACATGCCATCAATCTATAGCGACAACTTAAACCCTCAAATCTGTTGTAAACCATCTTGGACGGGCCAGGGGTCACGCGTCTGCGTCTGGCTCTTCCTTCCTCCCGCTGGGATTCGGCACAAGTTCTCCCCGGAAAGATTTGGAAGAAGGCGGACCCCCGCTAATGACGACCTGGTCTCAATGCACACCCCCACCCCACCCTCTCAAAACGGCCTGCTGGGCGAGACAAAAGCATCGGCAGTGAGGCGCTGTGCCAAATTGACTCGTCCCTAATTTCTATGCTAATCCTCATTTTTACATCAGCACGATTGATAAAAAAAAAAAAAGATATTAAAAAATATAACCCGCGTTAATCTGCTCATAAAGACATCTTATCTTTTGACAAGCGGCGATGTCTGCAGACGGCCACGCGTGCTGACAAGACGTCATCATCAGATCATCAGATGTTGATTTATTTCACTCAACTCCACTCATCAAAGTTAAGGACTTTCATACAAGTTGCTAATATGAATATGGTATACATGTATATAATTGCATCATTTCACTTGCTGCAACCCCCGTGTAATAACCACAACAACGTCTGCATTCAAATAGGCAGAAACTAAATGACCCATATCAAGGCAGCGTTACAGAATCGATACACCATCATCGCATATTGATATTACCTGACTGTGAATTTGTAATGATATAATATACCATGTTTACCTCTGTATTATCTTCCTTGTACTGTTAACACCATGTACTGTATCCATGCTGGGTTTTTTTTATGTCGTGACCACTCATATAAATCTACTTAAACATTTTACAACTAACACTAAAATACTTTTATATCATCCAATAGAACACAATATCAGCATTTCATCATAGCGGTACTAAAAATTTGACCCAAAAGCACATTTTTTTTTAAAGTAACTTCATATAAATTACTTCACTTCTGTGATGTTTTTGTATGCTTTAAAGCAGGAGTGTTTCATTTTTCAAATAAAATAAATGTCCTTCTTTCCAGAATTGATATGCATTTACATGACATTTGGTGAAGTTATTTTCCAAACAATTTTTTAAAATAACTATTAAATTTTTTTTTTCCTTCAGAAAACTTTCAGGAGCAAAAAAAAACAGTTTTTTTTTTAAATTACAAAAATAAAAACTGAGGACAAAGTTATTTTTACAAGTTGCTTTTGCTTCTGAATGCTTCGAAAAACTTTCAGGAGCGGTGGTATGAAGTGTTTCCATACAGTGGTGTGAAAAAGTGTTTGCCCCCTTCCTGATTTCTTATTTCTTTGCATGTTTGTCACACTTATATGTTTCAGATCATCAAAGAAATTTAAATATTAGTCAATGACAACACAACTGAACACAAAATGCAGTTTTTAAAAGAAACGTTTTATTATTAAAGGAGAAAAAAAATCCAAAACTACATGGCCCTATGTGAAAAAGTGATGCCCCCCACCCATTGCACTCCCCTTGAAAGACAGTAATTGAGATCTATCAGTCTGGAAAAGGATATAAAGTTATTTCTAAAGCTTTGGGACTCCAGCGAACCACAGTGAGAGCCATTATCCACAAATGGCTAAAACATGGAACAGTGGTGAACCTTCCCAGGTCTGGCCGGCCAACCAAAATGACTCCAAGAGCGCAGCCACGACTCATCCAAGAGGTCACAAAAGACCCCACAACAACATCCAAAGAACTGCAGGCCTCACTTGCCTCAGTTAAGGTCAGTGTTCATGACTCCACCATAAGAAAGACACTGGGCAAAAATGGCCTGCATGGCAGAGTTCCAAGACCAAAACCACTGCTGAACAAAAAGAACATTAAGGCTTGTCTCAATTTTGCCAGAAATCATCTTGATGATCCCCAAGAACCTTTGGGAAAATACTCCGTGGTCTGACAAAACAAAAGTTGAACTTTTTGGAAGGTGTGTGTCCCATTACATCTGGCGTAAAAGTAACGCCGCATTTCAGAAAAAGAACATCACACCAACAGTAAAATATGGTGGTGGTAGTGTTTTAGGACATGGAAGGCTTCCGGGAAGACTTTCTCCAAGACTTGGGCGTGTGTCTGTGGGAGTTTTGTGCCTTTGTGCGATCATGGGCCAGTGTTGTTGGATCTGAGAATTAGGAAACTTTTCCTACTTGAACTTCTTCTTGTCAACTCCACGCGACGTTCTTCGTAGACGATAAGTGATGGGCTCCACATCAGCAGTGATGGACCTGGAAGACTTGCTGTGATAAGTGGAACCCTGAATTCTGCTGCCTACCAAAAAATTCTGAAGGAGAATGTTTGTGACCTCAAACTGAAACCAACTTGGGTTGTGCAGCAGGACAATGATCTAAAACACACCAGCAAGTCCACCTCTGAATGGCTGAAGAAAAACAAAATGAAGACTTTGGAGTGGCCTAGTCAAAGACCTGACCTGAACCCTATTGAGATGCTGTGGCATGACCTTAAAAAGGCGCTTCATGCTGGAAAACCCTCCAATGTGGCTGAATTACAACAATTCTGCAAAGATGAGTGGGCCAAAATTCCTCCACAGTGCTGTAAGAGACTCATTGCAAGTTGGTTGCAGTTGTTGCTGCTAAGGGTGGCCCGACCAGTTATTAGGTTTAGGGGGCAATCACTCTTACACACAGGGCCATGTAGGCTTGCATTTTTTTTCTCCCTTAATAATAACAAGTTTCATTTAAAAACTGCATTTTGCGTTCATTTGTGTTGTCACTGACTAATATTAAAATTTGTTTGATGATCTGAAACATTTAAGTGTGACAAACATGCAAAGAAAAAAAAGAAATCCTACCACTGTATGTGTTCATGTCTCACATAAGGATTGTGAATGATGGGCAAATTATTTAAAAATGTGCAATTTCCTTTCAGTTACTCAAGTTGTTTTTTTTTTCCCCCCCAAAACAAAAAAAAAATATGGGTGAGACTTTGTTTTTTTTTTTACTACTGGAAGCTTGTAATGTAATGTAAATGCATATAAATTATGGGAATAAGGGTGTTTTATTAGAAAAATAATATACAAAGAAATCTTTCATATCAGGGTCAGTGTTGCTTGCTTGTGCGGGTTGCTTCCATGCTAATGAGCCAAAGTGTTTTTTGTTTTATACATCAGTAAATGACAATAGTATGGATTACTATAACACATTACTATAACTGTATGTGTATATTCACTGTGTACAATTGAATATACAGACATATTAAATAAAGACTTAAAAAAAAAATAAGTATATTACCTAGAAATGCACCCCTATGCTATTTTATTAATCCTTTTGTTAATCCTCCAGACAATGCTTTATTGTAATAAAAGAAAGTCTTTGGATTAATTGGGATTAAATGCGTGACATCTTGGAATTCTAATCATGAATTGTTGAGGAATCTCATTACTTTTATGTACAAATCAGAATATTAATGATCTGACATGTGTTTCTTTTACTTTCATTGCGTTCTTCCTCTCGTTAAAGCTTGAAAAAGCAGCAGTGGAGTGATCTTAACCTCGCCACTGGCCCATGAGGACAGGAACAGCTTGACGTTTGGACCCGGAAACGTTGCGCTGGCTGTCTTTAAAATGCAGCGGGTGGGTGTCTCCATGTTTTAGTTTTGCCAGTGACTGAAAAACCACTTCCTGTTTTTCGCCACTCACACGTATTCTAGAGATGGAGGAAGGTTTTCTTCGTTAACCTTCGTGTTACTGAGCTACTTTGGCCAACAAAGGACTGTCCTTATGTTTTATGCAAAGATTTTCTCCTGAGTGATTGAAAGTTACAACTGCAAAAGCAGCTAATATATAGACATACCTGTAGATAGACAATAGCAAGTATTTTAATATACTTTAGTGAAGTTTTGAGTTTTAACAAAGTTGACTGCAGATGCTTCCGGAACCACACAGGGCGCCGCCATCTTGCACCTACGTCACGTCGTCATGTCATACATGTATACTGTATTATTATGCTGTACCTTTTTTGCTTTACTATCATGTATTTATTATAATTTATTATTATTATAAGTTCATTTTAATTTCTTTGATGTTTATTGTATACTTTAAGGCAGGATATATTGTTTTTCCAAAAATAACACCCTTATTTCCAGAATTTATATGCATTTACATTAAATTGGATGTAGTCATTTGCAAAACTTTTTTTTTTAAACATACGGTAAGTATCTTTTTTTTTTTTTTTAGCTTTTGTGCTTCCGAAAAGTTTCAGAAACAAAAATATTAAAACAAATTAATTAGAATAAACTTGTGGTGGATTTTTAACAAAACAATTTCAAACTAAACAATAAAAAATATAGTGAGTCCATATTTATTTATTTTATTTGGAAAGCGGTGGAAAACTTTCTGAAGTCATGTTTTTTTTTCTTATATATGTATTTTTTTTTTTTGCTTCGAAAGCTTTTAGAAGGAAAAGAATAAAGAATGTACTCGTTTTTGGCTTTTTTTTTTTTTTACAAAACAAAAAAAAAGTGACTTAAATGTGTCTTCTGTGAAACAAATGACCAAAAAATTATTTATTTAATCAAAGAAATATATCTTTAATCAATTCGCCGCTCAAAAAAATATTTTTCTTTTGTTAAAAAAAATCCTAAAAATATATTTTTTATTTTATTATTATTTTTATGATATATTATTTTTTGAATAAAATAAACACCCTTATTTCCAGAATTTTTATGCATCAAATTCACTGTAGTCATTTGCAAAACTGGTCAAAAATATATATATATATTTTTTTTTTGGGTTTTTTTCCACAAAAAACATCTCATTCACCCTAAGTCACACTGTAATAAAGAAATAAAGAAATAAATGTATTTTATTATATTTTTTTGACCAAAATCTGAAAGTGGAAACTTTAAGCGGATAATTATTTTATGCTTACAAAGCTTTTTTTTGTAATTAAGTTTAAGTGTTTGCAATCACAGTGATTTTATATGTATTTTTTTTTTATCTCCAAACATTAGAAAGAAGACTATGACAGATGAGCACTTTTGTGTTTTGGAGGGTAATCAATCAAAGAGTGATGCTACTGTGCTGTGGTGTACAACTTTGTTTTGTTTTTTTGGAGTCAATACAGCCTTTATTGTGTAAATATCTAGCGACACAACTGGGTAGCAAGATAACTGTGTCTTGCCCCCAATCAAGCATGGTGGTGCACAAGGGCTGCCGGCACCCTGGTGCTGTGGTTCTTTGTGGTAAAAGATAAATTCTAACATGGCAGGTTTACAAACACATTAAGAAGCCCAAACAAACCTCAGAGATGACAAGAAATGGCTTGCTGAGGAAGACACGCCCCCCCCCCCACTCCACCCCCACCCAGTATGATGTGTTTTTTTCTGTGATTACCTGTAGGGTCCAAGAGGGAAGGTTCTCCCATGTGTTTGTATGGGTTGAACTTGGGCTTGGGCGCTACCACGGGAGCAAACTTCTTGGGCGCCTGCTGCTGGGAGATGGAGATGCTGGCACTTCCCAACGGCGGCGTCGTCTCCATCCTGGCGGCCACCTGTCCTGTCTGCTCGCCGCTGTTCCCTTGGTTCCACATGGCTCTGACGAGAAAAGACAAACGGGACACAAACTCTGAACAAGTCGCTTTATAAAAGTGGAAAGTATACCTGATGGATGTTTTAGTGCAGGGATGTCGAGGGCCACATTGCAAATAAATGAAAGGATGCAACTTAGCCTGATCTTTTGTTAAGCAGGGGTCGCCATCCCATTGATGAAGAGCTACTAGTCGATCTTTGGGAGTCTGCCGGACAATCGCGATAACATTGACATACATTTATTTTCACATCAGTGCCCTCACCTCCCGGAGGACAACGAACAGCACACATTTTGTCCACTGAACACGCCCGTACGCCTTGCCGCTACAGCAACTCGCAAGCCCCAAAAAGGAGCCCAGTCCCCTGGCCAGAGGTGCACTACTACACTGACTCCCCCCCCAGCAAAAAGGTCAAGCAATAGAGGGAAGGAGTGACAGAGCGGCGCAGCAATGTGCCTGTGCTCACAACAGTAATTATTGCACGTTACGTTAAGGGCCGACTGTTGGAGCGCTTTGACCAGCATCTCTCTCCTCAATCTGCATCACTCGCCCACTACACTGAGCCAACAAGCCACATAAAAGTTGTAGTTTGCTCATGAAGCCGATGCCACAAGCTCAACCCCGACCAAGAGCCACTAAAGTAGGGGTGCCCAAAGTGCGGCTCAGAGACCATCCGCAGCCCGTGGCTCATTTGTCACTGCATCACTGCAGAAACAAAATAAAATTTAAAAAACAGCAAAAAATTATTAGAAATACAGCAAAAAGGCACAATGACAAAAAGCTGAAACGTTGAAAACAACAACCAATAATAACACAAAGCATATATTGCATATATTGTATGCTCCAGAATGTTTTTGTCTCACTCCCATGTCATCCTTCTGCATTTTGAAGCTCTACGTAGAACCTTCTTAAGATCCAACAGTGCAAATATTTATATCATACAGTATAACCCAATATCATACTGTGATCAAATGAGTGAATGACTTTTTTCACAAGTTACTTCATTTTCTGTTTTTGTATGCTTTAAAGTACAAAAACACCGAAGACTTTGTGCAACATATGGATTATCACAATCACTGCATTTTCCTTTTTTTGCATCTGGAAAATATCGGCATATCCTGGAAGACTTTCTGCAAGACTTGGGCGTGTGTCCATTGGAGTTTTGTGCCTTTGTGCGATCATGGGTCAGTGATGTTGGACCCGAGACTTTGGGAACTCTTCCTACTTGAACTTCTCCTTGTCGACTCCAGGCGACGTTCTTCGTAGACGACAAGCGATGGGCTCCATGTCAGCGGTGGTGGGTGGGGGAGTGTTCGCATCGCAGTGTCACCGTGGCCTAGAGGCGTTGGTTGGCATGCCCCCCACACCCTCCCGCTCCAACACCTCCCACAGCATGTCCATGAGAACAGAGTGTAAAAATACAAATGTTACTCTTTTGTTCCTTCAAACTATGCTACTGCTTGCTGCCCTTTTATGTCCTCTTTCACAAGAGGATATCTGTGGCTAATATATTTTTAAACTGCATCCACTTTTGAAGAAAAGGGAGTGTTGGCTTCAAAGATGATGTCATCGGGCGCTTGTGTTCCTGTTTCTTTGTGTTGTGTACTTATTTTCCGTTTTTATGTGTGTAGTGGTTACCTCGTGATCGGCCTTCCTTCCAGGCATTTCCTCGTGGGCTTGCATTTTGGTGACTACTTTTAGACACTGTGTTTTTGTCATCACATCTTTTGACTCTGAACCTGCCCTCACTAAACCACCTTTGTTTCAAACTTTGAGTTCACTTGTCTGAACGGTCCCCTATGAGGCAAACGTGACTTTCTCATCATGTTTTTTTACATGGTTCCTGAGAGCAGAGGGCTCAAAGTCACGGCTCGCAGCCGACAAAATATGGTTTGTGGCCCGCGAGCCGTTACTTGACGTTAAAGATTGTGAAATGAACAGGGGGGTCAATAGGCACTACAACACAACAATCACTGTGCAAACACAAAATTGACATGTCACAGGTCAGTAAACACTACTACTATTACTACTACGAGGAATAATAAACAACAACTATTTTCACTCTAAAACACATAAATTTAGCCACTTTTTACAAAACGAGTACAAGCATGCTGGGAAGCCGGAACCCGCTGCTCGTTGAGTAGAGCTTTCACGTCTGAGTCTGTAAAAAAGCCCACAATTTTTACATGTGTGTCTTTGCTTCAGTGATAATATTTTTCGTTTTGCACTTTGTTCAGCGTTGTGCGCTATGAAACGGCAAAGTGGCACCGACACGTAACTTTCTCAGACGCTGCCGCTGCTTAATAAATCCAAAGATGACAAAAAGCTTTGTCTTTAACTTGAACACACACACACACACACATCTATACATTTACAACTCCAAACCAGTTCCAGGCCAGTGGATATATGTCCAGACTTTTGGGACATCCTTTTTAATACAATAGATTTTATATGATGGCGGGAGGAAATGAAGGTAGATTTAAGGATTTGTGAAAGGAAGAATACAGTAATCCCACATTTGTTGCGGGTAATTGGTTCCAGACTAGCCTGTGATAAGTGAATTTCCGTGAAGTAGGATTGCGTACTTATAAACTGACTATTTTCGCAGTTATGGCATGTTTACAACCTTCTAAAAACGTTTTTTAACATTATTAGAGCCCTCTAGACATGAAATAACACCCCAATATAGTAGACACAATAAGAGAAAATAAGACTTATAAGACATACAGTCAATAAGACTTGTACTCCTGTGTGTTGCTGTAGATGTGTTTCGGTGCTTGGGGAGCTGCGTGAGGGGGCGGACAGGAAGTGACGTTGGGGGTTCAGAGTTGGGTTTTATCATTCAAATCTGTAATAAAAGCCTGTTGTTCCGGCGATCAAGTCTGGTGACGTGTGTGTCTCATCCAACATTACAATGTCATTACTGACACCTAGTGACCAGTGTAGAATACTACATGTCATCATGTCTGACTCCATCTTCTGAAAGCCTTAGATTAGTATTTTAATTCATTTTGCCATTTTTATTCTTGAAAATGCTTCATTTAGGCCAAAAATATGTCAAAATGTGCTTAAATTTATTACAGCATTATTTATTAATTCATTTTTATTTTTTAAATAGCATGATAGCATGAAGTTGCGAAATTTGAAGCGCTAAGTGGCAAGGGATTACTGTACAGTCACTGACAGTAATTAGCATGAAAGCAGAAAGACCCAAGTTCACTTTTTCCCAACTATTGAGTCAGTCTTGAACACAACATGATGCGATGCTGTGATCTGACATGTTTTGAACATGTCCAACACCGTGGAACAATTTTAAAAAAAGAAAAACACTTTGAACTCAGAACCTCTCTCGCTCTGGTTCTTTCTTTGCTTCCAAAGCCCACGCTGGAACAACAACTCAAAACAATGAGAGAGAAGAAGAGCAGCAAAGACAACAAAAACTACGGCAAAAAGTATTGAAAGATGCTGTAATGCTGCTGTAACTCTGCATGTGTCTCTTTGTTTGCGCTTGATCACTTCCATGATTAGGATCAAAGTGGCAGTGTAGTGGTTGACGCTGCAGAGGTAAACTGTAAGACAGACTGATCTCCGTCTGATGTGCGTCTTGTTGGTGTTATTTGTCATACCAGCAGCAAAGTGAAAGAAGTGGCTGAGAGCACAAACAAGCAGCATTTTTCCACCGCTGCCTCCACAAATCACTTGAAATATTTGAACTATTTATACACACCAATTCGACCCCCCCCTCCTTTTTCTTGTTTGTGTTTGCCGCGCCTCGTCGCGATGTTTTTGCCGTTTTATTATCCCGGCTGCGACTGATACAGGGTTTACATTCTTCTTCTCGGCATGCGGCGCGTAGGGAAGGAGCCCACGCACAATCGTCTTTTAATATCTGCTCAAATCCCGGCTCCTCCCGTCGCCTGAATGGTTCTCATGTCTGATATCTTCCCTGCCTGCTCTTAACGCTGCCATTCAAGGCGTGCGTCCGTGTCGCACACCCACCTGTCCTTTCAATGCAAATGCTTTCATTCCCCAGACGACAAAAGGCCTGAATGGCGATGAGCGGCGGGGAAAAAGGAAGAAATGATCTGAGCGTACGTGTGAAACATTCAACGCTACATGCTATAATACATGCCGGCGTTCTTTCATCATGACAAATAAAAATCAGAGTGGGATGTCATTTTATGCTTACTGGGCTCTAACATGCATATGAGGCCAAACACAGTGTATCCCACACAGTCATTTATAGCTCACTTTGGCGCCACCTGCTCACCCTTGCTCAGAAACAAGTGATTCTCAATTATTTTGGGTCATGCCCCCCCCCGGAACAGACTTTTTTTTCCCCACACACACATGCCAATTTGAAAAACTATTGAGTACCTGTAATATTATTTTTTTTTATCTATACAAACTACCGTATGAGTTGCTGGCACCAGCATCGTTCAAGATGAATAAAGACACGAACAGTCCTGCCAACCTCAAAGACATTTTCTCACACCCCCTTGCAAAACCTCACCACGCCTCCTCAGGGGACACTTTTGTTTGGAGACACTTTGTAATGCTGTTAAATGTGAAAGTGTCTCCAAATTATTGACTGGTAGATAAAAATACATTTGGGAAGGGAAAATTAAAGTTTTGGTGTTGCATTTTGAAACACACGTCAGTGTATTGAAAATTAGCTCTTACGTTCCTGGAAGGCAACCTGAAGGTCCGCACAGCCTTTTTGATGAGGTGCCTGTCAGGATTCCACACCCACACACTCTCAGTTGAGGGACAATTTAGAGTCTCCAATTAACCTAACATGCATATTTTTGGAATGTGGGAGGAAACCAGAGTAACCAGAGAAAACCCACACACGGGGAGAACATGCAAACTCCACACAGAAGATGCCAAAGCTTCCCGATCTCCTGACTGCGTGGCCAACATGCTAACCACTCGGCCACCGTTCGGCCCTGTATATGAAAGTGAAAAATGAAATAAATAATTTTGTCAAAATTATCGAATTATATTTAATTTTAATTTTGTTTTATGGTGCACGTAATATTTTTTTACACTGAAATATTCCATTTCATTCCATTCTCCTCCACTTATCCGAGTCCGGGTCGAGGGGGCAGCAGTCTTAGTAGGGAAGCCCAGACTTCCCGGTCCCCGGCCACCTCCTCCAGCTCCACCGGGAGGACACCAAGGCGTTCCGAGGCCAGCTGTGAGACATAATCCCTCCAGCGTGTCCTAGGTCTTCCCCGGGGCCTTCTCCCGGCTGGGCATGCCTGAAACACCTCACCAGGGAGGCGTCCGGGAGGCATCCGGACTAGATGCCCGAGCCACCTCAGCTGGCTCCTCTCGATGTGAAGGAGCAGCGGCTCTACTCTGAGCTCCTCCAGGATGACACTGATATATAAAAAAAAATAATTGAATTTTCAGTATATTTTTTCAAGCACAAAACTTTTGGCCCTACTACAGCTCCATAGGCCCGCCCACTACTTGAGAAGCACCATAATAAACACATTATAAAAAGGACTGCAACACATACGGCGGGATGTACCTCCCACTTAAGCTAAAGTCCAGGGTAACATTACAAATGATGACGGTTTGATCCCAAATTAGGGTTTTTTTTGCATTTTTTTCCCCAAGTGTGGTTGGTTTGACTACAAACAAATGAATCAAGGAATTTGTTTTAAACTGGTGAAGATGTCATCACCATCATGACAGAAGGGTTTGTTACACAAAGTTGTGCCTCCGCAGAAATACAACTTGTGAAAGACGGCAGCCAACGTACGTGTCACCCGTCATGGGCGATGGTAAACACTGATTTCACGGCTAGTTCAAGTGTGATCAGTGCCACAATTAGACGCGTTATTGCGAACAGACGCTTCATTTCATTCTTATATTTGGGGGAAAATCTGTCTGGCGTCATTCCCGTTAAGAGTAAAGCAGGCTTTTGTGTCTTTGAGACAATGGTTCCCTACAAGATGGGTGTCATGTGACAAATCTCGTTGGCTAGAGAGTTTGTGTGTGTGTGTCATGTAGTTAACAACGGAGGCAGAAGGTCAGCCTCATTAAGACAGCTGCCTTATCTGCACGTGTACATGGCGCACAAATCAAGCCATGTCCGAGCCCGATTAGATTAAAAGACAGAGCAAATGAGAGAGGACAGCAAGGATTAGGGTTTGGTATATTCAGGGGCACCGCCAGGAATTCAGGGCCCCATAAAAAAAATAAAATCACATTAACCCATTAAATGCAATTTTAATACAATCTGACTTGAACATGCATGCATGTTTTGGACTAACACTCATACATGGGAAACAATTTGTTCAACAAATAGTTTTTCGTTCAAAATAATAACTTAACAGAATTTCAAAAAACTGTCCTAGGATGAACCTACACCCTCTGCTATAAAAGGCAGCAGCTGCACCATTACACCAACAGAGACCCATATGACAATTGGTGAATTACATGATTTTATTCTCTTATTGGTGACGGAAAAGAGGGAATAAATTGCCATAAATGTTTATATAAAGTGCTCTGTCATTAATTAGTTTCCTTTACATTTTCCATAGCATATATCATTTTCACCGTAATACGGGACAAGGGGCATCGCTTTTCAACTCAATATGAGACGATTCTGTTTGTCAAGGAACGGTTGGCAACCCTAGTAGTATTATCCAATCACCTTTTTCAATACGGGACGATTCTGTTTGTCAAGGAACGGTTGGCAACCCTAGTAGTATTATCCAATCACCTTTTTCAATACGGGACGATTCTGTTCGTCAAGGAACGGTTGGCAACCCTAGTAGTATTATCCAATCACCTTTTTTCTTTTTTTTTTTTTTAAAAAAAAAAGAGGATTTTATTTTAGTACTAGGCAGCGTAGCACTCTGGCACTCAATCAGTGCACTAAGGCAGGACCAAACCATTTCATACAAATACAGTAGGGTGGGCAGTCCACCGCTGAGGACATCATAGACGGGCAACGGAGCTGATTCAGGGTTCCTGGTACCATGTAACAGCAAACGTTTTGTGATAACAAATTAAGAACACAGTTGGTCTCGCGCAGTGTATTAACTTATTCAATCCCAGTCATTTTTCAAAAATCAACCCCTTCAGTACCGGCCATTTTGACGGAATTTTCAAGGCACACAGAATATTGTGCTCTATGGCTATATAAACATGGAACCTCTCTTACACTCTCTTCTTTCATCAGAAAAAAAGTTTGTTTCTACCTTGTTCCGTTCTTTAGTAATCAGCAGTAGAACATACTGTAGGTCATTTTCAGGAAAGTGTCAGTTCCCAACAAAAAATGGGAGAAAAACAGCTTTTTGTGAAAAGATACATTTCAATCATAGCTTTCACTTTGACACAAATGTTTTGCTTTTGTGACGGCTCAAATATCTAAACAACTGCACCACAACATAAACAACACACAAACAATTGACAAATATAACACCATGAACTATTTACAATTTTCACATTTCGAACTAAACAGCGTGTCACGGTCGCGGGTATGCTGGAGCTGACATCCCAGCTGACATCGGGCGAGAGGCGGGTAAAACCCAAGTCAATGGCAGGGCACACAAAGACAAACAGGCATTCACACTCACATTCATACCTATGGACAATTTAGAGTCTCCAATGAACCGAACATGCATGTTTTTGGAGGAAACCGGAGTACCCGGAGAAAATATGCAAACTCCACACAGAGATGCCCAACGGAGATTTTAACCCAGATCTTCCCGATCTCCTGACTGTGTGGCCAACATGCTAACCACTAGGCCACCGTGCAGCCCCTTATGTCATCTATTGAAACATTAATACACAAAATTACATGTCCAAGTGCATTTTTGAGGAATTTATTAAGACATTTTGACAAGGAAATGAAGGATATGATAACTGCATGCAAATACGGTAATGCATACATTAAAATTAAATTACATTTTTTTTTACTTAAAAATTGTACTAATGAAGGCCAAAAAAATTTCAAATTTCACTCATACAAAAGAGTAAGATGGCTGAACTACATTAAACAAGTCAGGCATTAGGTGTATATTACATATTTTAATGTATGGCTGCAGAGTTGGCCTGGGAACGCCTTGGTGTCCTCCCGGTGGAACTAGAAGATGTGGCTGGAGACCAGGAAGTTTCGGCTTCCCTACAGAGACTGCTGCCCCTGCAACCCGGACCCGGATAAGCGGAAGAAAATGGACAAATGAATGGATATTTTAACGTAATTCTCGAGTTGCTGTCTGCAACCCACCCCGAATGGATCCGTGATCCACTTTTGGGTCTTGACCCACCAGTTGCGAATCACTGTTCGGCTGCAATCGACTCAATGCCCTGCGATTACAATGGCTTGGAAGAATGATAATATTCACGATTTAAATGTTGTTTAAATCAAAACAAATTGGCTTGGTCTGACTATGATGACAGGGGTTTGTGACTTCATGACCCAGGGAAATATGGGTCACAGGGTAAAAAGCAGTTGAGCTGGGGACAAATCCCAGACAACGCCATGTTTTTACCAGTCATCTTGGCGGGGCTTTCCATCGGCGTCTCTCGCTGTATTTTTCCAGCTGTCATTGAGGAACTGCTGCAGGTGTTTCTGCTGCATTAATCTTTTATATCCACCAAGGAAGCTATCAAACAAAAGCATCCAAAGCGGGCCACAGAGACGAGTGAACACTATCATACACTCTCAGATTTTTTTGGGGAGGGTGTGAAGCATGACATGCTTTCTAGCAAGTCTTCTGTGTGTGTGTGTGTGTGTGTGTGTGTGTGTGTGTGTGTGTGTGTGTGTGTGTGTGTGTGTGTGGCTGACAGACTTGAAGGCACACTAAACTGCCAACCTTCATTTTACAGAGTTCAGGATGTTCCTACCTCGCAGCCGAGACGGGCCTCCGTTACGCTCGGCTGCTGTCAAGCAGACACAATGCTCCCAAAAGCAACCAAAATATCCCAAAGTCACAGAGTGAGCTCAAAACCTAAAAGGGCAAGGTTCTTCTTCGTCTGCCCTACAATTGTTTGTGTCCCCGGAGTCAAGTTAGCCAGCTCAGCGCTCGGTCCACTTGGCACCAATCAAAACATCACTTTAAACAGACACCAAAGACATGAGGACGTGCATTCGTCATAGCGGGCAGACAAGCGCAGGCGACCGGGATTAGCACTTATGGCCGGTGACGCAACGTGCGGCGGTGCAGCCATGCGGAGGAAACCGCTTTAAAAATTGAAAGAGAGACTTCACGGCACTGGACTGGGTATGCTTCAGAGCGCTGCTTGAATGGCTGAACAGGTTAATGCGACATTACACAAACACACGGCCGCCGACATTCCGCTCTTTAGAAACCGGCAAGAGCAACGACTTCAAGTGGTCATCGTGGATCTCAAGCGTTCTTGAGGAGAAGAGAGCGGCGACTTGAGAGCGAGGGCGGCCTGACATCACGTGCCGAAGCTTTAATAAAAGCAAAGAGTTGTTCCAGACCTCTTTGACGTGTTGAAAGTTTAATAGTGGAGTGTCAGAGGACTGGGCTCGTCAAACATGGTGTTCTGAAACATAGCTACACACTGCACCGCTATGACTGCTTCTTACTTGGACCGTGTAGGTGTAGGGTCACATCCCAGAAAAACTTTGTACAGCATTTGTACCCATTTGGCCTTTACTGTTCGGTATAGGACAATGTTGACTGTTGCATTTGCCCTTTGGCGCATTGAATCTTGTGGCATTAAGAAAGATGTGGATGGATTTGTTCCGCATATCTGAGCTCGGCCTGAGCAGGGAAGCCCAGACTTCCCTCTCCCCGGCTACTTTGTACAACTCCTCCCGGCGGATCCCATGGCGTTCCCAGGCCAGTTGAGAGACATTGTCTCTCCAACGTGTCTTGGGTATGCCCAGAGGCCTCCTCCTACCTGACGTGCCCTGAACACCTCCCCATGGAGGTGTCCGGGTGGCATCCTGACCAAATGCACCTCATTTGGCCCCTCTCAATACAGAGGAGCAGCGGTTCTACTCCGAGTGTCTTCCGGACAGTGCTTTTCACCTTATCTCTAAAAGAGAGCCCAACCACCTTACGGAGAAAATCACCCGTACGCAGGGCATCTGGGCCCTCTAGAGACAGGCCTGGAGGTGGGGCACAATGGGTGTGTCTGGTAGCTGGGCCCGCACCCAATGGGCCCGGCCGGGCACAGCCTGAAGAGGCAACATGGGTCATATTCCCAGGATTGCTTGTTTATTCAGCCATCTTAGATCTCACACCCAAAACCAAATGTCGTGATAGTTTACACAAGAGAGAACTCAAGGAAGGTAATGTTGGGAAAGGAGTAAAGGCGTTAATGAAATAGAAGTCACATGTTGAGAAGTTGCATGTAAAACTGTAACTAGTCTCTTTAAAAAGTATGTTTTGTTAATATTTGGGCATTTGTAGAGGATTAATTGGGAAAAATGGGAATAACTGCTGTGTATCATAAAGACAGTATGCCACAGTACCTTAAAGATGACATGCTATCTTGTTAGACTGATGTGTACATTTCCTGCCGTTCTTTCTCGTCCCATGACCTAAAAATCCAGTTCTTCCCACACAAATGTCAGATTTTGGCATATGTAAATGTGAAGAAAGTAAGAAATTACATCTATTCCTATAAACTATGACATGTAGGGCGGGGATTAAACAGCATGGCTAAGACGCTGCACAGTGAGAGGTCTCGTTAATTCTGTCACAAGGATAAAAAAAAAAAAGGTAATCTTTTTAAGCTTGCTGGACATTAAGCAAGCTACACAAGGAAATACACTTTATGGGGAAATTTACAGTTTCATTACAAACTCTTGCAGGTGGAATTACATTTGCAACTCCCATGGTGTCCCCCAGGGCTCAGTTCTCAGTTCCCTCCCATTCAACTCCTGAGCTGTCTATTCCACTACAACTTGTCTGCCTTTCTGCTTTCTGAAGCAGGTGCTGATGGAGGTCCTCTGGTCTCTAACACGTCCTCAGGGAAAGGCTGACAACAGTTAGCCTGGATGAACTCTGCTGAGGTAGCACGAGAGTGATGCCTCTTCACCTCCAACACCTACACGCGCATCCATCTGACCTGTCTCAGAGTCGCATGGAGTAAGTCAATTAGAGGCCGCCTAACGAAAAGCAGCCCTGACAACATGAGTGGAAAAGCGCCACGGGGAAAAAAATCACCTTTTTCTTGCGCGACTGGGGGGGGGGGAGCGTAGAAAAGGCGCTCGATCACAACTTGCAGGTAAATGGCTTCACTTCTCCTCTTCTAACAAAACTTCTAAAGCCTTTCTGCGTGAATACTGCGATGAAAAAAGACCAGACCGTGATAAGTGAATTTCCGCAAAGTAATATTACTTGTTTATAAATTTAATATTTTTTTGTAGTTAGCGCATAGAAAACCTATTTATGACCTTCTAAATGCGTTTTTTTTTTACATTATTATAGCCCTCTAGACATGAAATGACACTCCTATTACCTAATATAGTAGACATAATCAGAAAAAAATAAGACATGAATAAGACTCATGCTCGCATGTGTTGCTGTAAATGTGTTCCGGTGGTGCGGGCAGGAAGTCAAGTTGGGGGTTCAGAGTTGACTTTTAGCTTGGTGTGGGTTATGGCAACAGTAGCCCGTGTTAGGGATTATTGTGCCTGTTGTGAGATCATTCAAAGCTGCAACAAAAGCCTGTTGTTCTGGTGATCAAGTCTGGTGCTTGTGTGTCTCCCCCAACATTACTGACACATAGTGACCAGTGTACCAGTCATATCATCGCAGCACCTTTGAATGAGTCTTCGGAATGCCTTAAATTTGTATTTTACTTCATTTTGCCTTTTTTATGCTTAAAAATGCTTAACTGAAGCAAACAATGCAAAACATTCGATTAATAATGCTTTTTTTAAAACTAATAATAGGCCATATTCAGCCACAATTCAGCATGATTTATTAATTAATACTTTTTTGAGAATGGAGCTGCAAATTTTGAAACGCAAAGTGGCGAATGATTAAGTTACTATTCCCCCATCACATTTGGGAAGATATCTGGGTCCAGCAGTCCCGCACCTGGAAATCCCTTTAGGACCGGCAAGAGAGAGCGAGGCGCTATCATAGATCCTGTTAAAGCCTGGCGTAATGAGGCTAATTACACAAAGGGATAATAAGAAGGTTAATCAGGACGATAAACACGGCAAACACAGATTTGTTTCCCCCCATTAGCTATTGTGACGACTCCAAGCGGCTGATAAACATTACAAATGAGATTCCAAACTGTGACTACACGTACACGCGCGCACACACACACACACACACACACACACACACACACACCTCATCTCCCTGAGCAAAGCACAGCAAGTGGGTGAAAAAAAGGGGGGAAAAGGTGGTGCGGCTACTTTTCCTGTCACAATAAGAAAAGAAAAAAAGTGGTATTTACTTGAAGTGACATGCACTTCCTCTTAAAAAGTCAACAATTAGACGCTTTTAAAAATGTACAACCAACAAGATGCACTCGGTAAAAGCGTAACAAGCACTGAGAATGAACAATAAATTCAACACACTCCTGGGACAAGAGTACAGGACCTATTAACCCGCTTTTACTCTGCTCCCATGAAAATGTCCCACCCCCACCAGATTAGTGTGGTCCCTAATTTATCGACCACATAAACTTGGATGAAAACAATTACACCGAGAAAGACCCACTGGAATTTCATCAACATATGAAATATGTGGTGCACAACTGCTTGGTAATAAAATGAAAGTACGATTGCATCATTTTTCCTGTCTGTTATCATAGTGCTTTTTTACATTTAAACACATGTATTCTTCAATAACACTAACAGTGTTCTAATTAAACAAAATCTGAACCTATTCTTACTACCTCTTAAAATAGCCTAAAGTATATCTAAAATATACAATCAAATCTGGGTTTCTAAAGCCACTATTTATTGACAAACATTAAAGCTGAAATGTTGCCCTGGTTTTCATACAGTCTTGGTTATTGTACAATATTTTACATGACATACTGTACAGTATGTGTGCCCAAACAAAGCACCCTAAACATTGCTGACTCACTGACTGTGGGTTTTTTTTTGTTTTGGCTAAATAACCTGCCATGGGGCCAAAGTAACTTGCACGTGGCAGCAATTTGATAAATTGAAATCAATCTCGCCAGGATGTCCGTGAAATCTGCATCAAAAATAAGTTCCATCCATTCCTCATGTATAATTGTTTTTGCATTGTTTTCCGCATGTAAAACCTTGGGTGTCAGGAACAGATTTATTGGATTTATTTTATTTCCTGTGGGAAAAACTGCCTCGGTTTTCATACCTTTTGGTTTTTGTCTGACCTTTTGGAATTAATTCATCAGAAAAACCGAGGTACCACTGTATTATTATAAGACAATATTGGAACCCAATATTTCTAAAATATACAGTATATACAGTCAAACCGTGGCTTTCAAAAGCCCCAGTTTTCATATGATTCAGTTTTCGTCAAAAAATTTCGTACGCCATCTTGGTTATCGTATAAACTAGCCCATTTGCCATGTACAGTATTATTTGCGAAATGGAGTGCCTGAACAAAGCACCCTACGTGTTTGACTCACTAACCATTTATTTTTTTTATTGAGTGGGACAGCTAAATAACCCGCCATGGGGCCAAAAGTTTGACAAAGAAGGTGAGAATTCAAGATAAAACTCATCGTCTTCTTCGCCAACAAGAGTCTTCAATACAGGTAAAAGTGATGTTGAATGTTTCCATTTCATTCCTCATTTATAATTATTTTGCATTGTTTTCTGCATGTAAATCTATAATTATTCTCTGTAAAATGTATTTTTTGCTCATATTGTGGGTGTCTGGAACATTCACATTGGATTTACATTATTTCATATGGGAAAAATGTATTCGTTTATTTGTACGTTTCGATTTTTGTCTGAGCTTTTGGAACGAATGAACAGAAACTGAAAATTTGACAACATTTCAACCTATTCGTACTAAAAGATATACAGTATTTTTTTTTTTCCTACTACTTCTTATAATACGTCTAATATATATACACAGTCAAACCTCGGCAAACACACACACGCACACATACCCTATTACTTCTTATAATACTTCTAATACACAGTCAAAACGTCGGCTTTCAAAAGCCCCAGTTTTCGCATGATTCTGTTTTTGAGGAAAATTTCCATACACCGTCTCGGTTATCGTATAAACTAGCCCGTTTGCCCTGTACTTTATTATTCTGCGGAATGCCGTGCCCAAACAAAGCACCCTACGCATTTGACTCACTACATGTGCATTTTTTATTGAGTGCAGCAGCTAAATAACCCACCATGTGGCTACAGAAGGTTGATAAAGAAGGTGGGAATTCAAGAAGTAGCTCATTGCAAATTAGGAAGACGGCGTCCCCTCCCTCCTCCGTCTGTATGTATTACAGAAAATACACTAATCAAAAACCTTGGATGAACTGTGATGTAAGGGCTAAGCTACGTGCTCGTTCGTCTGCATTTGTCATGGGCACCGCTGAGGACTACAAAAAGGCCAGATATGACCTGAGGAGATCCATATGAGAGGCCAAAAGACAGTACAGACAGAAGCTGGAGGGCTACTATTCCACCTCAGACCCTTGGAGCATGTGGGCGGGGCTTCAGCACATCACGGAGTATCGACAGCGGAGTAGCGTAGCAACATCCAGCCAAACCACACTTCCAGACAAGCTGAACGAGTTCTACACACGCTTTAACACCCAAACTCCTGATGAGCAGAGAGGGTGGCTGGGCTTGGGCACACAGGACTCACCTCTCATGGTGACATCAGCTGATGTGCGCAGGGTTCTGAACAAAACAAACCTACAAAAAGCAGCAGGCCCAGACAACATCTCAGGACGTGCACTTCGGGTTTGCTCATCAGAGCTGGCTGATGTGCTTGCTGACATATTTAACCTGTCGCTTGCACAAGCATCTGTACCGACCTGCTTTAAGTCCACCACCATAGTGCCCGTACCCAAGAAGAGCAACGTGACCTGCTTAAATGACTATCGACCTATAGCACTCACTCCTATTGTAATGAAGTGCTTTGAAAGAATAGACATGACCCACATCAAAAAGAGCATCCCGGCCACTGTGGACCCTCTACAGTTTGCATACCGCCAGAACCGGTCCACTGATGATGCAGTCAACACTGCCATCCACACAGCCCTTTCTCACCTACAGGGCCAGGACACATATGTCAGAATGCTATTTATAGACTATAGCTCTGCATTTAACACAGTCAGCCCCCACAAACTCACAAATAAGCTCCTCACACTTGGCCTGTCACCCTCCCCCTGTAACTGGGTGTTTTAACTTTCTAACAGGCAGGCCCCAGTCAGTCAGAGTCCCCAATCGCACATCCAGCTCAAGAATTGTGAGCACTGGGACCACACAGGGGTGTGTGCTGAGTCCGCTCCTCTACACGCTCTTCACCTACGATTGCGTGGCCTCCCAGAACAACACCAGCATCATCAAATTCGCGGATGACTCTACAGTCATCGGCCTCATCACTGGTGGTGTTGAAACATCATACACAAGAGTGGTGGCGGACCTCATAGCTTGGTGTCATGATAACAATCTCCTTCTCAATACAGATAAGACTAAAGAGATGATCATTGACCCAAGAACAAGGGAAAAGGAGCCACATAAAGCCCTGTTTATTGATGAGACTGAGGTGGAGAGGGTGAAAACCTTCAAGTTCCTTGGCACACACATCAGCAAGGACCTCACCTGGTCTCACAACACCCAACAAATTATGAAGAGGTCCCAAAGGAGACTGTACTTCCTGAGGAGACTGAGGAAATTTGGCATGTCCACCAAAATCCTGAGTTGCTTCTATCGGTGCACTATCGAAGGTGTCCTTACCGCCTCCATCACTGTTCGGTACGGTAACTGTACAACACGTGATAGGAAGGCACTCCAGCGGGTGATCAAGACCTCACAGAACATTGTTGGGGCAGCCCTCCCCTCACTGCAAGACATTTATAAAACTAGAGTCCTACGCAGAACACACAACCTCATCAAGGACAGCACACATCCACAACACTCATTATTCACACTCCTACCGTCAGGCAGACGCTACAGGAGTTTGAAGTCCAGGACCACAAGGCTGGCAAACAGCTTTTACCCACAGGCCATCAGGCTTCTCAACGAAGCACTCACACATGCTGCACGCAACACACGCACACACTCATAACTCTATTTATTTATTCATTCATTCATTCATTCATTCATTCATTCATTCATTCATTGGTATTAGTCTCTTCTGTTGTTGCTTAGTTTATTGGTATTTATGTTTCTTATGTTCTTATTCATTTTCTTGTTTTCTTTCTTTTTTGGGAGAATGAACAGAACAAGAATTTCATTGCATAGCAGAACTACCTGTTTTACTGCGCATATGACAATGAAACTCTTGAATCTTGAATCTTGAAATGTATAAGTGATGTTGAATGTTTCCATTTCATTCCATGTGTATAATTTGCACTGTTTTGTGCATGTACTGTGAAACTAAGTATTCTCTCTAAACTTATTTTTTGCTCATATTTTTGGTTGTCTGGAAAGAATGAATTGGATTTACATTATTTCCTATTCAGTTTGTGTACATGTTGGTTTTTGTCTGACCCTTTGGAAACTTGGCTTTCCAAAACATTCCATTTTATTTAAAAATGCATCAAGATTATCATGGTGCATTTAAAGTATCTGCTAAAACTTGTTACGAAAATGTGTGTGATGGGGTTTTTTCCCCTTCCAACCAGCTGTTGAGTCGTTGATTTGAGTTGTTGGCCTTTGCTCCCCAATGACAGCAGAACAACTTTTTCCTGTAAATACGCTGAATCTGACTTTCATGCTGACTGACAGCTGGCGTCGGCTCGGGATGAATCAAAAAGAACGGGACGGCTTTGCGCGACGGCGGTGGAGTGGAGTGCAAGCTCCTTGATACTGCGAGTGGTTAGATGCGACGTCTCGGGAGTTTATCTCATGTTCGTCTCGGGAGGTTAGTGAGTGACAGCTGTAAATATATCACCACGCGCGCAGCCCCGGAAAGCCGCTCCCGCAAGCCTCCGCCGAGGATGGCGGTCTTTTAAAAAGGAAGAACACGCCAACGACAAACAAAGAGAGAGCGTCTGTGCGTTTCATATTTTCAGCAAATCAATATCGCAGCCGCTTGATTATCATGCATAATGTTCAGGTAGGTGCAGGAATGAAAGGCTGGAATGAAGGCCGCACCTCTGGTGGCACAAATCCATGATGCTGCAGATGTTACTATGGGGTTCAAAAGCAGACGTATCAATAAAGTTTTGTAAAAGTTGGAATAGGAGAGTTTTCAATGCATATTCTCTGATTTTCTATATCAACGTAGCCTCATTCATCATGGAATGCTACATGAATCACACTGTTCTGATGTTTGGTGGCTACATACGCACTCCCATAAATTATTTAAAAATAAGTAACTATAAATAAATAAATTAGAAAAAGAAAGAGTACAAGTTACGTGCACGTGGCGGAAGAATACATAGTAGGATTCCTAGTCGAGCGTTGCGACGCTGAGGAAGGACATCATTTTTGTTCTTTTTGGTTAACTTTTTTCTCTTCGTTGTGTCTCCCAAGACTAAGGCAGACTCTTGTGATGGCAGTGTGACAAAGAAAAGGAAAGTGAAAATGAAAAGTGACGTGAAATTAGACATCACAAAATCGAGCTGCTCAAACGCCGCGACCATCATCAGTCAGTAATGTTCCTGTACTGTTGGGTGAGAATGATCTCCGTAACACGGGCTACTGATGCAGATGTAATCCACGCCAAGCTAAACCTCAACTCTGAACCTCTGAAACCAGTTCCTGTCCGCGCTACCGGAATGCACTCACAGCAGCAGATACAAGCATGAGTCTTATTTATGTCTTAATTTTTTTATTTTCTCTTATTATGTCTACTTTATTGGGTAATAGGAGTGTTACTTCATGTCTAGAGAGCTCTAATAATGTTAAAAACTGAATTTTGAAGGTCGTCAACTGGTTTTCTATGCTCCAACTACAAAAATATTCCATTTCTAAAAAAGCAAACCTCCTTATCCCAGTCGGGTCTGGAATAAACCACAATAAACGAGGGGTTACTGTGTTTATATACTACTGTCTTAGGGTGAATGAGGTGTTTTCTACAGAAAAAAATGCCTCAAACTAATTTTTTGAACAAAAATCCATACATTTCACTAGGTAAAGTCAAGTCTCGCTTTAATGCGTTGCAGAATGATGGCTGTTGGACTTTGTTGACTTGTTTGGCTTGGAGGGGGCTCATGGGTTTGGTCTTTGCAACTCAAAATGCCAATCGGCTGGTTTTTTTTTCCCTTTTTTTGGCCCGCGAGAGGGCTCGGGAATTAAAATCCAGTGCTAATCCAGAGATGACAGCGGTGACAATGACGGGCTATTATCCAACGGTGGCCTGCAGCTGCGTGTGTCAAACAGGGATCGGTGGCAAATAAGCAAATCAGTGCGTTGGCTTCGGAGGAGGATTCTGGCAAAGTCAAAACAGTAAAGCCTATCTGGAAGCGAGCGACGCTTCCCTGGCATTGATTAAACATCACATCGAGCCGCCATGCATTGGTGTCATGTGACAGGCCTTGTCCTGGAGCTTGTTATGTTAACAACTACATGACTTTTATTGTTACCTGGAGTATGCCGATGTATTACAGTAATTGTCGCTTTTCTTTTCTTCGGCAATGCTCAGTAAATGTAAGAAGATCATCGCATTGCTGACTTGATGCTTTCCATGACAGCTGGGGTGATAATTATATTGACGGGCATGATCTTGAGAGTGGAAATATTTCCAGTTGAGCACAATTAATAATAGTGATATCCCAGCCAAGTACTGGAGGAAAGCCACTAAAGGAGATGAACGGGAGACAAGACAGGGCTTCAATATTCATGTAGCCTGGTTCAGGCTTGCCCCCGCAGTACCGCCACGCACCTCACAGGGTGATGATGAGCCCATGTGGCCCCAAGTCAGGCCATGTAAGGCCACGGCCGCCCAATGAGGGAACAGTAAACACAGCCGGGAGCACTTAGCATGTGATAATCAGCAAAACAAGCATCACAGATGAAGAAATTAAGATATGTTTTTGTTTTTGTTTTTTATAAATTTGACCTCTGAATTTAAGACATAATCGAGGAATGTTTTTGGAAAATGAAGCAATTAAAGGCAAGGTCAAGGCCCCATGTTTTGCTATGTTTATTTTTATGTTAAGAAAAAAAAAGTTGGAATTTTACATGAATGATGTAATATCATGAGGAAAATTTGGTAGAATTTTGGTAGAATAAGGTTGAACTATTAAAGAAAAAATACTTTTTTAAAGTCATAATATTAGGACAAAAACAAATAGATAATTTTTGGATAATTAGTTTGTGGAAAAAGATCTAATGTTATGAGAATGAAGTCAAAATATGTGAATAAAGTTATAATTACAATAAGAAAGTTGAACTAGTCAGAAAACAAAAAATAGAAAAAAAACAAGCAGAAATGGAAAAAAAACAGCTGTAATTTTATGAGAAAAAAGTCATATTCTAACGAGAAAAAAGTTGAAATTTTACCAGCATAAACTTGTAATAAGAAAAATTTATGTCATTTTAGTAGTGCAGAGATGAAGTATTAAAGAAAAATATATTTAAAAAGTGGCAATATTATGAGAAACAAACAAAGTTGTAATTTTAATATTCCATCCATCTATTTTCTATGCCGCTTTTTTTTTTTTGCACAGTAGAAAACCTTTTAATATGCAACGTTTTAGTGATTACTTCAAACCAACTTTGTCCACAAACCGCTTGGCGTCTAGGGAGGGCTCGATACTGCTTATTTACAGTAAAACTCTTTACACAAGTGACAGTAGTTGTAAACAAGTTTTTGCGTCTGCCCGCTGACCAGATGCTCTTGCAAGTTACATCAAGCTGAACAACAACCAAACCGAGCACAGCCGAATGCAGCGAGAAGAAAAAAAAGACGTAAACAGAGATACTGTAGTGCAACACACACGGATTAGAGGATTTCCTCTCAGCCGCAGACATATGTTGCTGCTGATGTGACACCTTCCCTTAAAGCCCGATCACCGCACTTGTTTCATTGTGTTTGACACCATCTATGACTTCAAGCAATTAGCACGTTGATTTATCACTGCGGTACTTAGACGAGATTAAGACGTCTTGTGGTATCACAGGTATCGACTCGAGCGTCGTTTGATCTCCCGGCTGCTACACTCGGCGTCAATCCCTTTATTCTAACATCTATTGGGGACATAATCCCGTCCCCGGCAACTCATCAATAGCACTTTGTTTACAGAATACAGATGACTTAAAAAAAAATAAATACCCGCACTAGCATTGGAACAATCGGAGCCTGCGTATGATTTCAATTTGGGCCTGGCCTGATGAAAGAGGCTGACAAAAGGTGATTTATCCCGTTTGTCTCGACTCTCAGGTGTTACTTCAATAGCGTGAACAATACTTTCTTGGGAGACAGGCCCGGGGAGTTGGCAGCCATTTTTCCAGCCTCTCTATATTGGGCGTCCGTGCGCGCAGGCACGATACATGACAATGAGCAGCTCCGGGCCCCGAAACTTCATCATGTCACAGCGAGCCAAGGTTTCCTCATGCTCCCTTTTCACACGCACAATAGCTGCGGTGAAGCTGGCGATGGGGGGGTGCCGACTTTTATTTCGCAGCCTCCGATTGAGCAAAGTTGATGGTCGGGCGTATGAAAGGGAGAAAAAGTCATTAGATGTGTTTCATCAGCATACTGTATCACTGTAAGAGATTACATTGCATCAGCGTGAAATCTACCGCGCCACAATACTTCCACCTAACCTTTGCATGAACCGCCTTGTTGACTCATTTTATTTGGGGCTTGGAGAGAGTGCAAGTGGTGCTTTTTTTTGTATGTTGTACTTGCATGACTGATCCGAAATTTGGACCTTTTTTTTTTTTTAAGGAATCTATCTGCAGAACGAGCACTTTGAGAGATGTTGATAGCTGCAGGCCTGGCGCAGAGTTTAGTCGGGTTTAATCCGCCCCGCAAACAATCAAACATGAGTTACTGTTACCAAACAAAACACGCTCCGCTGCTGCGGTCTATTTTAAGTGGAAGTAGGTGACTCGTGCTGTCATGCAGGGGCTGGTACTCTGCTTTCGGTGCAAGGGGCAGTGACCCATCATGGCCCTCGCTTAGTGCTCTGTACTGTATCGCTCTAATAAAGCGTACTGATTTACAGCAATTGTTCACAACGCTTTAAAATTTGGTTGTGCTGACCGCAGAGGAGGCACAGAGGAGGGGGCAAAGCATTTTGCCTGTTTTTATTGGAAATATGTCAAATTTGTCAGAGGATATTTATTATTTTTTATTTATATTTTTACATTTTATTTGTATTTATTTTATATTTATATTTTTACCAATGTTTACAATTGTCATTTCTGTTCATTAAATTAGCTGAAAATGGCAAAGTGACACGTTTACTTTCTTTTAATTTTAGTTTAAAAACATTTTTAGTTTTTTATTAACATTTTATAAATATTTTATTCATGTATTAATGTTTACTTTTATTTTTAATTAGAAATATTTTTACTTATTTTATTTTTATTTATATATTTTTATTTATGAATTTTTAGATTTCTTATTTTTACAAATGTTTACAATTGTCATTGCTGTTCCTTAAAGTTTGTTCCTCACGACAAAAAACTTTTTCACCAATAAGTTATTGCGTAATTTCTATTTTAAAAAATAAAAAATAAATAACATTTTTACTACAGTATTTATGTATTTATCGTCAATGTCTTAGCGTTACGTGTATTTATTTTAATGTATTACATTATTTTTTTATTTACAAAAAATTATAAATAGTTTATTCCACGTATTATATGTTAACTTTTATTTGAAATATTTGATTTTTATTCATTTGATCTGTGTTTGATTTTTATTTGTTATTATTTCATTTATTAATTTGTATATTTATTATATTTACAAATGTTTAGAATTGTCATCGCTATTCCTTAAATTAGCTGAAAATGGCAAAGTGACAAATTTCTTTCTCGTGACAAAAAAAAATCCTTTTGGTTTCTCATTCAGTGATCATCACCAGTAAGTGATTTTATAATTTATATTCAAAAATTATTAAACAAAAATAAATTGTGAAATTTAGTCAAAATTTTGTTTAATTTCTACACTGGAAGAGAACAAAATGTAAATTGATCAACTGTAAGCAAAGGAAACATTGGCAGTGGCAGATGTGGATATTTCTTTTCAAACATGTTAAATTGAGCAAATGTAACCGCACGATGTTCCTTCAAGTAATTTGTTGTTTGAAAATAAATTAAGAAATAAAAATAAACCATTTTTATCTTACATGTATAGTAATAAAAACAAATGTTTTTATTTATATATTTTTTTGTCATTGGGGACAAATGCGTGAGTGAATTTTCAGGCCCTCTTAAAGGGTGAGGGTGGGATATGGCAGTACACGACACTGACACAGAAGGAAAACAAAGTGCTAAAAATGGTGTTTGTGTTTGCCAGAGCATCTGTGCGGCATCCTCTGGCTTAGTTAAATGTTTTGGCCTTTGCTTCGGCCATCCAGTTGTTTGGCCCCGCCTCTCGCTGCTCATTCAGCAGCACTTTCACCCCGCCCCTCCCCTGCCCCAAAGCAGATTAATTGAACAGCAAACTTAAACAAGTTGTTTTTGGAGGGCTTTTAGGCTTAATTGACTCATGGCTCAGGCTGTTTATCTGCTCCCGCTGCCTCTAAGGCAATCCGAGGGTGCTGGCTGCTAGCAAGCAGGGTATCCATATCAGCCTCTTAATCACTCGGGGCTATCGTCATCTAATCTGTCCATCCTAAGCATGTCTTATTTACTCCTTTTCCGCTCCTCACTTTCCGCAGCTGTGCATTATCCCGCAACTCCGCTTGGGTTTTGGGTGCTTTTTTAAAAACAATCCTCAGTGCAACAACATGTGTAAAAACAACATCCATCAACATGTCTGCAAAATCTGCAAAAGCAGCCTCTACGGCCTTTATGTGATAGCATTGTGTCCACATCTGTTGTACAACTATGTACATCCACATATCCACTTTATGATCATTTGGACTTTTGAACATAAATAGATTGATTGTCCTTGCTTTCCGGCATGTGCTGGTACTGTGAAAAATATGTAGAGTATCCAACATGTACTGTGGCACTTCCCTTTTTCTTATTGAGTTTAATGAGGTAATACAGCATGCAGCATATCATGCATCGCCTTCCTGATACAGAAAATGACAAACGACGAGTGCCAGCAACACGAGCGAGGAGCAAGATGATTGTCTCTTGACTACAGTCAAGCATGGTGGCGATGGCCTAATATGCAGCACACTAGAGGTGGGAATTTCTGGCCACCTCACGATTCGACGCCATCACGCGATTATCGATGCATCTCGATGAGTCTTTTAGTGATCAATACTTTGTAACGAATACACTGTGCTGCTGCACAGTGGCGGAGCTACATGGTGGCCACCCCACTGGCCATCAAGACATTTTAGTTATCAACGTATGCCACCCCTATGTGAGTAATGGTCTCACCTTGGCCACCCCAATGAAAGATTTCTGGCTCTGGCACTGCACTTGGAGTGGTAGGCCTCCATGAAAACTATGACATTTGATTTTCTTCCCTGGACTTTTTGATGATACAAAAAATATAAATGGCTCCTCTGTGGACTTTTAAAACAAATGTCACAGCCTAAGCCTAATGGCAGGTATTTCTCAGATGTTGTACAATGTTGTTTCCAGCCATGTTGAGAGGCTAATTGCTGATGCTGTATCCGTTGGCTTCACAACAGACCTGTGTTAATTTCACGACAGGAGATGTGTGACGTTACACATATCTGTATCGGCTGATATCAGTATCAGAAATTGAGAGTTGGACAATATCGGCATATTGGTTATTGCAAAAAAGCCAATATAGGACGTTGCTGATTAATAAACGTAATTGCTAGGGCTGTCAAATGATTACAAATTTTAATCAGATTAATCATGGGTGAGTAGCTAAAGTATACATTTTATACTTTATTAAACGCATGTAATAGGTGTGTGAGGCATCTTTAGAGCTTAAACCTGGATTGTGTTGTGGGTGAACCATGGCACGATAGTGGGGGTGTGGTGGAGGGGGGGTGGGGTGGGGTTGTGTGCATGTCTATTTACTTGCAGATTTGTGCCAATTGTGAGAATGCTAATTCTATTATTTTTATTTTAGGTACCTTTTATTTGTTGGGCACTTTTACTTAATTTTTTTAAATGTTATATACTTTTTATTAATTTTTAGATCATTTTTTGCCCAATTCTACTTAAAAAAAAAGTCAAACAATTTTGATATAATTCTTGACTAGCTGTCTGACCCACCCACCCTACAGTGCATTTTCCCTTGATATCATAAAAAAAATGTGAAATGTGAGTGCTAAAACACTCAAGACACGAGCTTGGATGACACAGAGCATTCACAAACTCAAGGAAGCGGCCGCTTTGAGTTCAGAGTCATTAGTCAGCCTGAGCGGAAGAAGAAAGGACGAGGGAGGGAAAGAGTAAACACGAAGAAAGGGAATAAAAGCCACATATTACCCCTGCGACACCGCTGCACTGCCAGCCTCGCTCATCCAAATGTGCCAAATGTGATGCTAATGAGGTGCAAAAAATCCCAAGATAGCGCGTGCCACAACAGAGCAATCAGGGCTCTTTGTTAAACAGGCGCTGATGAATGGAAAACACTTGAGGCAATGTGTAATAAGCAAATAAGTACATCGTTCATTAGCGTCACCCGTTATGGACCACCTCGTCAGACGCACTATGGACTCTTTTTTTCCCCCCTCTATGACAGTGACAATGTCCCAATGACAAAAAATAAATACTGGCCCCGTAAGGAATAATAAAAAGTAAATAAATTGGTTCCATGGTCAATAAATATCTCATGAGTGATGGATGTTTACAAGGAAGTGTGTGTGACTTGAAACCAAGGGCCAGTCATGCATTTCACCATTTAACATTGGTAGAAAATAGACATCACTTACAAACATCTTCATATTATAACTGTAGACTTTTCAATATTGTACTGAGCAGCCACTACAGAGACGTGTGTACCACTTTCCTGTTCTATGGTTATTGCTACACTTTTTCCTCTTTGCCATCACTGGTCCTCTGCTGGTGGTACCAGTCCGGAAAATGTAACACAAAAGCCAAAGAAAGAGTAACGCTTGTGGAGTTGATCCTAAAGACGCTTACTGAGCTGAAGTTCCTCCATATGTGATGAAGTTTCAAGTGGCGCACTTGCGTACTTACACTTAAGTCTTTTGAGTGCAAATGTGCGCTTACGCTGAGAGGGACGGCAACATGCGGCGTACCCGAATGTTGCACATCAAAACCAAAATACTGTAAATACAGAAGTAAAATACAAAAAATTTTTACTCAGAATGATCCAAATAAAAAATACAATATAAATAAATAATTGTTACTTTCAAAATGATCTTTTTTTTAATAAAAAATAAAGGTAAAAAATAAAGAATAAAAAATAAGTCACTCAAAATGATACATTTTTTGAATTAAAAATGTAATTGAAATGAAATTAAAATTTAAGATGCACTCAAAATAAAAAATAAATACATGAATAAAATACAAATAAAATAGGTTTCACTCAGAAGGATCAAAATTATGAATAAAACAAATAAATAAATATGAATAAATAATTGTTGCCCTCAAAATTATTTATTTTTTTACAAATAAGAATAAAAAAATAAGTCACACTCAAAATGATTTTAGAAAATGTATTATACATTAAAAAATTAAAATTGAGGGTGCACTCGAAACAAAAATAAATACACAATATATAAATAAGATAAGTTTTACTCATAATCAAAATAAAAAATATAAATAAAGAATTGTTCTCTTTGAAATAACATTTTTGACAAATAAAAATGAAAAGAAAAAATAAAAATAAAAAGTCACATTCAAAATTATAGATTTTGGAAAATTAAAAATGAAATTGAAATAGAATTTAAACTTAAAAGTTGCACTCAAAACAATCATAAAACATAAAAATAAAAAATGAAACACATACGATTAAAACCACAGTTAAATCATTCTTTACAAGTAAAAAAAAAATAATGGCGAGCGCACAGTGCTGGACACTTACCACCCTCAACAGTCACCATCTAAGCTATGTGGCCAACAACAGGAGGGACTAACTCGAGTGGTTGCCATTCACAATTAAAAATGGAGAAGAAGAAGAAGAGGAAATGGGGAAATATTATGCTTGTCATTTCCGGTCAGCCTGCAACGACAGTCATAGCTTTGGGGCAGCACGAGACTGTCAAAAATAGCTCCATCAGGGACTAAGTACACAGTGTGCATAGCATACATATTGAAGTGCACTGATGGAAGTATTGCATTTGAGACACAGGCTTGGTGGGGTAGATTACTTACTATGCACAACTTTGAGATACCACTGTACTGTTCTTTTTTTGATATCTATAAACCATTTTGTAAAAGTCAGGTCAGGATCATGGAATGAGAGTGCAGATTAACAGGTAGGAAAAGATTGGTAATGCTTTCATCTATTTTTAACATGCATACAAGTTACATTGGTTACAGTTCCACAAGTCCAAACATGAGTAGGAAGAAGCAAAGCTGATTTAATCCTACCCCCTTTCCGTTTCGCATCATTTGTTCACTTCCTGTATTTCAAATGTACTCTTTGCCAATTTTAAATACATGGGAAAATGATAAGGCTGTATAACAATGTGGTACTATAGGAGTCAAGTTTATAGTCAATGTAAATAAAATTATAGAACTGTCATAATAAATATATAATAATTGATGGGGTTAATAGTTAACAGACACATAGTTGGTTGATGATTGAGTACAGACCATGTACTCACAAACAAATGAAGAGTTGTAATAATGTAGTAGTGGTTAGACATAGCATTGTATTTACACAGTGGTCCAGGACTCTTCTTCCTTGTACTGTACTTTGCAAACATCAAACGCTTGTGCTGTTTCTTGAAGTCGCTCATATTAGTGCATTGTTTGAGTTCCTGACTCAATCCGTTCCATAACTTGATTCCACATACTGATATGCTAAAGGTTTTTCGCGTTGTTCTCGCTAACGTGTAATTTCTCCTCTCTTGTTGAGAAGAATTGTATTACGGTTTTGGGTATAGGTTATTGTTTTGCTTTATGCATGATTTTAGCTGTTTGAAAATTTACTAGATCATCTATTTTTAATAATTGTGATTTTAGAAATAAAGGGTTTGTATGCTCTCTATAAGCAGCATTACGGATTATACTAACTGATCTTTTTGTAGTACATTTAGTGAGCAAAGTGTACTTTTATAGTTATTTCCCAATATCCCTACACAATAAGTTAGCTCTGGTAATACCAGACAACAATAGAGTGTATGGAGTGATTTTGCTTTATTCAGTATTGAGGTATTTTTTTGCCAATTTATGATGTATATTTTTTATGTGAAATTTCCAGCTCATATTTTCACCTACAAGTATTATGACCCCCAGAAAGGTATTTTTGTTCATCCTGTCAACGTCCGCACCATCAATTTGTATTTACGCATAAGTATCCTTTTTGCAATTAACAAATAGCATTACTTTACTGTAGTTTTACTTGGGTTCAGATAATCTGGTTTTAATTAAAACAGTTCAGTACAGTCAATTCATCTGTGACTTTTTTTAAGCTCATGTGTGCTTTCTGTAGAATAAAATGCAGTAGTATCGTCTGCAAATAATACTAGCTTTAGGTCTTTTGTAACTTTACAGGTGTCATTTATGTATAGGTTGAACTAGTGAATTTCCCTGCTGTGGAATAAATAAAGTACAAATACAACAGTTTTGGTCCCAGTTTTGACCCCTGGGGTACGCCGCACCATATATTTAAGCTCTCAGATGTATATTCTCCTAGCTTCACGTATTGCTTCCTGTTTGCTAGGTAGCTTTTTACCCTGTTCAGAACTAACCCTCTGATTCCATACCTTTCTAGTTTTTTTAATTAGGACATTGTGATTAATTGTATCAAAAGCTTTTGTCAAATTCATAAATACTGCAGATTCACATTTTCTATGGTCTACAGTGTTGGTAATTGCCTCGGTTATTTCTATTAGTGCCATGGAAGTTGAAATGGCAACTCTGTATGCGTATTGGCTGTCCGCGAGTAAGTCATTCTTATTTATGAATGTGTCCAATTTGTTGTTGAATAGCTTTTCAATGATTTTAGAAAATTGTGGTAATAAGGAATAATTGTGGTAGGTAGTTTGTGAATTGACGTTTGTCTTCAGTTTGGAAGATAGGTAGTACTTTAGCTATTTTCCTTTTGTTTCTAAATGTACCGGTCTGAAATGCTAAATTACTGATGTACGTCAGCCATTCTGTGATCTCTCATTGACCTTTGTTATCGCTTCCATTTCAATTGGCATTACAAATCAGTTGATGTTTTTGCTTTGCATTTATTGACCGTATCAATGATTTCCTTTTTGTCACACCAGTAAGGAACATGGAGTTCGGATTCCTGACTAACTGAATTCCCTTCCTCCGCTGACAAGAAATGTAAGATCCTTTCTTCCAGGTTTGGTCCAATATTTACAAAGTAGTTATTAAACATTTCAACTACATTGTTCATATCATCATTTTTGGCATTTCCATCTGTGAAATATTGAGGGTAATCTGCTTTCTTAGTCCCGTTCCTGATAATACAAAGTCAACAAGATTCTAAAGAGTATGAATCAAAGCTGGTGTTATAGTATACTGTATCTATGAAAAGATGTTTACCAGGCAAAGCAGGCTGCTGCTGGGATGGAAAAAAACGCATGAAAGGAAATAAGGCAAACCCAGAGGAGGATTTCTTTGCGTGTATAAGCACTAGAGCATATTCAAATACAAGTCGATGACAATCTCGTCCACAACGTCAATCAGGCCCAGCAAAAAGAGTGAAGCGCTCACTGGCGTTCACTAAACCGTTCTTGAAATTCACTTTGGCCGTCAGCCTGGCGACTCATCCGCCGCTTCAAGAATCTGGCCCGCACTGTCCCACTGTGGGCCAGGAATGCAAGAACGCACTTTGGAGAAAAGCAACCAGCATCCTTGGCGAGCTCAGGAATGCAGGAGGCTCCTCCAGTCCACTTTGAGACCTCTGTGATATTTTTAAATTGGCTGAGAAACAAATTAAAACTCCGTGCGGAGCGTGCCAGTCCACTTTTCTTTACGTTACTGGATGTAAGAGGCTGCACTGTTCGTGCACAGGGGTCAGAGGGTGCACGTGGTTAGAAGATGCATGCACAACAACAGAGTTTGTTCTGAGGTGAGGAAAATAACAGTTATCTATCTTTAGCCCAAACTACATAATTGCACACATTTGCTTTGCGGCGCTATTGTCAAGGATGAAAAATGACGGTTACCAAAGGATGTGAAGTGGATGGTGCATGGCAGCAAAAAAAACCAAAAAAAAACCTCCAAAATTCTCATTTTTAAAGCCAACTTCATCAAACACTGCTTCCACATTTCATGATTATATAAATCCATTAGATGTTTTTTTTGTTTTGTTTTTTACTTCAGGTGGAACACAATGAAGGCTCATGCATGACATCACGCAAGACCTCACCTCAGTCAGCAACAAAGGTTAAACTCTGAATGTGTTTTGCTTTATCTTTGGCTTTTTGGGCGGGACACTTATTCAAGAAGAAGCAGCAGCAGCATCAACAGGAGTAAAACAACGCAATAAGACGAGTCACAGTCATCAGCGGTAAACTAGTCTGATTTATTGTTAAGCTTCAAAGAGGTTCACTTATTGTTACACCTGCATGACAGTCAGGAATGTTAAGATTTTACAGTGAATAAAGATTGCATTCCTTTATCAATCCATTTCCTTTTCTTCTTCTTCGCTCCTTTCTAATTGTGAACCACTTTGCAACCACTCGAGTTAGTCCCTCCTGTTGGCTACATAGTCAAGGTGGCGACTTTTGAGAGAGGCAAGTGTCCGGCAATGCCGGCTGTCATGAGACACTCAGTTCACGAGATAAGACAATACAGACGATTAGGTCTGAGAGAACAAATTGAGATTTTAACACTACTTTAAAGAAAGGCACAATGAAAAAATATGACATATATTGCAATCTACTAATTTAAGTTACACTCTTCTGCACACTGTGTGTATGCTAGCGGCCCTGCCTCCACCCAGCGAGTCAAAGAGACTGTATGACTGACAAAAGGGCTCACCTGTTCATACCCTTGTTCTATGCAACAAACACGCCAAGATGCTGAAACCAATGCACAGAGTGAACTCTCTTCCTGCCTGTGAGAGGCGAGAGACGAGGAAAAGGGACACGCAGGCACATGGCAATATATTAAGACCGGCAAAACTATCAAGTTAATTTTCATTTACTGTGTGATTTATTCATTAATCATCCCAGGCTTAGTGCCTGAGACCTTTTTTTCTGAACTAGAAATCTTGTCATGTTTTAATCTCACAAGACCTCATGACGCGAGCTCTTGTGACACCCCTAGCACTCACCATTTTGTTTTGTTTTTTTAATTTAAACTACAAATATGATTTAATTTTATTTTTTTATATTTGTATTATTTTTGTTTTTTAAATATTGTTTGAAGTGCATTTTTTTAAATTTCAATTTAAATTTTAATATTAATTGAATTAATGCATGAATGAATGAATGAATATAGTGTTTATTTTATTTTATTTTTTTTTTAATTGGGTTGGAGTGCAATTTTTACTTTTATTTCAATTTAAATAAAAAAACATAAAGAGTGTGACTATTTCATTTGTAAAACATTTGGATTGTTGTGAGTTCAACTTTTATTTCTATATTTTATCAACAGTTTACCCAGGAACAAATCCAAATAGATACATGCGGCCCACATATTACGATGTTTGGTGGTTACATGCATTCCCATAAATTATTAATACTGTCCACACAAAAAAAGAACTTGTTACATGCGTGCGGTGGAAGAAGACGCAGGCAGAAGAATTTGTAGTCGCGCGTCACTGCACTGACGAAGTACAATATCACTTTTGGTTTTTTTGTGTTAACTTTTTGCCCTTCATTTTGTCTCCCAAGCGTGAGGCAGACTCTTCTCATGGCATTACATCAAAGAAAAGAAAAGTGAAACTGAAAAGCCAAGTGAAAATAGTAAGGGTGCACAAAGTATCGGTCTGATATGAGGAATTATGACGTCAAACCGATAAATCCTGGACTGTAAGGTGGGTTAGCATGAGCAAATCAAGCGGTCTTTTTCTGTGACGTGCTGCAAACGGCCTGTTCTAACTTCCCCTGAGCTTACTTGGAAACAAACATGGCGTCGATCGGGTGGGACTTCTTAAATACAGTAAGAGTGGGCGGAATTGGTGTGCCAACACCCTCCTCCTATTGGTTCCTTACACTAAGCCTGGGCGGAGTAGTGGTCTAATCCTCTCCTGACATTAGCACCTCCGATAAAAGAGAAGTGTTGCTCCCTGAGTTGGGTATGAACGACTCTGATACTGGCTCGTTAGCATCTATTGTTCTGGCTCGGCCCTGGCTCCACCTCATTTGCAAGACTAAGAGCTGTGGGTTTTGGTCTCAGTAACCTGCTGAACACAGGGTCCAAATTAAACCTCAAACCACCATTCCGATTCAATGATGGGTTCTGTTGTTTGACAAAAATAGCTTCCTTTACTCCTCTTTCAAACCATCTGTTTTCTTTGGCCAAAATCTTTACCTCGCTGTCCTGAAAAGAGTGATTGGTTGCTTTAAGGTGTAGATGTACTGCTGATTGAGGACCACTCGAATTGTCCCTGCAATGTTGATAAAGCCTTTTTTGGAGCATTTGCTTAGTTTCCCCAATGTAGTGCTCTTTGCATTCCTCATCTTTACAGTGAATGGAATAGACCACATTGCTTTGTTTTTGGTTTGGAGCCTTGTCTTTAGGATGCACTAATTTTTGTCTCAGGGTATTTACTGGTTTGAAATAGGTAGGAATTTTGTGTTGCCATAAGATCCTCTGGAGTTTTTCGGAGACCCCCGCTACATAAGGGACTACCACTCCTCTCCTTTTTACTTCTGTGGGCTTTTGGGTTTCTTTCCCTACTCTCTTCTTTTGACATTTGTTAAAAGCCCACCGCGGGTACCCACAGGTTGAGAGCGCTCTCTGGACATGTTGTGTCTCCATTTTCCTTCCCTCAGCACTAGTTGGTATTTGTTCCGCTCTATGTTGGAGGGTCCTAATAACCCCTAGTTTATGTTGTAGTGGATGGTTTGATTCAAAAAGCAGGTATTGGTCAGTGTGTGTGGCCTTTCCAAAGACCTCTGTAAGTAGCTGTCTGTCCTCTCTTATAATTAACTTGCAGTCTAAGAAGGCTAGTTGGTTCTCTTTAGCGTCCTTGCGAGTAAATTTGATATTGGTGTCCACCGCATTGATGTGATCTGTGAAAGACTGAATTTCCTGTTTTTTGATTATGACAAAGGTGTCATCCACGTATCTAAACCAGTGCCTTGGTTTTGTCCCTGAGAAGGATGTGAGAGCCTGTTTCTCCATCTCTTCCATGTACAGATTCGTCACTATGGGTGAGACTGGTGAGCTCATAGCACAACCATGAATTTGTCTGTAAAATTTCCCTCTAAACTGAAAATATGTAGTGTTAAGGCAAATTTCCAATAATTGGCAGATGTGGTCAGCACTAAGTTTTGTTCTCCGATGCAGAGTTGAGTCCTCGAGCAGTCTCTTCCTCACCACCGAGACTGCTGCTGAGGTGGGGACAGATGTGAAAAGTGAAGTCACATCATAAGATACCAAAGTTTCCTCTGGCTCCAATCTGAGGTCTTTGATGCTCGCCACAAACCCTTTTGAGTTCTCTATATGATGATCAGTGTTGCCTACCAATGGTGATAAGACTGTTCTTACTTATTTAGCTACATTGTACATGGTAGAGTCAATGCTACAGACAATAGGTCTGAGGGGAAACCCTTCCTTGTGAATTTTTGGAAGGCCATAGATACATGGTGTAGCCTCCCCAGGGTATAACCTATGATACATCTGTCTGTCAATTAGTTCTTCCTTCTCTAACTTTTGGAGACAGTCTATGATTTCTTTCTTATACCTACTGGATGGGTCCCTTTTAAGTTGCTCATATGTGTTGGCATCACTAATTAGACTTTTTATTTTTTCTTCATAGTCCAATGTGTTGAGAACCACTGCGCAATTCAGCCCACTCTTACTGTATTTAAGGCCTAGGCTACCAGCACTTATTAGTTTGCTGACGAAGCTCTTTGGATGAGGAGCGAAACGTCCAACACCTTCTTCACAGAAGTACAGATGACGTCTCAAGAAGCCTTTTCCTCGATAGTAGTGATGTCATTATATTTATTAAGGACAAATCTACAGCTACACTTTGTCAAATCCAACTTTGTTTGTGTCGTTACCCCCATGTGTGCACAAACTACTGAAAAATCTAAATAAAATAAAAAAAGATGTTAAAATGCTCAAAAAGTGGCGAAATGCCGACCAACCAGCAACGGTAATGGTTTAATTTTATTTGAACATGCATACACACTACAGTGTAATACATCCCGTACTACAATTCACAGTTCCACATGTCCAAAAGGAGTAGAAAGAAGCTAAGCTTATTCAATTCTATCCCCCATCCATTCCACATCAATTGCAATACATTTATTCACTTCCTGTATTCCAAATACAGTCTTTTCCAGTTAATACACAGGCAAATGATGAAGCAATGTAACAATGTGGTAATACATTTGTCAAGGTTTTTTCACCATAAATAATTCATATAGCAATCATAATAAATAATAAAGCAGGTGACAGTAACACAGTTGGATCATGAATGAATACAAACAATGTAATTTTCCAGTAGTGATAAGAAATGTCGTACGGTTGTTATTTGAATTAGCATCAGACGGATAATTCTTCTTTGGCTCATGATTTTTCTTCCTTTGGAAACATCAACTGCTTGGACCTTTCCTTAAAATGGCTCATTTTAGTGCATTTTTTGAGTTCTTTACTCAGTCAGCAATAACTGCATGCCCAGTCCAAGCCGCTCAAATGTTGCAACCATCATGAAAGACAAAGATGCTATCTTTGAACATGTGAAAGGATGTGCTTCCATGAAATGGACAGTGATAAATAAGCAGTCTAATGGTCTCCTCATCGAGATTGTCTCTCCTCCCCTTGCAACGCCCCTTCAGTGTGCAAGACAACCACAGGGATAAAATTAAGGAGTTCTCTTGTTTTATGACTGTTTCATTTGACTCTTGTATTAAATCTTGTTATTACTGTATTTTATATGTCCTTCATATTGTGTTCTGTGTGCAGTGTGAGTGACTTAAATGTTTTGGAACAGAACCCATACATAGACCGAGGACCGCCTGTATTTCTATTTAGGTTATTTCCTATTGAGACATTGAATACAGCGCAAAACACTGACAGTTACCCTTTATTATACTGTAACATTCTAATATTGTTACTATATAAATCACCCCGGAAGTGATTGTGTTTATTTCCACCATTTGCTTTGTAAAGGCGTACGAGCACACAAAAGAGGTTGAAAAGTTGGTGAAGCACAAAAGGAAAGAGGGGCAGTGAATAATTGATGACAATTAAAAAATCATGTCTCTTAAATGTCACTAAACCCTCCTGTCCAAAATTCGTTGTATAAAATATGAATAGTGTTGTAGTACAGGCCTGATAGAAAACACCCACTACATGTACAAACAACAAATGTTACACAAAGACAAAACTGCATGAAATTAGTTATGTCCCCGTGTGTGTGTGTGTGTGTGTGTGTGTGTGTGTGTGTGTGTATTGAGTATTTAGACAAAGAAGAACAGAAGAATGGGCCATCTATATGAAGGTCCGTCTCATGGTGCCAGTGTGTTATTGCTAGAAGAATAAAAGTGGACCACCTGTTCCAGCATTTTCAGATTCATTGAAGATGAGCTTGCATTCGAGCAGCTGGCCATCTGTTTTGTTTTGTTTTGTTTTGTTTTGTTTTGTTTTGGAAATATTGAACATAGAGGTGCTGTGAATACTTTCGTGATGCATCATACATAAAAACCTATAGGGAGGTGGGGGCCTTAAAATTTGAGCTCCTCGAAGCGCCCCTGCGACTTCACATTGACAGTCAAACCTCCACCCTGCTGCATTTGTGCCACTTTAAGACGAGAGCACAGCTGAGGATGTATCTCAAATCAATTATAGCGCAGCCATTAGCCTTATCAGCGCACGCAAACACAATACTCGGCGGCGTATCGGCAACAAAGAGTCGGCTAATCGGCAGATAAAGAAAGTCGATGTAGGATTAATTAATGTACCTAATGCTAACTTAATGTGTCGTAATACGTTTTTTTCATACTTTAAAAAGGGCTGTTTTTGGAGGGTAATGGATATTTAGTACTGACACTATGCACATGGAACTGTCCTCACAGGGTGTATGTACACAATACAAGTAAAGTTCAAATGTGAAGTTGCCCACATCAGCTAGCTCCCTTGCGTTTATCTTGCTATATCTCTGCTACCAATCATCTCCACCTCCCATCCATCAACTTTCTGCTTCATGTGCCACCTCAAATACTACAGTGCTTTAATTTGCCCCTCCCATTCTATTTACACACTTGTTTGACATATTTTCCATCCATCCATCCATTTTCTATGCCGCATTATGGTCGCGGGGGTATGCTGGAGCCTATCCCAGCTGACTTCAGGCGAGAGGCAGGGTACACACTGGACTGGTCGCCAGCCAATGGCAGGGCACATATAGACAAACAACCATTTACACTCACATTCATACCTATGGACAATTTAGAGTCTCCAATTAACCTAACATGCATGTTTTTGGAATGTGGGAGGAAACCGGAGTACCCGGAGAAAACTTACTCACGCACGGGGAGAACATGCAAACTCCACACAGAGATGCCCAACGAAGATTAGAACCCAGGTCTTCCTGATCTTCTGACTGTGTGGCCAACATGCTAACCACTAGGCCACCTGTGCTGCCCTTGACATATTTTCATCAAATAAAAATATTTACAAAAGTACATCGCTCATTTGGATACAGTACATGACGTAACTATGGTATTATTAGATATATGTTAAATATGATGTCAATACGGAACATTAATATATATATATATATAAAAATGTAAATATGGTCAAATTTATGGTCAATTCAATATAATATAAAAATGTTACATAAACCATGACACAAATATGCTACATTACGAGTAACACATTAAATATGATGTAAACATGACACATTAGAGGTAAATAAAATACATAAATAAAAAAATAAATAGGAGGTATGTTAAATATGTTAAATATGACATAAAACTGGTACATTAAAAATGATGAAATAATTATGGCACATTAGAGGTAAATTTAGTACATTAGGGTACATTAAATATGATATAGAATTGTGTATTAAATATGTAAATATGGTACATTAGGGGTACATTAAATATGAAAAAAAGCACATTAAATCTGATATAAACATGGTAGCGGTATATTAAATGATGTAAATATTAGGGGTACAAAAAAGGCAGAAAAAAAAAAGACTTAAAATGCTTTTATTTTAAAAAAAATGCAAACAGAACTTTTTTTCAATAAATAAAAGCGACCCATTTGGGTGATATTTAAAAAAATTTTTTTTTTTTTTTTTAAGTTTTTTCAAGTAGAAAAATAATAAAATAAACAGTTGTATTTAAACAATTGTTTCAACATTGTGGAGAAATGTAACTGTAAACTGAAGTAGAGAAGTATAAAAAACAACAACTGACAAACATCGCAAACACTCTACTGCAAATCAACAAGTCACTGGCACAGACTGCTACATGTGCATCACCAATAAATAAATAACAAATAACAAATAAATACACTTTAGGGCAGTGTTCGTGTTTGGCATCGGCTCATCTGCTCTGGGGGGAGGAGCAGTACCTTGTTTGATGGTCAAGTTGTGAAGCACGTAGCAAGATGATATGGCCTGCGCTGGACAGGCACAGCCGTAGCTATCTGTGGTTTCATTGTTCTTCCATAGAGTTGCTTGCTAGAGGTTGTTTATATGCTGAAGTTATCGGTGTTTGCACCAAGCTGGTTTTCTTTCTTGTAGATGTAACATTCACTTCCCGATGATGCCGCTTGAAGTGCGCTAACATGTTAGATGCGTTTCCTGCAGCATACGCGATATCCATGGAACAATGTCGGCACAAATTTGGATTTATCCACTTGCCTTTGTCCATCCGTAATTTTCACAGGGGAGCTAAAGTGTTTCCAAACAGGAGACCGTAGTGAGATTGGAGGGTCTTCCAGCTCAGGCTTCTCGCTTGCATTTGCCATGATGCCATTTGTCACGCCTGCGAGCTACTAGCGTTCCTCCCCCTCAGTCAGTAGTGTCCGACACTCAGAGGCATCCGTGCGGAAATTCGCCCAGAACTTTAGTTCTGCGTGAAGCGCTTAGATCACTCTAGCAATAAATTTTATGAGAAAAACAGCATAAAATATAACCGAAACTGTACACAAGTGGACCGAACCAAACGTGCAGAACCGAAATGGTTCAATACATCCTTGTGAACCGTTACACCCCTAGTAAATATGGTACATGAGAAGTAAATACGGAACATTAGATGTAAGTTAAATATGGTACATTAGAGGTACAAATATGTAGGGATGCTCTGATCGGCCATCAATTTTCATGGAAAAGCATGTGACCGGCATATGCCGATCAATATCTTTCAAAGCCGATCACAAAAAACTACCTGCAGAGAAGCCTGTGTGCAGTGCAGCGTCCTGGTCTAATGTCGTGCCCCCCTCTCCTTTTGCGCAGGCGTGCGGCAGAAAAGCCCAACATGTATGCCATTTGTGAGAGTGATGTGATGTTTGCATCCTGCAACACATGCCACTAAAAATATCTGGCGGGGGTAGCATGTTAAAAAAGCTTCAATTCAATACGGCATTTGAAGAACAAACACTTGGCGGAGTGTGCTGAGTTTGAGGCTCATGGCGCAGCAACAGTCACTGAATTCATCGGACTCGATGATCAACCTCTCCAAGTGGTGGAAGAAACCGGGTCCCGTGGACTGCTCTCTGACTTGGAGCCCTGTTACGACGTGCAACCTGGAAATCCTGCACTCCATCAAACAATGTACTCTCTTGTTCAGCACTGAGTGAAGGTGGAGTGCAGTCCATCAGAGTCCTGCCTTTTCAACTGAAAGGTTTTTGACAATGCGCATGACCTCTGATGAGGTCCAAGGTTTCGGTACCGCCGAGTTAAAGCAGACACAACACCTGTGTGGACGCCAATAACAGATACTGATCACGTAGCCGCCATGAGCTACAGTGGCTCTGCCAGCCACAAGGGGATTTACACCGCCTCCATCCAGGTGTGCACGACTTGGACAGATTTACCTGACAAGGGGAACAGCTGCACGGGCTGCCACAGGTCTTTCAACCAAGTACTGCATGGAGGTCTATTCCACACATGCAACAACAGCAAATACTTCCATGTTTGCTACAGTCGACCATGGAGTCATTTGACTGCAATTCTGTCCAATTAGAATGTAATTCCAATAATGCTAGCTAACAGGATGTGGCTAGGCTCTGATGCCAACATGTAGATCAGGGGTCGCCAACGTTTTTCCTTGTGAGAGCAACTTTTACAAAATGAAAAAGGCCAAGAACTACTCATTTTTGTAAAATTTATTTCCAGAGCTTATTTTAAACCCAAACAAAGCGAATATGCTTGTTTTACCAGAACATTAACAAAATGCTGGTGTCCACAACTCACATTTTGTATTTCAGAATGCATTTCTTTCTACTCTTCTTTCATTATTAACTGAAAACCTGAATGAAAAGCAGGCTTACGGCCACCTCATGTGGTCGTGGGGGGCTACCTGGTGCCCGCGGGCTCCACGTTGGTGACCCCTGATATCCATCAATAAAATACACCACAAATACAAAATGGAACCTCTGGGGTCATCCAATTCAGATTGTGGGAGACCACCACAAATACATTGGGATCACCTCAAATAAATTTGACACTACCTGTACACCCTTGCCCATAGCATGTCAAAAAGCGACCAGCGACAAAACCAGTGAAGACTCTTTTGGGGACTGACATGAATGTAGAGGTGTCCCGATCCCATATGGTATCGGAAAACAGTAAAAAATAAATAAATAAATAAATAAATAAATCAGCAAAAAAATATATATAATTGTCAAACAATTATAAAAAGGTGTTTTGTGTTAATATTTTTGAGACATGTGGCGTAACTGTACAGTATGTGTCAGCAAAGAGTCAACTGCTGATGACATCATAGACGGGCGACAGAGCTGACTTCCAGTTTCTAATTCCATGTATTAGCATGCTAAGACATTTTGTGATAAAAAAACATATCGTTTATAGTAGGGATGCGTCAATCGATCGACCACCGATCAATATCGGCCAATTTTCATACAAAAACACGTGATCGGCATATGCCGATAAATGCCGTTCAAAGTCGATCACAAAAACCAAACGCCGTGCGGCGGCAAACACTACGTTTGTGCTGTGTCACGTAGTGTTGCCAACACTCTTATTGTATAAACTGGTCTGTAAAACCTCATGGATTCAGTTTGACAGCTTGAGACAGGCTTCGCCAAAACGACGCCAGCGTGTTTGATCACTCCCTTATCAAACGTATTGGCGCTCGACTTATCTTATATCTTTGTTTACACGCTTTGCCGAGCTGTCACTGGCAGCAGCTCACTAGCTAGAGTTATCCGCCTAGCTTTTTGTCTTCGGACTCCAAATGTGACTTTTTACCACAGTGACATTTTGTTTTTAAAGCAAACAAGCAATGCGGTTAGTTCGTAGCTCGTTTTTTGTTCCACGGGAAAGCTACAAGTGGATATCACGTTCATGGAGTACTTACAGTACTAACTTTTTCCAAGTGTCGCTGAACAATTTTGCTCTCGAGTTGTCAGTATACTAATTATGTCTTGTCCTCAAAACACTATTTGTGTGTGGTTGTTTAATCACATACTGTATCCAGCCACCAGGATGGTGACGCTATATCAGCTGATTTTGAGCTTCTCAAAGGGTCAAAGAATATTTGCTTCAAATCTCAGTAGCTTTTTATTCTAACTGTTGAATTCAGACTTCATGCCTTTATATAATGACAAATGAGCACAAAATAGCATAAAGACGATGGCCACACTGTTTGAGATGTGCTTGGTAAATAAAGTAGTGTACAATTTAAAATGTTGCCAATCATAATTCAAACACAAATAGAAGTTATGCCAAATATGCTTGTTTTACCAGAACATTAATAAAATGCTGGTATCCACAACTCACATTTTCTATTTCAGAATGCATTTCTTTCTAGTGTTCTCACATTATTAACTGAAAACCTGAGTTCATGTGGTCATGAGGGGCTACCTAGTGCCCGCGGGTACCTTGTTGGTGACCCCTGGGCTATATGATACGAAAGGGGAACCATAAAATCACCTTCATTTAGACAAAAATATATTTGACTTACTTTTTCAAAATCACTTGTGAAACTTAAAGGATCAGGCGCCTTCTTTCTTTCTATTTTTTCTGTTCTTTCCATTTTTGCTGTTTATATTCTGTTTTCTTGTCAAGTTGTATTTTCAGACTGTGCCACGGGCCAATGAAACACCAGCCGCGTGCCGCAAACGGCCCCCGGGCCACACTTTGGACACCCCTGTCTATACATCATGGCCAATTATGCAAATTTGACGATAAATCCATTACATTTCCATTATTTCCTGTAGGAAATTGTTTCTAAACCTGAACAAATGCATGTTATATTGAGGACAAATATTTAGCCAGAAATAAGTCGGAGTGAAAAGAAAAAAAACACAGAGCGGGGAGGAAATACTGTACTTACCTAAACTTTTACCACAAGGCGATGGCAGGTTCAATACAACACGGCCCCTGAAACAACAACAAAACTTTCAATAATGAGCCAAGGAGCAACACAAGTGTAAAAATACATTTGACAAAGAGATGCTTGTTTGCATGTGGACTGCTTCGTGGGAGCTGTCCAATCTCGGGTGGCAGAAGTTTGCTCGTCTTCTTGCGCTCGCGTGTTTACTCGCAGGAAGTTATATAGCATTAAAGTGCAAACGCTAACACAATCACAAAGTTAAACACTAACTTTTGACTGCAGGGGATAAATTGAAAACACGATAATTGTGACTGAAATTTCTATTTCTGGTGCTGGGAATGTCCTACATTCTCTTTGGATGCAGGTAAAAGGTGGGGGTGGAATGATTTTTTATTTTTTTTATTGTCTCCAGGGCCCAAAGATGTGTGTTGTTCTTGCTGAGGAAGCCTTTTGTTGCCGTAAATTGACAGTGTCAGTTTCCCACTTTGCCACATATACTGTAGGGAACAGCGGTGATGCTCCATACGATTGGCGTCAGTCAATGTGACAGTTGTTGTTTTTTCTCCTCTTTTAAATAGGGAGGGGGAGGAAGAAGGGGGGGGGGTACTTTTTTTCTACATCTGAACTTCCGAGCCGAGGAAGCAGGAAGGAATAGGAATTAATACACCTACACTCCCCTTTTCCCTTTAGGACGGCAACAATCTCTTTGTACTCGCATCATAATTACTGGTGGGCGCCAGTTTGGATGTTATCCATGCCTCCTTCGCACTTTTTTTGCAAGTATAATTTGGAGTACATGCAACTGACGACCAAGACTTTTTCCTCAACTTTGCTACAGAGTTTATTTCCAACATTCTCGTGTTGTGAGAATAACATGTCATGTTATGAGGAGTTCCTTGTTGTCGCCCATGTAGCAGCCATGAGAAATATTTATTTTTCTGGGGGGGGGTTTGGTTTATTTTTTCCCAGACTATCGAAAGGAATATAGGTTTTAATATTCCAATGCTTTCCTGCTAAAACAACCTGCCCTTTTTTTCTTTTGAATAAAAGAAAAATATTTTTTGAAGGATTTTCATTCAACATCAGCATGTTTAATGCATTTTTATTTCAAATGTATGTTTGTCTTTTATTCCATTTTTATTTGTCTAGCTCATTATTACTTTATTATATTATTGTTGTATTTCTAATAGTACTTTATATATTTATCATTGTTTAGTAATGAAATGTATTATTATAATGTCTTGGCTTCTTAAAGTAACATTTATAGCCCCAAGTAAGTAAGCAAGCATTGAACTGGTTCATTTCTAAATGTTTTTTGTGGGGTTGGATGAACATTTGAAGGGTTTTTCTTGAACATAAGCATGTTTAATTTTTATTTTATTTATTTAGACTATATAAAGTATGTTTCTATTTTATTACATTTATTATTCATTTCTTATATTGTATTATATTACTATTTTTATTGCATTTATATTATTATATTTATATTATTTTATAAATATGTTATCTTATTTAATAATCAAATATCAGAATTATTTTTCTTAAAATAAAAAGAACATGTGAAGGCTTATCATTGAACAGCTGCAGTTTTTTTTTTACTTTTTTAAAATTTAAAACATATGTTTGTATTTAGTTCCATTAATTATCCATTTTACTTATGTTAATATTTATATTATTTTATACATATTTTATCTCATTATAGTGTAGTAACAAACCCGTTTAAGGGTTTTCATTGAATTACATTTTTTTTTAATAAATTTGTTCAGTTATATTTTATAACTGCAAATAATTATAATAATAAATGCAAATGTAATTTTCATTTTTACATTTTTTAAGACATTTACATTCAATAATAATAAGTACTAGAAAATAAATATGAACATTTCACCGAAAAGATTGACTTGCACGTGTTCATTTATAAATACAGCTTAGTTATTTGATGCAATGCAGGACATGGCACAATACATAGAAGCAACCCAAAGGTGATGTACAAGCGCACAACAAATAAAATGTTATGTTATTATCATCATCATCATCATCATCATCATCATGATGTACGCCTAATGTAATTTCTGGAGAAGGACGAGACTGTGGAACAGAAAAGAATTGTGAAGTGCAATAATCGTTCTTCCCCTCCAGCCTTCACGCAGCACTTCTTCCTCTTCTGCTATTTCAGTGAGCGTATACATATATAAATATAAAGATGTGCTTGAATAAGCACACATGACGCCTCCATGGAGACTTTCTAAGTGCTCCCACAGTGGACAGCCTGATTGGATCCTAATGTTTATAGCCTGAAAAGGTAGAGCAGCCAATGAAAAATACATACCCATGAACACACCTTGAGCCTGGGGTTGTATTTATAGACGCTTGCCTTACAGCCAAGTGAACGTTACGTATGTTCAGGTACAGCTTAGTGAGTGACATGCTTTAAAGAAAGCCCAAAAGGTAGAAAATACTGGAAACATCAAACCCGTCCTCACTTAAGAGGCCATATTGCACATTTTGAACCTTGAATAAACTTCTACAATTGTCACATTTCGGGAAAAATATGCTAGCAGTGACGTTGAAATGAGAAGAACCTTTTCCCACAGGAAGTAGAAATAGCCTGTTCCCGGGTCAAGCTGCCACTTCAAGGAATATTCTTAACTGGAATAGAAGTGTAAAAAGAAGTTAACCACTGCTAAAAAGGTTCAATTTATAGTGAGCGTGAGAGGCAAGGATTCGCGTTTGCTACAGGACTGCAATCTACTTGTGGCGGCGGGGTGGATGACGTCATGAGGCGATTACGTAATTGCCGTATTTGCACAAATGGCCATTATGCTTAGAATTACAAATTAACTTTCTATCTGAAGGGTAGGCCTACTTTGTAGTCTACTTTTGGGAGTGGCAAAGGTGTTGACTGACATAATATTTTTTGGCGTTTCCCCAGCAAATGAAAGTTACTTGCGAGGTCAAAAGGGATTTATTTGTGAGATTAGGGCGCACGTCTAATGTATGGGATCTGTCTGCTGTTAACACAAGTGACCTCAAACCTGACACGTAAGGTCCCTCTCTCCTGAGCGTCAGCTTTCAGGCTCAAAACTCAAGCGAGGTCGGGGGTGGGGGGGTGGGGGTTTAGTGTGCAACGCTGAGAGGGGTCGCACTACTGTGATCCACCATGCACGCTAGGATACATACCATACAATTGGTTAATCCATTAATGAACCCTTTTGTGGGACAAGCCACTAAGTGAGGACTAAAGATGTGACATGAGACGACAGCGAGCGAAAGCGCCAAAGAAGCTTTTTGCGGAAGTCCCCTCCACCTCTGGCGGCACACTTGTAACAGCATTAACCGTGCTTTAAAGTCCAAATCTTCCAGCATTAAGGCTCTTAGCGGCAGCATAAATACATGCCTTCCATTTGGTTAAGCTCCGGCTTTTACTTTTTTTTTTTGTTTGTTTGTTTGTTTTGTTTTGTTTCCGTGTCCCCCGTGGAATCCAATATGGGTTAATCAAGAACGAAGCTACTGACATTCTAAAGAGAACAAAAAAAACAAAAAGCGCAAATGTGACTCGTCCATAATGGATGCGCTCGTGCTGCTCCAAAAAGACAGAGCGATGTGAACCGACTCGACGCGTCAAGACTCGACCAAGCAAGTCAGTCACTTCCCAGTGGGTCAGCCGCCGGTACTGTACTGTATATTCCATTGCTCAACTCATGAAACATATGGAAAATTGCCATTAAAAGGTGGCACCAAATCTATTCTGTGGCGGTCCAAATTTAAATTGACACAACTTTCTTTTTTCCTCCTCCTAGCCGACTTTGTTATTTTGCAACTTTACCGTTTTTGTTTCGCTCTGTGTAAACTGATTTTGTGTTAATAAAAGACTTTATAGGAGGCAACCCGGCACCAGGTCTTCACATCCTTAATCCAGGCGTGTCCAAACTCCTTCCAGCAAGGGCGGCGTATTGAAAAAGGAAAGGATGGAAGGACCACTTTGATATTTTGTAGATATGCTAAGAAGAATTTCAAGAAAAAATAGCATCTCAGCCTTGTGATATACCTGTAGGTGAATAAGCCTATTATTAGCATCAACGTTGCTCTTTTTTCCATCCATTCTTGTATTTTTTTTTCCAAATATTTTAAAACTTCCTTCTTAAATAATCTTCATAAATTTTCTTTTCATAATGTTCTGACTTTATCCCCATAATATTCTGACTTAATTCCCATATTATAACTTTTTACCAACCAAATTTTCCAAAAATTACAACTTTTGTTTTGTTTCTTTCTCATAATATTACCACTTTTAAAAAATAATTTATTTTTTCTTTAACATTTCAAATCTATACTACTATACTTTTTCCTCATAATTTTAAGAGCTTGTTCTCATAAAATTGCAACTTTCTCATTAGAATATGACTTTTTTCTCTTCATATTTGGACTTTAGAATCACAGCTATCACAGCAATATCACAGCTGTTTTTTTCATTACTGCATTTTTTTAAAACAACTATTTCAACTTTCTTCTGGTAAATTTTCTTGTAATTACAACTTCATTCATATAATATTTTGACTTTATAACATTATAATTCAATAACATTATAACTTTTCCCCCCAAACAAATTTTCCAAAAATTACAACTTTTTGTTGTTTTGTTTGTTTCTAAAATGATATCATTTGTCTTCATATTACAACGCTATTGTCATAAAAATAAAATATAACTGTTTTCTCTTAATATTTTGACTTTATTCTTGTGAAATGACTATAAATAAATAAAAAAATTGTAAAAAACCGCAGGCCACAAATTGCTCCTGCGAAACCCATGGCTTAATCAAATGGCACACATGACAGGAAAAGATCTGTTCCAGGGTCAAACCGCTGCCATCATAAACCCTTTACAACCGTACGGGGAATGTTTTGACATTCTTTATTGTCAAACCAGAAAAAATGTCACAAAAGCCAAAGAAAAAGCGCACAGTCATCCTTAATTCATCACGCATACATTCTATCATTGAAACAATAATAAAGCAAGACTAACTTTCTCCAAATAATGATGAGATGAGCTGCGTTGCATCGCACTTTAACTTTCTTAATGATCATACAAGTTTAAAAACAAGTCAACCATTGTGCATATTGAAATGTGAACACAACAAAAAGTATTAACTTTCGACAAAATGCTACGTAAAAGGTGAGATGGGCCGTTCCTTTTTTACCTTTATTAACTGCGTAAAAAGATGTTAAGCGGTGCTAAATATGTCAGTTCAAAACACAAAAGTTCGTACGGCTGCCAAAAATTGCGCATTGTACAACCTCACAAGGTGTCCAACTTTGGCGGTTTCATATTATTTCCAGCTCCGACGTTCCGTGGTTACGAAGCAATTCCATAAATTATTAATACTGTACAAAACAAAAACGAAAACTAGCTACGTGTGCGTGGCGGAAGAATACGTAGTTACGCGTCGCCCCACTGAGGAAGAACAACGTCGCTTTCATTCTTTTTAGTTAACTTTTTTCCCCTTTATTGTGTCTCCCGAATGCGAGGCAGACTCTTCTGAACGCAGGGCATCGAAGAAAAGGCAAATGAAAGTGAAAAGTGAAGTAAAATGTGCAAAATAAAAATATGGAAAACAACAAATATGGCTCCAACTCCACGACCATCATTAAGATAAAGATGGTATCCATGTCAAAGGATCTGCTCCTATGAAATGGACAGTGATAATTAAGCAGCGTAGTGATCTCATAATTGAGACCTGTCTCTCCCTCATTTGCAACACCCCTAGTAAGGAGTTGTTTCTACAGTTTCATTTCATTCTTGTATTTAATGTCCTTCATGTGCTCTGTGTACAGTGTGAGTGACTGAGTTGACAGAGAACCTCCTGTATTAAAAGGATTTGTTCATGACCTTAAATGAACAACTTCTGCAAGGATGCACCTCCCCAATCTATTTTTAATAAACTGCACTTATGCAATCAAACTTTGAAAAGGAGTGAAAACTTTTGATTAATTCCTGAAGACTACAATGAATAATAGCGAGACGAAGCATTTTATCATGATAAATGTTTGTCTTCTATCAAACATGGCCACCAACACAGGGATATAAAGTGGTGCGCGTGCTTGATGTATGGACGCTGTGCGGGGCGAGAGTGGGCTGAAGCGAGGCCTGGGTCCCAGGTGTAACATTGCCAGAAACACTGACACACACTCACAGCCAAGACAATGATTTGGGTCAGTAGGTAATTGCATTCCGGGACCACAGGGGACTTGTTGGCAATTAATCCCGCCGACGAGCCGGCTGAAATATGCAGACGTCCCGTTTGCCGGTGGCCTGATGAATGCAGCTCTTTCTAGGCGCCACGGCGTGAAAGCTGTGACAAATGCTGACACGTTTGACTCAGCAAAGCGTCTTATGACACCATTGGAATGTTGCGGGACAGAAAAAGTGCTCCATTTGATGCGAGCGCACAATCATAAGTCTTCCCGCTCAATTTAGCGCCGGCGTCAACTCTTGTTGCTAAGTAGAAAAATCATACATCATCCCCTCCTGCAAGACGAATAGCTTAAACCTTCTAGAGTTGGAGAAAGCAATAATACATCGTCCTTGTGTGCACTGTACAAAAACCCAAAACTCAACATGCAGTACAAAATGCAGTGCAATGCTAGCATGAGGGGAAAAAACTGTAAAAAAGGGGTACTTTGTCACCCCAGTGACAAAGAAAGCAACCCATTTTTTTTTTGTTCTTGAACGCAAAATGACCTAGACACGCCAACAAACCAAAATAAGATAATTCAGAGTGCACTTGACACATCAAAGTGTGAGTGAGTGCTCTGATCCGTAATAAAGCATGGTACATTCCCCCCGCCAGTTAGGAACGATATGTGCCACATTTCATTGCAGAAATAAAACAGGAAGTCTCAAAATAATCCACAGTCATGCGTGCAATCACTCGCAAGCACTTGGTCACAAGCAACGTGTCATGTCATTCAGTGTGAGCACTCCTCCCACCAGTTAATGATAAATGGCACCTTTCATTGTAAAAATGAACAGAAATACTCAAAAATAATCCACTGTCAACATATAGATAGTTCACGCACAAGTACGTGGTCGCGCACAATGTGTAGTAATTTGTATGATCGCTCCTCGCACCAGTTAAAACAATTACCACCTTCCACTGCAAAAAATTGAAATAAAATAATCCACAGTCAAACGTACAATGGTTCACTCACACGCACGTGGTTGTGTGCAATGTTTCATGTTAATATGCTCAATCCTCCCAGCAGTTATTAATGATAAATGCCACCTTTTACTGTAAAAATAAATATAAATACTAAAAATAGTCCACAGTCAAACATACAATAGTTCTCTCACAAACACTTGATTGCAGGCAATGTGTCATGTTATAATGTGCTCACTCCTCCTGCCAGTTAATGATAAATGCCATCTTTTATTTCCAATTATTCATGATATTCAACAGTCACCTTGCAAGAGAGAGAAAGAACAACTCAAAAAAACATACATAAAGTCAGTAAAACTTAAGTTATACGGTTTTGTAATGAAGTGATGACAATATGCAAACAAGCAATGGTGTGTATAAGCAGATGACTTATGAGCAGTAGCATTGTAGGAACATATTTAAACTTGGTAAAAGATGGTGACCTATTCATGTCCAAACCCAACGCATACCCTAAAAGCAGTATTTTCTACACACACACAGAGTGGTGTGAAAAAGTGTTTGCCCCCTTCCTGATTTCTTATTTTTTTTGCATGTTTGTCACACTTAAACATTTCAGATCATCAAACAAATGTAAATACTAGTCAACAACAACACAACTGAACACCAAATGAAGTTTTTAAATGAAACTTTTTATTATTAAGGGAGACAAAAAAATCTACCTACATGACCCTGTGTGGAAAAAGTGATTGCCCCCACTGTTAAAACATACTGGAACTTAACTGAGATGAATTGAGATCTATCAGTCTGGAAAAGGTTATAAAGCCATTTCTAAAGCTTTGGGACTCCAGTAAACCACATTATCCTCAAACGGTGACAACATGGAACAGTGATGAACCTTTCCAGAAGTTGCCGGCCAACCAAAATGACCCCAAGAGCGCAGCCACGACTCATCCAAGAGGTCACAAAAGACCCCACAACAACATCCAAAGAACTGAAGGCCTCACTTGCCTCAGTTAAGGTTCCAAGTTCCGAGTTCCAAGACCAAAACCACTGCTGAACAAAAAGAACATTAAGGCTCGTCTCAATTTTGCCAGAAAACATTTTGGTGATCCCCAAGACCTTTCGGAAAATACTCTGTGGTCTGACAAAACAAAAGTTGAACTTTTTGGAAGGTGCGTGTCCCATTACATCTGGTGTAAAAGTAACGCCGCATTTCAGAAAAAGAACACCACGCCAACAGTAAAAAATGGTGGTGGTAGTGTGATGGCCTGCGGCTGTTTTGCTGCTTCAGGACCTGGTTGACTTGCTGTGATAAGTGGAACCATGAATTCTGCAGTCTACCAAAAAATCCTGAAGGACAATGTGCGGCCATCTGTTGGTGACCTCTAGCTGAAACCAACATGGTTTCTGCAGCAGCACAATGATCCAAAACACCCCAGCAAGTCCACCTCTGAATGGCTGAAGAAAAACAAGACTTTGGAGTGGCCTAGTCAAAGTCCTGAATCCTACTGAGATGCTGTGGCATGACCTTAAAAAGGCGCTTCAACCTGGAAATCCCTCTAATGTGGCTGAATTACAACAATTCTGCAAAGATGAGTGCACAAAAATTCCTCCACAGCGCTGCAAGAGACTCATTGCAAGTTAACACTTGATTGCAGTTGTTGCTGCCAAGGGTGGCCCAACCAGTTATTAGATTTAGTGGGAAATCACTTTTCCACAAAGGCCATGTAGGTTGGATTTTTTTCTCCCTTAATAATAAAAAAAAATTTCATTTAAAAACTGAATTTTGTGCATTTTTTTAATGAAACATTTACGTGTGACAAACATGACAAATAAGAAATCAGGAAGGGGGCAATCACTTTTTCACACCACTGTACATACAAACATACAGTACATATACTGTACACACACACACACAAAATATACAAATGACATTTGTATGGATGAGTGTGCTCCTTACTTTTGCAATTGTTGCTTGTGTCATGATAAAATGTGTGTATATTTTGTCATTAATGGCTGTGTGTTTTGGCAACAGGCCACCTCAGTAATTTGAGCGTCTTTAGAGACTGGCATCTGTCAGTGTTTGCGAGCGGGCGAGTGTATCAGGCACACAGCGCAAAGTGTCCTATTAGCCTGCAGCTAGCGCTCGGCTGCCTAATCTGCGCTTAATCACTTTGTGGCATCTGACGCTAAATGATAGGGGAGGACGGAGGAAATGTCATTTCTGGCACATCAGCCACTCGGGCTGTCTGCGACTGTCAGCCTCATGCCACTGCGTTTCCTTCAAGGGTTCAAAATGCTCATCAACACGAAGTAGACATGTCTGACGTGAGCATATTTGGTTTGGACTGGAAACAGTGTCACATGCATTCCCAGTTGGAGCAAGAGTTCATCTTTGCCTTTCATTTATGTAAAAAAAAATGAAGCATTTTCAAGCATAAAAATGGCCAATCCATCCATCCATCCATCCATTTTCTATACCGCTTCTTCCTCATTAGGGTCGCGGGGGCATGCTGGAGCCTATTCCAGCTGACTTCGGGCGACAGGCGAGGTACACCCTGGACTGGTCGAAAAATGGCCAAATGAAGTAAAATACAAATAAAAGGCATTCAGAAGACGCATTGAAAGACTGGCCACTGGGTGTCAGTCATGTTACTGTAATGTTGGGTGAGACACACAAGCACCAGACTTGATCGTCGGAACAACAGGCTTTTATTGCAGCTTTGGATGATCTCACAACAAGCACAATAATCCCTAATACAGTCTACTGTTGTGGCCATAACCCACGCCAAGCTGTAACTCAACTTTGAACCTACATCATCACTTTTTGTCCGTACCCCACTCCGCTCCCCGTGCAACGGAACACATTTACAGAAACACAGAAAGTCTTATTTATGTTATTTATGTCTTTCTCTTAAATGTATATTTTCTCTTGTGTCTACTATATTAAGTAATAGGAGTGTAAAGTTGACTATAGGGGTGTTATTTCATGTCTAAAGGGCTCTAATAATTTTAAAAATGGCATTTAGAAGGTGGTAAACAGGTCTTCTGTGCTCTAATTACAATATTCCATTCCACAACCAATTAATCACAATAAACGAGGGATTACTGTATCACTAGTCATGTCAAGTTGGTCATCTTCATCAAAGGTCGCGAAACTGCCAACACTGATCCCTCCTCAGTCTTCTTATTCTCTGGCAGACTAGGTGCATATGAGGTGTGTTAAGAAACAGAGTTATGATGCATACCACCACAGTTCCATTATAATATATTTATGAGCAAGGATAGGTAGCGCCAAATCTATTGTGTGGTGGTCCAAATTCAACTGTGGCGGGCTGCCACGAATAAATGAATGTATGGGAATCGCCCATTTAAAAACATGGCCTTAATAACATGATGCAAATAATTCAGACTTTTCAGCCCATTCGCAATAAAAAGCCCACGTCCTTTGGACATCACATGTGGCTGTTTTCAAAACAAATGAGCGCAAAAAGGCACATGATTAATTCTGAAACAAAAAAAAAAAAATTAAGGCCACAGGTGAGCGCAAGAAGTCAACATTCAAATTTGGAAAGTCGGCCCTGGCTTTGGGAAAAGTGAAGCATCAGAGAGTTTATTAAATCACCCCATCCAGCTCAGGGGGCAAAATAGAGCAAATCCAAAAATCCTTAAAAAGTGCTTAAAGCCTGAGAGGAATAAATGGAAATACTGGTGGCGCTCCCACTATGGCAGACGTTTGCCGATAATCTCCAGCGTGCACTCCATAAACTGTCAAGAGTAAATAGCTGTTTGGAGGCTCGGCATCACTTTAAGACAAATCAAGACTTTAAGCACAAAAACAGAAAGTAATCAAATCCTTAAAGTGATTCTTGCTTAATGACTATCATAATCTCCACTTGAGCTCAGTCGGATCGGCGCTGTAATTGCTCCGGTTAATCGTGCATTAATTTGTTGACGACATTCTTTTGGACCACTTGCCAGCGTCTTGAAATTAAGGATGGGTAAGCGGAGGCAGGCCGGATTAAGTTTCCGGGCTGTTGCAGATGCTGATGCAACACGACGGGTCGGTCAGCGGAGCCACTGAAGAGCATCAAAACAGTCTTTATAGTGAGCTTGAACAAATATTAAATTCAATAAACAACATCAGAAAATACAAATGCGGCATATATTGCATGTGAATGTTGGAAGAATACATCACAGCGTATCATAGCAATCTCTTGCCAATATGGATGCTTGGCACGTTTTGTGACATCATCAATTATTGATTTGATTCTTATTTACTGTATTTTCCTGACTAAGTCACTCCGGAGTTTAAGTCGCATCAGACAAAACGCTTCATGAAGACGTAAAAAACGTTCCTGACATTACATTCACAAGTGAAGAAGGCGAAGCCAGACAGAGGGGACAATTTTCACACCATTAGAGAGACAAAATAAAGCTACACATGCTGAAATTTTCTCATATTTTTTTAAGTACGGTATATGGATACAATAAAAACCTTACCTCTTTTAAGAAGACATGCATGAAAGTGCGTACAAACATATCAAAACATCCGTATATTAACAAAGAATTTGAAATACACTGAAAATCATACGTGTGTATTTAGTTAGTCATTGGCTGACGCAGCAGCTACAGCCAATCCAAGCTGGACATCATTAGTGTCCTCATTAAAACAACTAAATATAAAATGTCTCAATCCACACAGGTATTATGTCATTATAGCTGCACATTACTTACAGACATAGTCCAAGGCAGTGTTAGGAAGAATTTCAAGTGGTCGCCAAAAACACCAAAAAACACCCACCACCCCACTTTGATTTCAAAATGAAATGATATACAGTATATATTGTGGGCTGCATGGTGGTCTAGTGGTTAGCATGTTGGCCAACACAGTAACAGCCTGGAGATCGGGAAGACCTGGGTTTGATTATCCCTTGGGCATTTCTGTGTGGAGTTTACATGTTCTCCCCGTGTGCGCGTGGGTACTCCCACTCCGGGTACTCCCACATTCCAAAAACACGCATGTTAGGTTAATTGGTGACTCTAAATTGTCCATAGGTATGAATGTGAGTGTGAATGCTTGTTTGTCTATATGTGCCCTGCCATTGGCTGGCGACCAGTCCAGGGTGTCCAGTCCAGGCCTGTCGCCCGAAGTCAGCTGGGATAGGCTCCAGCATGCCCCTGTGTCCCTAATGAGGAGAAGCGGTATAGAAAATGGATGGATGGATGGATTTTAAGTTGCAGGAGCAGCCAAACTAAGGCTGGGCGATATGGACCAAAAATCATATCCCGATATATTTAGGCTGAATATCGGTATACAATATACTGTATATCCAGATATTTTTCCACAAAGGGAGTTTAGACAAAAGTCAAAGCCAAATATGTGTGCAAAGTTGTTTTATTAAAATGTAAAAAATGTTATAGAAAAATAGCTGCTGAAATAAAAATAGAACATTCTCTTTTTTTAAATTAATATACACTGCTCAAAAAAATAAAGGGAACACTAAAATAACATATCTTAGATCTGAATGATTGAAATATTCTTATTAAATACTGTGTTCTTTACATAGCTGAATGTGCCGACAACAAACTCACATGAAAATTCTCAATAGAAATCAAATTTATTAACCCATGGAGGTCTGGATTCAGAGTCACACTCAAAATTAAACTGGGAAAAACACGCTATTCCATGTCTATTCCATTTGTGAAATTGTCAACCGGTTTTGCTTCTTAATTGGACAGTCTTTTATTTTTTTGATCTGTGTAGAAAAAGTAAAATATAATCTTCAATCTTAATCAGGCTGCACTCACGGTAGTGTCTCTGCAGCTGGGTTAGCGCTTCCATCTGACGTTCCCTATGATGACAAACGGTAAAAATGGTTTATACTGTCTTTATACCGTTTTTTGCGCTGTTCACACCCGCTATGCAGCCTCTCCTCCTCCGTCTCTCCGCGTGGATCTCCAGTCGCTCGGCGTAGCGAAGGGGTGTGTGGCTCAAAGCTAACAGCTGCTCCCGAGCAGCAACAAACAAGATACAAGCTGCAAATGTAACAAAATGAATATCCATAGCCGGGGTTGGTATGGGCCCAAAAAACAATAAGAAAGTACGACTAAAGCACTATCAAACACTAAAAATGATGCAGAAAATACAGAGCTGCTGTAACTAGCTTCCACTCGGGCGGCGCCATCTTGAAACATGAAACCTCTGCATCAAATCCAGTCTATATCGATATGAACGATGATGCTTTTCTTTGATATCGTGGGTAAAAGAAATAGCGATATTTTAAAAATATCGATATATCGCCCAGCCCTAAGCCAAACTACGAAAAAAGTGTGACTTATAGTCTGGGAAATAGAGTATTGAATTACTTACTGTTTGAGGTAAGAAAAGTAATTGCATATTTACATTATTGGTTTTGGGTTTGAAAATAACCTTCAGAATTAGTAATCTGAAAAAGTTTACAGGCCTCCAAGTTATCACAATATTTACTAAACAGTGGATCCCCGCAAATTTATGCCATTCAGCATTTCAGCATTTATTTTATTTATATAAAATAAATATGATTTTCTTTTTTTGGGGTTGTTTTCTCCGAGGAGCTTCTTTGCATTTAGCTTGTTAGCTTCCACTGAGTGAACAACAGCAACTGAAGAGAGACAGGATGAGTTTTGGAGCTGAATCCAATGTAATCTAATCTCAATTATCTAGTCTCAGTTATCCATTCATCCATCTTCTTCCATTTATCCCAGGTCGGGTCATGGGGGCAGCAGCCTAATACGAGAAGCCCACCCATGCTTCCCTCTCCCCAGCTTCTTGGTCCAGCTCCTCCCGGCCAGCTGAGAGACATGGTCTCTCCTGCATGTCCTGGCACAAACACTGAGTCGACATTTTAAAAAAATCTCCACTCTAGACATAGCTGGGTGTCAAGGCCAATTATGCATCACGTAGTGCCACCACAAGCTCCCCCACAACCTGGCACCACATATAGATTGCAGTTCTGCATGAAACACTGCACGTGTCCAAATGTTAGCTTTTTTTTTTTTTTTTTACTAGAATTTTGCTTTTACTCGTGTTGAGTTCAAGCAAATTGTGTGAATCTGAAATGCATGTAAGGTTATGACACCACCAGCTGATAAACAGGTGACTAGCTTCAAAAAAGGTGGAAGGTAAAGATAACGCAGTCCAATCTTACAAGATACAAGCGACGAGATTAAGCAAGGCCTCTCTGTCGCTGAGGCCGGCGGCACCAAGTCCAGTCCATTAAGCGCCCTCCTCCAACTGTCAAAAGCAACCGTTTGAAGTGTGAAAGTGGGAGCTGGAAGGAAGGTCAGCGCTCTTAAAAGGTACATACAGTAGCTATGGTCAGTGGGAGTGGATGCCTCAGCCAGGAACATCTGCCAAACCACAGCTCAACTTAACAATGAGTGAGTGGAGAAAGCCAAGTTGTATCTTCACTAAGCCTCTAAAGAGACACCACCTCAACAACAACAACAACAACAACAACATGCTAAAGTCAGACCCCAAATGATACATTGAATGCACAGAAGCAGACAAAGCGGTGAATAAAAGCCCAAAAGGATACTCACGGTTCCTCTTCGGATGAGCAAAGCACAGGAAACTTTAATGGAAGTCACTTGGTCAAGTTGAAATCTTTGTGCAGCGAGAAATGACTCATATCCCTTCTCCCAACCACTGTCGAGCATCATGAGGAGGTAAACATTTCCAAATATGGAGAAAGTATGAAGTCAGCATTGGGGGCAATATCAGTTTGGTTTGCTTTTGCTGGGAACGTCAGCTTTCTTCCACAGAGCCACTTCTGCGGCGCATACGTTTCAACTTGTAATAATAAAAATAAGAATAATAATGATAATAATATTAACAATATTGATAATGATGACCACTGGGGTAGAAGGAGTTGAGCCTTAGCTAAGATGGCCGATGTTCAATCAAACTAGCGGGGTCAGGTTATGAACATAAATATAAAAGGATGGTCCTTTAACTCTGACAGGCTGAGGCTGCCGTGTACCAGACACACACACACACACGGATTACACTCCAGTGATTAAAAAGGTATAATTAAAGTCTGATTACTCCCCAGGAGTGCCGCGGGTCAGCAGTGATGAGGGTGATATTAACAGCAGCTTAGGAGAATAGTACACCCTGATAACTGGGATACATTTGCATTAGAAACACTGAAGAAACAAAAATCATAGTGTTCTCCGAAAAACAACACACTGCGGGGCTAGATTCAGGCTATGTCCACACAAACACTGATATTTTCCCCCAAAAAAGGCACATTTCCCCCACTCTGGTGGCTCTTCAGCCTCCTTGCTGCGGCTCACACGACGAGCTCGGTGATTTTTTTTAACACCGAAGCAGAGGAATATGTAAAGCAGAGCAAATGTGCGAGTACCGACTCACCGCTAGTTCATGAATAGGAGTGTGACAATATCTCGATATGCCGATATATTGCGATATTTTATCTCCCGATCGATTAGAGATATGCGCCCGCCAAGTATCGATAATTTTGATTTACATACGTTCGCTATAAACTGCCTCACTCTTAATTAGTTCCTTTTGCGCAATTCCTTGGCGGTCCGCTAGGGGGCCGCCTCGCGGGAGCAGCGGAAGTCGGCAAGCGAAGTAAACACACAAAAAGAGAGAACATGGCGGACACGAGCGGAAAACGGTTGAAAGATGCACCGGCAGCCTACAAGTCAAAAGTGTGGATGCATTTGGGGTTTGACAGTACTGATGGTGGAACAAAGCTGGAGAAGGACTTTGCTACATGCAACAACTGTTTCACAAAAGTTACGTATACTGGAAACAACGAATATGCGCAGCCACTTGCAGCGCCATCACCCAGAGCTAGTAAGCCAAAAAGCCATTGCCAGACCACCGTGGGGGCTCTACTTCAAGCAAAACTCCCTTTCAACTCCCCCAGGTCAAAGTCGATCACTCACGGCATATCTGTGTATATTTGCAAGGATCTGCGGCCATACAGTGTTGTCGAGAATGATGGGTTTCGCTTTTTGATGCGCACTTTGGAGCCACGCTCCGGAATATCAAGTCGAAAACATTTCACCAAAAGCTTGTTTATCAAATTTTGTTGGTTTCCTCAAAATGTGCAGGTAGGTGCCTTGCAGTAAATTTTCACTTCACAGCAGTGTTACACAAAAATGATGTCACTGTTGATAAAATAAGCTGTAGGTTTGTTACTGAAATGCTGCACTACAATAGTGAGTGTGTTAGAAAGACACTCATTTGCTTACAGGAATATTGCAATAAGTGTCTTAAAAAGACATTTGTTTACAGAAATGCTGCACTAAGTGTTAAAGTGATGGTGCCAAATAAACATGTTTTTTTCCTCATTTTAACATATCTGTATCTGAAGGGGTCAGCTAATTCAGTCAGTCACGAAAAAGATATCTTGACTGTGTGCTTCCGCTGCGGTAAGGGCCCTGTCACACCTTGACGATTTAGGCAATGCATGCCTGACGTGATCATTTTGATGGCATACGTTGAACTGCCGATGTTTTTTTTTTCAATTTTGGGCGTATACATAGCGTATTCATAACGAGTTCGACGTAAACATGACGTATTAGTAACGTATATAGAACGTTTCTCTAACTTGTAGACAACTTATATCAACGAATGCGTAGCGTGTTGCCGGTGTTCGCAATTTATGCCCAACGCACAACGCCTGTCACACCTTCACGATTTAGCCATCTTATGCCAACGTATGAAAAATTTGGCCAATACACTGGCGTACGTCGTAGTACGTCTAAGTCGTCCAAAAATTTTGTGTATGCATTTTCCACATATGTCCACGTATGATTCATACGAGTCTATATGAGTCTCGAGGGCCACCTTGACTCATTGGCTCGCTCATTCATTCATTTCCTCGGAGACAGAGCGGAGTCAGCAGCTTCACGGCTTCTCCTCTGCCCAGCTGAGTGGTTGGTTCACCGTGATTGGTTCGTTCAGCCGAGGTCCCGCCCTCGAGACCCATATACCTCACCGTGATTGGTTCGTTCAGCTCCGCACACGACAAGTGTCATTCATATCAAACCTGCGGGCCACACGAATATTAATCTTTCATATTAAGAAGTGGGCCGCAAACTATCGTCCCGGGGGCCGCGAGTCTGAGACCCCTGGTGTCGGCTGCACACGCTACGACTCATGGATTTGTGACTCGCTAAGGCTTTAATAAAGTTGACAGAAAATAAAAAAAAAAGTTGGTTCCATTCCCAGTATCACAGTGCCCTCTACTGGTTAAGCTGCAAACTTACCTGCAAATGCAAACACGACAGCCTCCATCTCCTCTCCCCTCGCCAAGAAGACAGTTCTGTCTCAAGGTATGTTGACGTATTACGACTTGTACGTAATTTACAAATAACGTGTGTGAACGGGTGTCAACGAACGCATAACTTATTGCCCGTGGATGCGGGACATATGAATCATACGTTGACATACGTCGAAAACTTCACATTAGCACATATATGTACATTTGTACAACTAAGTAACCATCAAAGTCTCCAAGGTCATACATGTAAACCAGAGGTGTCCAAATTTTTTCCAGCGAGGGCCACATCGTGAAAAATGAAAGGGTGCAACTTGTAACGCAACACATATACATGTAGATATGCAAAGAAGTTATATATATTTCAAGAAAAAGAACTGCATTGCAGCTTTGTGATATAAGTATAAGATAGTTACTTTAATAGTTAATAATTAATACTATATTAATCTAAAGAGAAATTTGCGATTTGGGCAGCTCTCCAAAAATGTCATAATAAACGTGATCTAAATAAATAAATAAATTCCCTGCTCTGTAGAAAGTATCTCCATCGTAGTATATTCCTGTATGAGCTCTGGCCCTTGCACGTTGAACAAGACCAAACACATACTGCAGATGTTATTAACTGGGGGGAAGCTCGCCAAGATCACATTACTGGAATTCTCTCCCTGCAATCTAACTGTGTATGCACAAGTGGTAGCGCTACAAACGCAGACTTCCAGAGCTAACATTAAATGGACAAAGTGTCTCTGTGATGGTTGACATTCGCCCTGCTTGGATATGTGGGCCATCTGAAGCCTGGTTGACGGCACGTTCTGTTTAGCTCCAGACAAAAATATGGGCAGCACTCAACCTGATAGCTGGCTCAGCACATTTGTGACAAAATAATGACAGCACACAAACACCTTAAATAGACGTGGTTTAATTATTGCCTCTATTTTGGTACCAATTGAGAGAGCAGAGTGATTTTTTTTTTTTTTGTAAAATCTCAAAATGGACAGGAAGCATGCAAGCTTCTTTGTGGGAATGAGTGGGATTATTTGTTGGGTTTTAATTTTGGGGATGTTGCTGGTGTCAAACAAGTCGTGATACTCTTGTATATACAGTATACACATTGAATTATGTCGGTGTGTATGCTTGTCAAAGTTGTCCCACCAGCTAGAGGTCTGATTGGGTCTTGACCCAAATTGCCACCGTTGGCGGGTGCGTCGTAGCCGTTTTAGACCGCAAAACAGCAGCAGTAGCATTCTCCGAAGCCCATAATGGCGCCTTTATTTGTCAATGTAATGCGAAAGTAGCCGTTTGTTTACTCTTATACACATACATACAAACACACACACACACACACACACACACACACATCAGGGTTTCCACTACATTCAATGGATTGTGGCGCAGCACCACAGTAAAATAAAAACCACGACACCATGGAAGTGAGTTTGTTTTGGGGAGGGTTTGACGTGAAAACAATGTTAAGTAATACATTGTATGAATGGGCATATATGCTATATCAGGGGTGCCCATTACGGCAAGCGCAAAAGTACTGTGCCACCTACATCATAACCGTCACTTAGTAGATGTCATATGACATCAGTCAGCTGACACCTGATTCGCTGTTGTGCTTCGGCGGCAAAAAAAAAGAAAAAAAGTGGAGAACAGACGTCGGCAGCCACACACAGATAATGCAACTTTCATCTTTAGTAACTGAGCTGTCACATGCCTATATCTATAACAAAAGTTATCTGTTCACTCATAGCATCAAGTTATGTAAAAAAAAAAAAAGCCCATTGTTTCACGTCATGAACTCCACAATAGAAACGTGCTTTCTCCAAGTTCGTTTGTCAAACTACTATTTCACAATGAATTGGAAAATGTGCCCTTTGCTGAAAGCTTTTAATATGTTGCCTTGACTTCGGCTTCATTGTCTTTTGCATACTCCTTTTAATTTCTGGTATACAGTATCTGTAATGCTTTATAGCAAATGCTAACTGGACGTAATACATGAAGTGTATGCATAATGAACGCTACATAGTAGGGGTGCAACGATACACAAAATTCACGGTCCGGTTCGATACGTTTGTGTTACGGTTCAATATTTTTTCGATACAAAAAATAAATTCCCTTGCCTTTATTAATTTGAATTTTATTGAAATTGCCTACATTTTTCACATTTATCAACATTTTCAGCATGGTATGAATGTGGGAGGCGGAGCTCAGTGGCTCTGTGCTTGACAATGCGACCTAAGCCAGAGTAGTTGATCGCAGATACACTGAGCTTTCAGCACAGAGCGCCGTCAGAAGTTGATAAAAATGAATATGAAACTGTTCGATACAGGGTCACGGTTCGGTACACATGTGTATTGAACGGTTCGATGCAGATACTTGTATTGTTACAACCCTAGTGATTATCATTAAAATATCATTCCAGTCCTCTTGCATACTTATTGGACAGCAACAAGATGCAACTCTCTACATGTTTGTCTCTGACGGTACAGGTTCAAAGGAGAGTTTCAAGATATGGGAATAGTATGAACCCTCCTCCTAATCTTTGCAGATAAAATGCCCTACTGGACCGATGTTAGCGATGATTTTGTGCTGCGGCAAAGTATTTACCAAACGCATGATGTGTCCTGCAACATTGAGCAATAAAGCCACAGACAAATTCCTGTTACGCAAGAGCAGATTACAAGTTTCTTGGATATTAATTTTCTCTCCGAAAGAGCCACTGGGGGAAGGGGCAGGCTGGAGGAGGAGGACATGCAGAATGCGGTGTAATTATTGCAAGTCAAGTAGTAAAGTGGGATAAACATGCAGTGCATGTGAGGACCCTCCTGTGTTTCCAGCGCCAGCTGTGCTGTTCCGTGACTTCAGCTGTGAAGAGGAGTTTCTAGGACGCGTCTCTCATTCAAATGGCAACATCAATTAGTGTTATTAGGAAACACACAACAGTGCTGTTATGACAACATGAGGAAACACTTCAAATCACTTTCCTTCTGCCTGCGCCCAGCTTGACTTTGTGCACATTTCATGTCTCGATGAGCTTGGCACAAACAGCGGAACCTCTAAAGTCAGCGTACAATTCGGAATGTGAACAAAATATTCCTCTAAAACCACAACAATGCTTGACGTCTCTTAGGACCTTAAAGACAAGGTTTAACTCGGCATGTTTTGCCTTTTCTTCTGCTTTTTTTTGGGGGGGTTTTGCCACTCTCTGACTTTGCGAAATGGACCTAACTCCAAAAGTCACTTTTATTGCAAAAGTTGATCCAAAATCAGATGAGAACATCAACGTCAAGTTGGCAGAAGAGTTTATTTTTATGTGTGTATCAATTACTCAAGGTCTTTTGCCATTTGCTGGTTGGTGGTCCCAAAATATAACCCCTGGGGATCTACTGTAATGAGCTTCCATATTTCTGAAATTACAGCCTCTCTCCAATTATTGACCGACTCCAATTTTGCTTCAGGTAAATATACGACACGCCTATAATTAGAGCATTTATGGCAGGGGTTTCCAAACTTTTTCCAGCAAAGGCTACAAAGTGAGAAATGAAAGGATGCAAGGGCCACTTTAATATTTTGTAAAGCAACACATGGGAAAATGCTAAGAAGTTACATATATTTCAAGAAAAAAAATGCATCTCAGCTTTGTCATATAGGTGAAAAAGCATGAGTATTAAATTCGCTCTCTCCTCTTTTTCCCCACATTATTGCGATTGTATTTTTGTATTTGTATTTTTTTCTTATTGCAATATTATGACTTTATTCCCACAATATTATAACTTTTCCCCAACCTAATTTTCAAAAAATGACAACTCTATTTTGTTTTCTCATATTGCAAAAAAAAGTCATTAATATTTCAATTGTATGCTACTAAAATGACATTATTTTCCACATAATATTAAGACACAAAATAGCGACCTTTTTCTCTTAATATTTTGACTTAATTCTCATCAAATTTCAGCTGTTTTTTTCCCAACTATTTCAACTTTCTTCTTGTAAATTGTGTTCTCGTAATTATTACTTTATTTGTCTGTTTTTGATAATAGGACTAATATTTCAACTTTATGCTACTAAAATGATTTGTCCCCTCATAAAATTACAACGTTATTCTTATAAAACTACATTTTCTCCTACTACAACTTTTTCCTCTGAATATTTTGGCTTTATTCTTCAAATTACTGCTAATTTTTCCATTTTTGCAGCTGTTTTCTTGTTAAATGGCCAGTCAAATTGATCATATTAACAATATTAATATAAACAATAATAATATAAACAATATTAATATTATTTTCTTGGTCGATTAATCTGAAGCTTATTGTTTCGATTCATCGAGTAATCGGTTAGGCCCTAGATGGACCAAATCAATATGAAGCAAACACAGGTAGTGGGTTGGTCCGCAACATATCAGAAAAGAGGCAAAAATGTCGATCACTGTTTCTCAAAGTCAAAGCTGATGTGTGTGAATATCTTGCTTTGTTTAAAACACAAAAATAATATGTTTGCTTTCATGGATGACTAAGGAATTTTTAAAATATTCATATGTGAGGGGCTGAAATCAGAGGATATTTACATTTAAAAAAAAAAAAAAAAAAAACGATACATTGAATACCAAAATAGCTGTTTTGATTTAGGATAATTGATTAATTGTTGCAGTTCTAGATAACATCCTGGTATTTAGGTCCAAATAGGCCAATCTTGCCATTGAACATTGGGCTTTTAAGAAAGTGGTTGCACCTGTACAAGCTCTTAACTTTCTCTAACTGTTCTGATGTTACGTTTTGCTCTCAGACGACTCATCCGCAGCCTGGGAAGCCGCCGCTGTTCCCCCATTAAAATATGCCAGAATAACTTGACTGAACCCACCAGGAGGGTCTGCAGCTCAAAGGCGGCGGAGGCGCGCATCTTTTTAACTTTAACATCATCAACACTGTCAAATGTGTCCTTTTCATCCAGAGTTTTTTTTCTTATAGAAAAGGAGCGCTATGTTTAATGTATCTCGAGTCAGAAATGTTTCTGAGCGACGCAGATGTATGCGGTTTGATAGCTACGCTCTCGAGGGGGGTTAGGGAGGGGGTGGGGAGGGGGACTCAGTGATATTGATTTGAAATTCACATGGTGTCAGGGTCTTTAAAAGTCCTCCTTTTAACAAGTACAGTCAGGCTCTTTTCCCATGTTCGCTTAACAGAACTATTCCGTTTACATCACAATGATGTTCCCTTCTGAACCGTGACCCACGTACAGTAAAACTTCGTAACCTCCCATTATTCTAACTGATGTACTAATCCCAGTCTTTCCCATACACTCACTTCATTGTGGGGGCCCATGGTACCCGTTCACTCTCACTCATAAACACATTATAATGGGACTGTCTGTGCCTGTAGCATTGTTACGACTCCGTACAGGAAGTGGCGCTATGGATCCTAACTCCGCTTCTTGGCACACCTCATCTCTGCCAGAAAATAAAACGGCGTAGCAGGACTGACCGGTGTTGCCAAATTTGCAGGTGTGTTGCTACTTTGGCGCACAGGAAGGAGCCAAAAGCTAAATTTGGCTTGCTTAAGGAAATACTCTTTATTTGCAGCTGTTAGCTGAGCAAACACGCAATGATACTGCACAAAGGAACTGGGGATCAGCAACACAAACATCCACCTCGCTCATGGTGCAACAACAATAAGAAGAAAGTTAACACATATGGAACACACAAAGCAACTTTTAACAAATACACCACACGGACATCAAAATAAACACCTGCGCATGAACAAACACGCAAAATTACACCCCTATGTGCACGCCGCAAGGCATGCTGGGTAACCCGTGGTACTCTTTCCCAACACGCTACACCAAGGGTGCCCATTACGTCGATCGCAGGTAGTGTGGGTCGATCGCATTTGTCACTCACCTCATTAACATCACTTTGTAGACGTCCTAAGACATCAGTCAGCTGACAATAAGCTCCCCTCCTGATTCGTGTGTGTGTGTGTGTGTGTGGATGTGAGTGTGAATGGCTGTTTGTCTATATGTGCCTTGCGACTGGCTGGCAACCAGCCCAGGGTGTACCCCGCCTCTCGCCCGAAGACAGATGGGATAGGCTCCAGCATATCCGCAACCCTAGTGAGGACAAGCAATATAGAAAATGGATGGATGAATGGATTTATTTTATAAAACGGCTAAAGAAAAAAAATTACATATACTGTATTTAAAGGCGGCTGCACAGTGGCATAGTGGTTAGCATGTTGGCCACACAATCGGGAAGATCTGGGTTCGAATCTCCGTTGGGCATCTCTGTGTGGAGTTTGCATGTTCTCTCCGTGTGTGTGGGGGTTTTCTCCGGGTACTCCGGTTTCCTCCCACATTCCAAAAACATGCATGTTAGGTTAATTGGTGACTCTAAATTGTCCATAGACATGAATGTGAGTGGGAATGCTTGTTTGTCTATATGTGCCCTGCCATTGGCTGGCGACCAGTCCAGTGTGTACCCCGCCTCTCGCCCCAAGTCAGCTGGGAGAGGCTCCAGCATACCCGCGACCCTAATGAGGATAAGCGGCATAGAAGACGGATGGATATTTAAAGCCACCGAAGCCTTGTATTATATTATTAGTATCAACACTTCAGATTTTTTTCTTTACATTGTCCTTTTTTGCTCTATTTTTCAAATTTTTGCTGTTTTTTGGTGTTATATTTTACTTCTACATTGTGCCACAGGCCAATTATAAACAAGTCCCTGGCCACACTTTGGACACCCCTGGTCTACGACCTAACCGATTGCTCGATTCATCAAAACAAACTTTCGATGAATCGACTAAGAAAATAATGGTTAGTTGCACACTGGAACAAAAGTTAATTTGTATTTCTACAATTTGTTTTATTTTTAATGGTTTTTGCTCAATTTTTGTGCCTCACACAGCGTCTGTAAAGCACATGCGGCATTCTGCAAATTGGATGAGGAGGTCATCTACCCCTGACCCACCACAAACCACTGCCACAAATACATTGAGGACCTGTGGGAATCTCAATCCCCTGTGTCTCTGCCTCCTCAAAAATAGGCCAAAGTGAATCATAATGCTAATATGTCGGGCACCACCAATGATTTCAATAGAAAGGGTACAGTATATAGCGTGAAGTCCAGTCTGTGTAGTCGACTGCTGACAGCGACCCCGCTGCCGACTGACCAGCCTCTCTGTACGTGTTGTCACTGTTTATCAAAGAATGATTTATTGTTTTACACGACATTAATGATTAACTTATTTTCACACTCACATGACAGTTAACTCTTACAAATAATACTTGGTCATGAACAGTTTTATTCTTTCACAGCAGTCATTTTACTGCAATTCACCTATTTCATTTTGCTTCTATCAAATTCTTCATAATAAGATCGAGAAAAAAGAAACCTTAAACCTAAAAAAAGGCCTTCATTCTCGCTTTTTTATTTCAAAGAATGATGACTCAAGTCCCTTCCAACAGCCTCTCGACCACTTCTAAACGCACCATAAAAGGTCAACACACACCGAAAGTTGGCAAATGAACATAATACAAATCATCGCACTTGTTGCACAATTTACTGCTATACAAAAGCTTCTGCAAAGATGATAATGCTCAGATTTGTTTTGACACTTACAGTCATTCGTGTCTTTACATTTTGTCATTACGGTTTGTCCACTTCTTGTGTTTAAAAGTCCCCACTGTCTATTTAAAGCGCAGAGAAGAGATTGTGTAGCAATAGATTGATAGCTGATGCAGTAGTGCTTGTGCCGTGATGGAGAAAAGTAAAATAAAAAAAGGTGGTGGTGAACAATAAATCAAATTGTCAATTAAAAAAAAAATTGAATTAATATTGCTTAAAATGAAATAAATGAGAGTAAGTAGATGGATTAAAGAATTAATAAGCAAGTAAATATTGGAATAAAAATCTGACAAACACATAAATAAATGCTGAATGAAATTAGGCAATAACCTATTAATAATGATTGAATTGCTGCTTTATTGTTCCTGCATGTAGAGAAAGCAGTTATTGCTGGAATTAAACAAACAAACATGGTATCATTACTGTAGTGTTGTTATTGTAATTGTAGTGTTAATCATGTCATCTTCTATATCTGTCTAGTTACTTGATGTCCTCGGCAACAAGGACTATGGCTTCCTCAGGTTCTCTCTTCTGCTTCATGTAAGTTTAGCAGTTATTACTTTGCAGAGTGTGGGATTTGTTGTCTTGTGGGTCAACCTTTCAGCATTTCTCACGCAGATGTTTTGGGGTTTGTGTCTCTTTTGGGTATTTGCAGCATTTTTCTTTTGAATTTGTTTTTGATCCTGCTGTGTTTATGTGATTTCAGCATTTTCAATTTGCAGCATTTCCCTGCTGCATGTGTGTGTACAGTATTTATAATTTGTATGTTTTTGGTATTGGATCATTTCTGTTGTTTGGAGCGTTCGCCCCGGTCGGCCGCTGTACTACTTATATATATATACACTGCTCAAAAAAAATTAAAGGAACACTTGGAAAACACATCAGCGCTAAACTGGGGGAAAAATGATCTTGAATATCTTTCCTGATAATAAGGGGGTGATGTATTAGTAACAAAATGATGCCACATCATTTGATAGAAATGAAAATGATCACCCTATAGAGGGGGGGAAGTCAAAGACACCCCAAAAATGAAAGTGAAAAAATGATGCAGCACGCTGGTCCATTTTGCCAAAATGTCATTGTAGCAACTCAAAATGATTCTCAGTAGTTTGTGTGGCCCCCACGTGCTTGTACGCATGCCTGACAACGTCGGGGCATGCTCCTAATGAGACTACGGATGGTGTCCTGGGGGATCTCCTCCCAGATCTGGACTAGGGCATCACTGACCAAACAATCAGAAACAGGCTCCATGAGGGTGGCCTGAGGGCCCGACGTCCTGTAGTGGGCCCTGTGCTCACTGCCCAGCACCGTAGAGCTCGATTGGCATTTGCCATAGACCACCAGAATTGGCAACTACACCACTGGTGCCCTGTGCTCTTCACTGATGAGAGCAAGTTCAACCTGAGCACATGCAACAGACGTGAAAGGGCCTGGAGATGCCGTGGAGAACGTTATGCTGCCTGCAACATCATTCAGTATGACCGGTTTGGTGGTGGGTCAGTGATGGTCTGGGGAGGCATATCCCTGAAGGACGTACAGACCTCTACAGGTTAGATAACGGCACCCTGACTGATATTAGGTTTTGGGATGAATTCCTTGGACCCATTGTCAAAACCTAAGCTGGTGCAGTGGGACCTGGGTTCCTCCTGGTCCACGACAATGCCCGACCTCATGTGGCTAGTGTATGCAGGTAGTTCCTGGAGGATGAAGGAATTGATACCATTGACTGGCCCCCACGTTCACCTGACCTAAACCCAATAGAACACCTCTGGGACATTATGTTTAGGCCCAACCGGCGCCGCCAGGTTGCTCCTCAGACTGTCCAGGAGCTCATGGATGCCCTGGTCCAGATCTGGGAGGAGATCCCCCAGGACACCATCCGTAGTCTCATTAGGAGCATGCCCCGACGTTGTCAGGCATGCGTACAAGCACGTGGGGGCCACACAAACTACTGAGAATCATTTTGAGTTGCTACAATGACATTTTAGCTAAATGGACCAGTGTGTTGCATCATTTTTTCACTTTCATTTTTGGGGTGTCTTTGATTTCCCCCCTCAATAGGGTGATCATTTTCATTTCTATCAAATGATGTGGCATCATTTTGTTACTAATACATCACCCACTTATTATCAGGAAAGATATTCAAGATCATTTTTCCCCCAGTTTAGATCTGATGTGTTTTCCAAGTGTTCCTTTAATTTTTTTGAGCAGTATATATATATATGCACTTATAATTTTACTCTAGTCTTAGGATTTTGCTTAGGAGTGTATTTTTAACGCTGGCATCTTTATTATTCTAAACTGTGTTAACACTGACTTATGACATCACTTTTAAAACCGCTAAATGGGACCGTTAAATAATTAAAAGCAGTCACAGTGTGACGAATCTGCGTCGTCAACTTCAAGGGTTGATTTACTTTGATGGCTAACACACAAGCTAGCAAGCTTTTAGCTGCTAAAAGTCAACTAAGTACAACTTAGTGACATTTTTCGAGCCGGGGGGGGGGGCTCTTTGCTTCCCCAGCCCGTCATAGTTTGTCTTCCGCATTGTTGAGCAGCCAACCACTTGGCTAAAAACAGACACAGGAGAGACGCCCAAAGTTGCAGCTAGCTTAAAAAAAACTTCACAACTTAGCTTGACTGCTAGCTAGCGACTTGTTAACGAGGCTGATAATGCTAATCATGTTGACTGTGGTTCGTGGAGCCTAGCGGAGCGATGGCCAAGGTGTGTCCAAACAGTGTCCGAGCCTCGGCCACATTCTTACATTCTTCCCGCCGCCTCCCGCAGCCCAGCACAGGCGAGAAAGCAGCTTCTCCACCCGTTCTGTCACCTACACGTCAAAGTACAACATTTCTCACCCCCGCCGATGAAACCGGCTGACCTTAAAGCTTCTCAAGCCGCGTCCGGTTCGGTAGGCTTACCTTGGCTTTCGAGGAAATAAGGCGGCGGGCAGAATCCCAGCAAAAAACAGCCAAACTTCTTGATCCAAATTCTGGGAGAGTTGTGGCCAGTGACGTCACGCAGTGAAATTCCAAGCGGCTCGTCAGTTCGGAGGTTTGCCCATGTAAGGCAGCAGTCCAGCGGGGACGGCCAGCCGGGACACCCCGCTCTCTCTAACCGTCACGGGCACGACGCCGACACCCTCTGCCTTTATGGAAGTATGGCATTTGTCTGTGGAGGAAATGAGTACTTTAAATGTATGCTAACATCCCAGTGCTGCACTAGCTGCTAATTAAACACTCCTTCATTGTTGTCCTCATGGAGAGACTTTTTGCACACCTGTAGAAGGAAATCAGTCTAGAGGAGGTAAACAGAGTGAAATGTCATAAAACTCTAATTCTTTATCGGTTTAGCTCATGTTTGCTATGGACGTTTTTCTTGATTTAAATGATGGCATAGTGATATACAGTGTTCCCTCGCTCTGTAGTGTTCATCTTTCGTGGATTCGCTGTTTTTTTGTGCTGCCTTTTTTCTTTATTACAGGGTATGCACGTTACAGGCTGAGCCAGGGTCTTTAAGAAGAATTATATTGTGGGAAGTTGAGTGTCTAGCTCTTCCCTCTGTCACCTGTCTGCATCGCCCATTGTTTTCTGCATCCTGATTGGCCGTAGACCATTTTTAATCAATCTCCTTCTTCCTGCCGTGTCTCATTTGTCATCGCTAGCTTGCTTGCTTTGTAGCTTGTAAATGAATTTTCAGTTCTCTGCAGCAGTATGTTTTAACAAGGATACAAAGACGCTACAGTACAGCGATGCGGCGCCAGGATGAAAAGGCACGGTCACGGTAGTGAAATATGCGTGAGTGACTTAATAATTTTTTGTGTCGATCATTTAAGGTTGGTCATTTAAATTCAAATGAAGGTTTGGACTTTTTGGGGAGTGTTTACACAAGAGAGAAATGTGAGGAAAATGTTAATGCCTGTCTGAGAAAAGTCAAAGTATATGGTGAGGGGTTTTACAGTCTGAAAACAGAGAGATAATTGTGAAATAAGTTGGCTACTTCACTGATTTCACTTATCCCCCGTGTTAAACGAGGGAACACTGTAGCACTATAGAACTTGTCCTCATTGGGGTAAGCTGGAGTCTATCCCAGCTGACTTTTAGGGTTAGAGGCTGGGTACACCCTGGACGGGTCACCAGTCAATCTATGACACATCCACTGCTCACAAAAGGTTACGGATATTCGGCTTTTGGGTGGAGAGGGCGGACAGGAAGTGACATCAGGTAGTGATAGAAATTTCAGCTCTTTTTAGAGAGCTGGTTCTTTTGGCTCGGCTCACTGAAAAGAGCTCCCAAGTGGCTGCTGTGATTTTCTTTGTTGTCTTAGATTAATTACCAAATTATGTGTATTGTGTAAAATGAATTACTAATGTGAAAATACGTTATATCAAATGTTATTTGTTATTTATTTATTATTATTTAAATTGCTTTATTTAAACCTCAATGAACAGCTACAAAAATATAATCCATTCATTTTCTATGCCGCTTATCCCCATTAGGATCGTGGGGGTATGCTGGAGCCTATTCCAGCTGACTTCGGGCAAGGGGCGGGGTACACCCTGGACTGGTCGCCAGCCAATGGCAGGGCACATATAGACAAACAAGCATTCACACTCACATTCATACCTATGGACAATTTGGAGTCTCCAATTAACCTAACATGCATGTTTTTGGAATGTGGGAGGAAACCGGAGTACCCGGAGAAAACCCACACACACACGGGGAGAACAAGCAAAATCCACACAGACATGTCCAAGAAGACATTTGAACCCAGGTCTTCCCGATCTCCTGACTGTGTGGGCAACATGCTAACCACTCGGCCACGGTTCGGCCCCCATATTATAATATAATGTTATCTTAGAAAATACAAAAACAAAGACCCATCTCACTCGACACATTAGGTCAAATTTCTCATGAATGAATCGACTCTAAGAGTACCACATTGTGTGTTTAACCCCGCCCCTTCCCCTGCTCGGTGTGGACACAGAGACGCCATCACACATCTTGACCAATGACTTCACCTTTACAGAAAAAAAAATCAGGGAAAAACGAATTGGCTCCCAATGACGCAAGCCGGCTCCTGTTCATTTCAGACAGTTTTCCTTCCTCCCACGCCAGTTTGGTCTCCTCGGCATAACGGAAGTGTTCAGGATTCTTGACCGCACCATTGATGTCCTCAGGTGTTGCAGAGGCTTTGAACTTCATGGCATAGAGGCCAGACACTTGCTCTTAGGGCTGATTCGTTCACGACTAACGTCAGGGCTTCAGAGTTGAAAATTAGCTTGGCGTGGGTTACGGCTGCAACAGTAGCCCATGTTAGGGATTATTGTGCCTGTTGTGAGATCATTCAAACCTGCAAAAAAAGCCTGTTGTTCCGGCCATCAAATCTGATGCTTGTATGTCTCACCCAACATTACAGTTACATTACTGACACTTAGTGACCGGTGTGGAATACTACATATCATCACAACGTGTTTGAATGCGTCTTCTGAATGTCTTATATTTGTATTTTACTTAATTTAGCCATTTTTATGCTGGAAAATGCTTCATTTAGTCAAAATAATGTCAAATTTGCATAGCTGTGCATATTTTTTGGCCGTATTCAACCACAAAACAGCATGATTTATAAATATATTTTTGAAAAACCGTGATAGAGTGAAGCCACAAAATTCAAAGCACAAAGTGGCGAGGGACTACTCCTAAGATTTCAAAGTTGGCAGGTCTGGTGCTAGCATGTAGATCAGTTATTATCCAGAACCTTTTCTGAGTAGCCTTTGTCAAAAGTTGTGTCAGTTTCGAATTTGACATATGTAAGTCATGCGTGTCCTCCATCTTTGCAGATACCTGTGTTTCATCAGGTAAGCGTCCCCTTGATTTGCTTGTCCTTGACTTCATGCAAATCCGCTAACTGCTTCCTCCCCGTCCCCGCTCATCTGATTACGTTTCGTTGTCGACAATGCTGACATTGTGTCTAATACTTTTGAGAATTCCCTGAAACATGCAAATATACTTGATGGTATCTTTTTTTTTTTATATTAAAATGGCATGTTCTTCAGTTTCTATGCCAAACATTTGCAAAGGAATTGTCGCACCGTCATTCTGTTCCCGGGCTAAATGTCGAGAAAGAGCGGAATCTTCTCACTGATAATCCTCACTCGACTGCGACTGATTGCATTGTGCTCCCAGCAGTTGAATATACTTTTTTTTTATCCTCCCCCCGCTTCTCTCACCGCCGAGCGTGAAGCATAAACAGCACATACAGATCCAGCACACTGATAAAGAGCAGAAGGGTTTTAGCTATTTCATAGCCTCGTCTCCAGGTTGCAGGGCACAGGAGTAAAGGTAATCTCATTTGTAGCGTGTGACATCTTATTTGCAAGTGTGCACTCTGGCAATTTCCTAATGGGCCTGCCTCCTCTCTTAAAGCTGATTTCAAACAGACACCCCGGCGACACGTGCCGTCGCCTGTGAACTCAACTTATCAATCAAAGACCAATTAACATGCTGCGTTAGAGGAAATCGGGAGCTTTGATGTTCGGCACTTAGCGAGCGTCGTCCCGCGCTTTCAATTTCGCCCTCGCCATACCATGACACATTATGCTCACAGCGTCCACCGCAACAGATAACTCACACTAGAGATGAGTTTCATCTGAAAATTACCAATTTTAACTGCAGACAACGAGCGGAGAGAAGATAACTTCGTATTTTGGGTGTTTCAATTGTTCCATGGTCGGATATCCTGCATACACACACGCACACCACTTCCCCCTGAGGTGAGTAAACCTCAAATGCTACACAGACAACAGCAGCTGCACTTCCTCTTAAAAAGTGTCAGTGAACTCTTGCGTTTCACCAACATGCTGCATGCACATTTCCCCACTCCGTTGTTACAAAAATGTCCATCCGCACGAGTGCAGCCTGAAAAAAAATCTCTGTCCAAATAAACACACATTCACCGGTTTTCATGCGTGTTTTGGCCAATCAGAAACTTGAAAAAGCAACCACAGCTGACCTGTTATACAACGCATCTGTTCATCAATATAGTGATATATTAACTGTACAATGCCGTGTACATTATCTTTAAATCAGCACACACAGACACTAGGAAACTGGAAATGAATGGGTTTTTTAATCACCCCTGTGTGTTAGAATGCACACACATGCGTGTCTACTTTTGTCATAATTTGTTTTTTAAACTAAAACAAAAAGAGAAATGTTACATCTATTAATTAAATAGTTATCGATTACTATTACATCTATCGATTCAGTCTGATAGCTTCTCATAGGCAGTCTTCTTGACACACTCACATAGCACAATCAGAGTTGCGCAACACTTACATACGAGTGATGGCAAAATACTGGAAGACAAGCTAAGAAACTCACACTGGCTCAACTCTCTCCTTTCTACAGTACACAAACGTAACTTTCACTTTCTAGAGGTGCGTGACAGCTGCTATAGAGACTCTCTGTACTTTCACCGTCCTTGTTTTTCCTTGTCATCTTTGATGATAGAGGGCAGCGCTGTCACCAAATATATTGTACTTATTTTTTAATACAGTTTGTAAACCTTTTAAATTGTGTGATTATTGACTGCTTCTCTAATAGCAACGCCGTCCGAAGAACTAGGAAGAAATGCTTAAAGAGAAGCAGTAGACTTTACAAAGTCGAAAATGAAGAAAATGGACAACATGTATGGCAATTCTGTTTGAGATGCACCCAGAAGGGGTTTGGAAGGGGGAGGACCCAACCTGCCTCGCTTACACTGGCGCCATGACGCTAATGCATAATTACCTCCACCAAGTGCAAGCGTGGAGGTTATGTTTTTGCCGGTGTTTATATTTTTGCTTGTCTGTGTTCTGTGTTCAAAATAAATAATAAACAATGTTTGGATTGGATTTGGATGACATTTTTAGGAATTGTCGGAAATGGGATATGGAAGAAGTCATTAATACATTTTGGGAGTGATCCAGATCACCGTCTGGATCCAGACATTTTTTAAAGGATTCTTTTAAAATTGCGAGATAGAACCATTTTCGGCATTTGTGCATATAACTCCACAAAAAATGGTCAGAGCACTTGGAAAAAAATACAGCACAAGTTTCCAACAGGTTCTACAAAATATCAAAGACTGATCCAAAAAATGTAGGTTTATTATTTTGGTGTGAATCACAATATGTGATGGAGAAAGTGGGGGGAAGTGGGGGAGAGAAGGATGTTGGCTAAGCTGACATCCATCATGGACAACACCTCTCACCCGCTACATGACACTGTTGTTTCCCTGGGCAGCTTAGGTTAAAAAAACAAATTATGAAAAAAGATGGAAACTTTTTTTTAGTGTTGGTTTCACATGGAAAAGCAAAAGCATGACATAATTTTGCACATTTCTTATGAGACAAAACAAAAAGCTTATTTTTACCAGTCCACATGCAAACACCAAAGCCAGAGTTTCTGAAAATCTCCACTCTGGCCGGAGTGTTCCAAAAGCTCAGTCTTTAAGGCCAAAAACCTGCGCTTGCGTGTGGATGAGAGGCCAAAATTTAAAATGTAGTCGTCCCTTTGAATTTTGCGGCTTTAGTCTAACACGGTTTGAACAAAAACAAAACAAAATTTATTAATGAATAAATTATCGCTGGTTTGTGGTTGACTACGGCCTATTATTAGTAAAAAAAAAAATATGCATACTTAATCACATTTTATGTATTCTGGCTAAATGAATGAAAATACAAATATAAGGCATTCAGAAGAAGCATTCAAAGATGTAAAATGTACAGTAGTATTCTACAATGGTCACTCCGTGTCAATAATGTTGCATTGATGAGACAATAGCCACCGCAGGAAGTAGGCTGTCCAGAAAAAAAAACAAGGAACTCTTGCAATGCTACCGTGTGTGTATGTTATGTCTTATTTATGTTTAACATGTCTTATTTTCTGTTATCATGCCTACTATATTGAGTAATAGGAGTGTAAAGGTGACTATAGAGGTGTTATTTCATGACTAGAGGGCTCTAATGAATAAAAAAGCATATTTAGAAGGTCTTAAATAGGTTTTCTATGCTAAAACGACGACAATATTCCATGTATAAATAAGGAATCCTACTTCACGAAAATTCACTTATTAAGGTCAGGTCTGGAACCAATTAGCAGCAGTAAAAAAGGGATTACTGTATTTGTACTCATGTGGTCACAGCTTAAGAGTGAAACCCGCATCGTTTCATCGTTTGTTTCATTGACGGTGATAACCGTGTGTGATATGATCAAGGCTGCACCCTGACACGTGATACATGAAGATGATTTGGGTGATATTTTTGTTGGTTTGCAGGAAATAGGCAGAGTGGTCGTTGTTTGGTGCCTTGCACACAAAAAACAAGCCTTCTCCACCAGGGAGAGAGCACAAAAACAACAAGCGTGTCTGGGAAGTACGCACTCTTGCTTAATTAGAGTGTAGATGGTGCAGATTAGTCTTGAAGCACAGCCATATTACAGGGAGTCATGCCAAATAAGGAGAAACAAAAGTAGCAGACAGGCAGCCTGACGACAAAAACAATGTCCCAAAGCTACTAATCAGACAACTCCAGATCTTGATTTAGACCCCAGATTGCACTAATGAATTCTAATGCTTGTGTTTTAGCATGTAAATGTGCGTTAAAAGTGGAGTGCGGTGACAATCCCCGCCTACAGCCAACTCTTTAGCATAAACGTGTTTGCTGCAGACGTATTTGCAGTTTTGTTTGTGGCTTTGCCATTTGACATGCCACCCCGTATCAACTTTCTTATCTGACGGGATATATACGCCGTCGCATCTGGATCGCTCACTTCTCAGCAACCTGGACCTCTACTTCATACAGTCGTAAATGCCAAACACATACAAGGCTTCCCCTGAGTCCTTCAGAAAGATACAGGGCGCTCCTTATGTCACAACGTTTCGTGGTTGCGTGCGCACTCCCATTAATTATTTACGCTGTACAAAAAGAGAAAAAACAGAACTAGTTAGGTTTTAGTGAACTTTTTTCCATCATTATGTCTCCCAAATGTGAGGCAGACGCTTCTGATGGCAGTGCGTCAAGGGAAAGGAAAGTGAAAGTGAAAAGTGAAGTGAAATTAGACGTGGTAAATGCTGGAGAAATGCAGACCAACATCGGGTGCAAGCTTGGTCAAAGCTGCCCAAATGTGGCGACCATCATGAAGGATACCGATGATGTCCTTGAACATGTGAAAGGATCTGCTCCTATGAAATGGAAAGTGATAACTAAGCAGTGTGGTGTTGTCATTATTCAGACTTTCTACTCTCAATAAGTCTGTCTCTTCCTCCCTTGCAAAGCCTCTTCCAGTGCAAGACAACCACAGGAATAAAAGTAATAACCCGTTTTTAGTCCGGCTTCATTTTGTTCTTGTACTGTATTTAATCTTAAGACACTAAAACTCAGCTTACATGGCCGTCATACATACTGGTCAACTCTCCCGTTTTCCCCGTGAAACGCCCATGTTTTGCCCTTATTTCCCGGCGCCCTAGTGTTTAAATAGTGTCCCATATTTTAACTTTCATGAAATTTTCATTTCCACTGGTGGAAAAACCTGAATTTCTCATAGTTCCCTTATTTTCAAATACAAATGTTTGCAGATATGCGTCATAGGAGTGGAACTCTTATGCTGACTGAGAAGGTCCTGTACTGCTGAATAAAATACTGTGGAACTTCTAAAGTTAAATTTATCCTGTTGCTTGTGGTACCTGGCGATGCGTACAAACCAGTGGTTGATATTTTACACTCCAGACCTATAGGGGGTTTTAGGGTTTCCACAGCCACTCCAGTACTCACTGCATCTGTTTTGACAGCATGAAGAGAGCACTTGAATGCAGTTCCGGTGCAGATAAACAGCTGGAACTGCGTTAGTGTAAGCAAGCAAGATTCCAAGGAATGGTCCTGCATACAACAATGACATGTTTAGATGCACTCTAGATGTTTTCTTTTGAAAAGCACAGCATTCAGCCTCAATCACAGAAAGTCTATCCCTGATTAAACATTTCTCTTCCCTCCAAATGCCAGCTCGTTCAGGCACCTCTGACCTTTATCACGGCTGATAGCCGCCATGGAGAGCCGGGAGTTGCGTGTTTCCACAACAAGAACGAATGGAGGAGCCTGATTCCACTCCTTCCATGATGGCAGCCAAGTGACAATGAAAAGCCAGTGTGACCTGGAAAGGTTCGTGTAAACTAGAAAACAGGTTGAAGACGATTGAGGAGGCAATTGAGGCTTCCAGATATGGATGTTATCCACCTTGTACCTTTTGGGCCTCATTCTGCGTATCAGGGTTGGTGAGATGCACTTCTTGTTGATTTTAAGACCAAAAGCCTCTCTTCCATTGGTTGGTTCTCCCCAGTAATCAGACTTTTCCATTGACAAAAGTAGGTCTCACTAGGTACTATCTCTAGTACCTGGTCAGCTGCGAGGGTTCCAGGCATGCAAAGCCGATACCATAGGTGTGACAACTGGTCATTGGCTGAGACTAAAGCAGACTTAACGTTGCCAGATTGTACATACACTTGCAGCGCTGCCCTCAGTCTCCTCTTGGATAAAGCGTGTCTCCTTACCAGCAACCACATCAAGTAAACACGGGAAGCCTTTGTTGTCGTCCATTGCCGTTCTTCGTTCGCATGTCTCATACTGACCCAGGTATCGGTTATGAGGTTTTATATTCAGAATTTTTCAGACCATTTACCGCTGTCACTACGCGATCCGTACCAGAAACGCAATCGGTTCTATGCATGTGCAGAACTTGTCTAAATCTGGTCAGCCCTATTTTTCGGCAGTCACGTGTTAGGCAAGATGATTTGTACTTTGCATGTGTGATCTACATCATCCGTCAATCTATTTTGCGGCAATTACAGATCGTAAACGTCAGGTAACAAGATTTGTACTATGCATGTGCAACTGCATCGCACCGCCTCCACTCGCAAAAAACGTTATTAAGATTGGAGAAATTACAACATAATCAATCTTTTTTTAAAATATAATTAGATAGAGTAGATAAATTATAAGACCTCTTTTCTTGTTTCCATAAATTATTTTAAGTTATTTTTTGCCACTGACAAAATACAGACGAAAGCACTTGCAAGCAAGATATGTTTAGAAAAGAAACTAGCTGAATCCTCTTTACACTCAAATACCACAATATGTTATGTGTTTTATATGGTTTATTGTATTTGTATTTATTCATGTATGTTATACGTAACCGGATATGACATTTACGTACGTATTGCGTACGTTTTTACGTAGCTCAGTCTTGGTGAATAAAGACGATAGAAACATCCGCATGCTTAGCGAAGTCTTTTAAAAAGAGTCACGAAGAAAATAACCCGCCAGTATATTAGATATATCAAGTATAGTTATTGACCATTTATGTTTATACATTTAAAATATACTGCTCAAAAAAATTAGAGGAACACTTCAAAAACACATCATATCTAAACTGGGGGGAAAATGATCTTGAATATCTTTCCTGATAATAAGTGGGTGATGTATTAGTAACAAAATGATGCCACATCATTTGATAGAAATGAAAATGATCACCCTATAGAGGGGGGAAATCAAAGACACCCCAAAAATGAAAGTGAAAAAATGATGCAGCACACTGGTCCATTTTGCTAAAATGTCATTGTAGCAACTCAAAATGATTCTCAGTAGTTTGTGTGGCCCCCACGTGCTTGTACGCATGCCTGACAACGTCGGGGCATGCTCCTAATGAGACTACGGATGGTGTCCTGGGGGATCTCCTCCCAGATCTGGACCAGGGCATCACTGCGGTACCTGGACGCATGGAGGAGATTCCAGGAGACAGGTAGTTACTCCAGGAGAGCTGGACAGTATCTGCTCCTTTGTGTAAGGAGGAACAGGATGAGCACTGCCAGAGCCCTACAAAATGACCTCCAGCAGGCCACTGGTGTGAATGTTTCTGACCAAACAATCAGATGACAGACATTTTAGCAAAATGGACCAGTGTGCTGCATCATTTTTTCACTTTCATTTTTGGGGTGTCTTTGATTTCCCCCCTCTATAGGGTGATCATTTTCATTTCTATCAAATGATGTGGCATCATTTTGTTACTAATACATCACCCACTTATTATCAGGAAAGATATTCAAGATCATTTTCCCCCCAGTTTAGATCTGATGTGTTTTCGAAGTGTTCCTCTAATTTTTTTGAGCAGTGTATAATAACTACCACAGCATATGATGTTGCAAAAGCGCTGTCCGAAAAAATTTGCAAAAGGAGGAAGTGACGTAGGTCTCACACGTGTGCAGAACGGATCGCGTTTCCGGTACGGATTGCATATTGAGAACACTCTTCAGGCTAATAGTAATAGGATCATGAGCTTTGGGAAGAGACCGAAAGGACAAGCTCACGGGTACCACCGGTCAAAATGAGTTTCCTCCGTAGGGTGGTTGTGCTCTCCTTTAGAGATAAGGTGAGAAGCACCGTCATCCGGGAGAAACTCGGAGTAGAACCACTGCTCCTGCACAGTGAGAGGAGCCTTCGGATGGCTCCCATGGGAGGTGTTCAGGGCACGTCCAACCGGTAGAGGCCTTCGGGATGACCGAGGACATGTTGGAGCGACAATGTCTCTCAGCTGGCCTGGGAACGACTCGAGATCCAAGATGGACAAAGTAGCTGGGGAGAGGGAAGTCAGGTCTTCCCTGCCCCTGCGACCTGACCTTGGATAAGCGGAAGAAGATGGATGGATGGAGGTTTGGCGCTGAAGCCTGTCCATCAAAAACAACTACAACCACTGGACCGGAGGGTAAGTGTGAACGGGTCGTTGAAGTTGAAATGATCCGACATCAGCTGCACAAATGTCAGCTATGTGAACCACTACGTTACCAATGATCCCATATCAGGATCGACCATTGTAAATTTACCGTGGTGAACCGTACTGGACTGGAGCGCTTGGTAGAAATGTGGCTTTAGTCTTCAAAAGATTTGCCATTTCAAAATGAATGCTTTAAAAAGGAGATCATTTTATGGTTATAAAATTCACACGATAAACAGCAATATGCACGCTATTGATTTATTATTCTTTATTGATCTCCCTGCAGGGGCAGAGAGTCTCTTTGCTCCGAGGAAGAGATGTCAGCGCTGTGAGAGTCTAAATAAACATGTCAGGCCAGCACATCTCCAAGGCTACAAAGTTGATCCCTTTTTAAAGAATTTGCCTGATCCCCCTTTTGTTAATTTGACGCTGGCTGAAATTACATCAGATGACAGCGTAATTCCGCATCATTATCAACATCAAAATGCAGCCGCCGCCTCTTGGCCCTGGGCCGACGGCAGCGCAACGCCGCCTCTGTAACGGGATGATATGGATTACGCCCCGGCGAACCGACCTTGCCCCCCCGCTCGGTTTTTGATGCCTGCCAGTGGAACACATGGATGACCGCTCACGCATCGCATCCCTTGCCCAATAAAAGCCAAATATCCCCCTGATGATTAAGGTCACTCATGCACTGCTCTGCACAAGCCATCCTCTGATAAGCCTTTGGGGGGTGGGCGAGAGTGGTGGCAGTGGAGTTGTGTGGGGGGGGGTCGGCAAACAGTCTTTGCCGCCGCGTCCTCCTCAGGAGGTCTCTTTCTGTCTCGCTCCAAAGGCAGAAAGGCAACAGAATTGCAATCAAAGTTGTCCTGCAAGGCGACGTGACCTGTCGCTGGCTTTCACTTGTGTGTCACTCGGGACGCTTTAAGCCGCTCCATGAGACGTTGATCCCGGGATCACCAGGGATCTGACGGCTCACCGGTCATTTGCCGCCAGCATCCCCGGGGGCTCAGCTCGTTAGGGCCGCTTTAGTCTCAACTCTGATGGAAATGTGTTGGACTAATTTGGCTTTAGCGGGATTGGCCCAATATGAGTCCACTCATCCCACAGATTATCCGGCGTTGAGCACGGCGCACGGACACGACTCGCTCTAATGTTCTCTCTAATGTTCTCCTCCTCTCGTTGGATGCATTCATGTGTGATTTTTGCGCTCATAGCAACGGCGTGGGTAATGGCGAGGCGCTTTAGCCGCCAAGGTGAGATTATATGTGCGTATTTATATTTAATCTGAGTTCAACGTTACACCACGATAGGGGAAAGGGGTCCTATCCTGCTCACTTTAGTGATATCGGATCCGAGTGGGGTACTATAATAAAATACTCAAGTTGTGTACGGGGTAAATCTGCATTCTTCTCCTCTTGGTCGACAAGCTCGGATTCCGCACTCTTCTCCTCCGACCACGCCTACCCTGTTGCGATTGGTCAGGGGTCTAGGGTTCGGCTCCAGTCCCTGCCACCGATCAGAGCTGCATAGAAACACATCCACTCAAGCTAATGGTTACCAGCAAACAATAAAGAAGTAGATACTGGATAGAATTCGATGATTATTGGAGAATCCGCTGTGGAACTGTGCTGTGTTCACAAAACAGATATCCGTGAAGTGGCGAGCGCATAGGAGCAGTGACTGTGAGGTAGGTCTTTAGCTCCCCAGAAACAAAAAAACTCTTCCCATTGCTGCCCCATTCCAGTTTAATACTTTTTGTTTTTGCAATGTTTTAAGTACAATTTCAACATTCTGGCAAACGCAGTTCCAACTGGTTGTGCTTGGGAGGTGAGTCTGTAGTGAGGGTTTTTTTTTTTTGTCTCTCATCACAGAAACAGAATCTGGCTGAAAACCATCTCATTTCACGCAGTGTGAGTGCCCAGCTCTATGTTGTACTGAGCAGCCAGGACAGAGATGCATCCACTGCTTTCTTTTTTCTTTAATATTTCAACTCTGTTACTAAAACGACATTATTTTTCCCGATAATATCACAAGTTTATTCTCGTAAAATTGCTTTTTTTTTTGTTGAATTTTTTCTTTCAATATTTTTACTTTATTCTCATAAAATTACAGCTGTTTTTTTCCATTTCTGCTGTTGTTTTCTTTAATTTTTCAACAATTTCAACTTTCTGCTTGTAAATTTTGTCCTCGTAATTTTGACTTTATTCCCATAATAGTTTGACTTTATTCTCATAACATTATAACTTTTTCTGCAACCTAATTTTCCAAAAATGACAACTTTGTTTGTTGTTTTGTTTGTTTTCATAACATTAAAACTTTTTTAAAAATGTGTTTCTTTAATATTTCAACTTTATGCTACTAAAATGTTATTTTTTTCTCATAATATTTCTCAGAACTTTTTTTTCTCTTAATATTTTGACGTTATTCTTGTAAAATTACCACAGATTTTTAAATTTTTGCTATTGTGTTTTTTTTTAAATATTTTTAGAATGTGCTGGGGGCTCAGAAAAAAACAGCCATGGGCCACAAATGCACATTGGACACCCCTGGTTTAGATTATGCTATCAAATGTTGATACTATAATGGGCCGTACGGTGGCTCAGTGTTTAGCATCTTGGACACAGTCAGGAGACCTGGAAGATCTGGGTTCAAATCTCCATTGGACATCTCTGTGTTGAGTTTGCATGTTCTCGCCGTGCATGCATGGGTTTTCTCTGGGTACTCCAGTTTCCTCCTAAAATTCCCCAAATATGCATGTTAGGTTAATTGGAGCCTCTAAATTCTGTGTATGCTATCATATGTTTCACATGTGCCATCAGTGATACCCTTCTGTGGTGCCAAAAACAAAGCACAGCAACTTATAGAGTCAGTCCTTTAGAGCATGTCAAACTCAATCTGGCTCGTGCTGCAATTTCATCCTGGCACACATCTCACGGATTGTGATGTTTTTGTGTTGATATAAAATACTACAGCTGTTGCCCGGGCATTGAGAGAGGTGGGCGATCAACAATCACCTTTATTGACACGAACAACTACGCCAAAACAACCATAGTCGTATATCGGAAAGTAGAAATTTCAAGCAGGAATGAACGGACACGGAGCAAATGCACATTTCCCCCACTCCGATGTAAATAAATAAATAAAAAATGTCCATCCACACTAGTGAAGTTTTTAAAAATGTGTGTCGACATAAAAACACCAGCTGTCCTGCACATTCTGACCCAGCCTGAAAATGGCACTGCACATGCGGAGAACAGGGATAAAGGGTGTGTAGGCTGCTTACTATCCAGTCGTCAGGGCTAATGAGACATTTTCTCAAAATCTGACCATAATAACTACTATTTTTTCAACCTGGATTATTGGGCCATGTCCTGTCATGTTCAAACTAGAAATTTTGTTTAAAAAGACAAGAAGGTTTTTACGGTTTTTAATACTTTCAATATGCCAAAATATATATCAATGTTGAAAGAAACAAATTTGGGGGGGTGGAGTGTATGGTAATGTCCAGTTCGGCCCACAACATAAAAGTAGGCTTTGAGTTTTGGCCCCCTTTGCGAGTTTGACACCCCCGCTTTACAGTCTCACAGGATACTGTATGCTGAAATCTTGAAAGATTTGGGCTTTCTGTGCAACTTTTGTGACATTTTTCCAGAATAGCGAATGACCTTGCTCGACATTAGCGGCTCCACTGGATGACCTTGGGGTTTTTTCAGGATTTTCCTGCCCAAATTCGCAGTGGCCAAGTTGTTCACCTTCCCATTGGCGGCGCAGGTCCGAGTGACAGCTGGCGTGATGTAATAAACCGCCCTCCCTCCCAGGAGACAAGTTATAAAGAGCAATATCTCATTCCATGGATTGAGATAATCTGAGGTAGATTACTGCTGGAGGACACTGAAATGTTTGTTGTATAAAAGCTGTGTTTATCAAACAATGTGTCTATAGGAAAAAAGTCTGATCCGGCAGATGGCTGATATCCGCGCTCGTTCGCTCGCCATGCTAAAGGCACAGCTAGTCTGCCGCTCCTGCGCTCTAATGGGATTTTAGACTATTCTTTCAAATGAATTATACATAGAAAAACTGGGATTATTTTACTGGCTGCTTTAATCTCTGCTCCCCCCCCCCCTTCCAAAAAAAAAAGGTCGGCGCTTGTCCCACGCTCGTGTCGCATTCACGGAAAAGCCGAGCAGCTTAGCGCTACAATCAATGAACCCTCAGTCCACCAGAACCTGCTTGCGGACCAGCGCTTCGGAGTTGTGCTGAAGACTGCATTCTCCGGATCCTGCCCGAGAGTTACGCCGGGTGCTCCGTTACTTGCCTTCAGCAGGTGGACTGATCTTCAGACTTGTGAAGGCCCTGTCACTTCCTGACTCCACTGAAGACTTCACTACCCAGCATGCCTCACTCCCTCCAGCAGAAGAAAGGTGAGGTGGGCTCCGAATTTCAAATAAAACAATTTTTTTTTCTGAAAAAAAAACGCTTGATAAATGTTATTTATTTAATCATTCATTAAAAAATACAGTAAAAGCAATAAACATTAGAATTTTTTTTAATAAATGTTATTTATTTATTTAAAAAAATTTAAGTTACAAATAAATATCCGATAAGTGTTAGATTTTTTTTTTTATTTTAAATTGTATTAAGTATTTATGGTCATGATTTTGTTTGTTTGGAACATGCATACTAGGTGACATTGAAGTACATCTCATTGTTACATTTGCACAATTGAACATGTTGGAAAAGGAGCAGGAAGAAGCAGAGCTTATTTAATTCTACCCTTCAAAGTGGCTCAGTAATTATTCATCATTTGTTCAATTCCTGTGTCTGACATGTAGCAATTTACCTTTTTTTTATATAAAAGAAAAGGATAGAGCTGTGAAATAGTTCATTATCTGTAGATAGCTTCTGCAGGATTATAAAAATAATAAATCAAATAGCTTTTTTTTAAATAAAAAAAGCTATTTATAAAAGCTAAGATGCATCACAGTAGAGTTAATTGTTTGTAGAGAACTTGTACAGAAATATAAATGAATAAAAATAAATGAAATAGTAATATCAATAAAATAAAACAAATTAATAAGAATATTATCATTTTAAAAACTAATAGCCAACATTGTATTATATTTTTTTACCAATTTTTTTAATAATAAAAAAGGATAAAGATGTATTATTGGAAAGTTAATCAAGTTAATTGTTTGTAGACAACTTATACATAAATAAATAGAAAAATATAAATAGGCAATTATGAAATAAATGAAATGTGCAACAATACATACAAATAAAATCATAATATGTAAATAAATGATCATTTAAACATTGTGTTTTGAATAGACTCGGCATAAACTTGTATAATAGACAGATAAACATGTCATAGATGGTAGATATCGCCTTAATCATTTATAATGCATATTTCATTTCGATTTTTTAATCAGCAATTATAGACATTTTAGGAAACTGATGTGTTCATTTTCTTATTTCATTTTCAAAAAACCATTCTAATATTGCATTATAATGACTATAAAGAGTTCAACACACTGAAAGTCGACATATAAACATACGGTATCTAACATGAGCTCGCATGTAAAGCACCGTGACGCCTGACAGGCAAATGAGACCGCTGAATATCGGACAGGTTGATGGCGCCGCATGGAAAGCAGACGTTTAACACGAGCCAGTTGGCTCGATTGTCATCTCCCAGCTTCCTCCTTCAGGAACGCCACAAAAAGCTTGCAGTGTCAATGAGGAACATTGAATACTCGCTATTAGCTGCGGAAATGAATGACGCTTGGTCACTTGAACCAAAATGCACATAAATGTGTAGAAATGTACACAAGCAACACATATATTGTTGTACTGGGTAGATCATGCATAATTCCTCTATGACATATGTGCAAGTACTAATCTAAGATGTGTGCAGGGTTGGGTTGGGGTCAGGTTCGGGATTGGGCTCATCCTCGCCAATCCCACGCGTCCGTGTGGGATTGGAATGGCTCTAATGCTTTTTGGCTGCGGCAAAGAAAGCCACCTTTACGCTAATGAAGGCAGATGTCATCTCCATCCTGGCGGCCCAATATCCAAATACACGGGGCAAGTTAATGCCACGCTTCTCTCGTGGAGGTTTTAGCATATTGGAAGATTACCAGGGCAGTCGTCATGTTGCCGCATTTACTGCTCCGTTTGTAGGCCTGAAGGGAGGCCAAGGTGGTTCCTGGAAACCCGAGTCTAGCCTTGATGCTGCAATTTACACCAGTGGTTCTCAACTTGTGTTGATTCAGGACCCGCCATCACCCCTTAATCACAAGCGGTGACCAAAATCAATCTTCTTTTGAATAAAAAGACATTAAAGGGATAGTTGGGATTTTTTGACATGAAGTTGTATGACATCCCCATCAGCATTGTAGTCCAGAAACAGCGACTTACCTCCCACTTGGTCTCCTAAGTCCAGTTCTGGTCAGATTTCCGTGATGAAGAACGTAGTTCTACTTAGTTGCTGGCGACAATTAAGTAAAGAGTTTGGCTTCTCAAAACAATATGCGTTCAAATATGCGGAAGAAGATGCGAGTGTCTTCGTCACACACACATGAATGCACCGGCGGCAGTGCGCAGAAATACGGCGGGAGACAGATTCAACGCCCAGCGTTTTACGAGGTCGGATTTTTTTGAGAAGGCATTTTTGTGATGCAAATGTATTAATCTTTTGAACGCATATTGTTTTGAGAAGCCAATGCTGATTGGGATGTCATACAACTTCATGTTAAAAAATCCCAAATATCCCTTTAAAAGGGTTGCTAGCGCGCCGTTACCCAGCATGCCTTGCGGGTTTTGATACTATGATACCCTCATAGTGCGGGGGGTGCAGTTGGGTTGTGTTCAATTTCCATTGCCTTATTGTGTTGTTTTGCTTGCAGCATTGCATAAAAAGAAATCCCCTTCAAAATAAAAGAACAATTTTTTTTTGTCCAGGCGACCAAGTAGTTGACAATCTCTGATTTAGACAGTTTAAACATGCTTTTAGTAAGCCCGACTGGGAACACGTCGTTTTGTGTGTGTGTGTGTGTGTGTAGCTTTAATGCTAATGAGCTCTTTGTCTCTTACAGAGTGTGTGTCTCAAAGATGCGCTATTGTGTACTTTGTCTACTTTCTGCATACAGTGGTGTGAAAAAGTGCTTGCCCCCTTCCCAATATATATATTTTTGCATGTTTGTCACACTTAAATGTTTCAGATCATCAAAAAAATGTAAATATTAGTCAATGACAACACAACTAAACACAAAATGCCATTTTTAAATGAAACTTGTTATTATTAAGAGAGAAAGAAATCCAAAACCGTGTGAAAAAGTGATTGCCCCCTAAACCTAATAAGTGGTTGGTCCACCCTTAGCAGCAACAACTGCAACCAAGCGTTTGTGATAACTTGCAATGAGTCTCTTACAGCGCTGTGGAGGAATGTTGGCCCACTCATCTTTGTAGAATTGTTGTCATTCAGCCACATTGGAGGGTTTTCCAGCATGAAGCGCCTTTTTAAGGTCATGCCACAGCATCTCAATAGGGTTCAGGTCAGGACTTTGACTAGGCCACTCCAAATTCTTCTTTTTGTTTTTCTTCAGCCATTCAGAGGTGGACTTGCTGGTGTGTTTTGGATCATTGTCCCGCTGCACAACCCAAGTTGGTTTCAGCTTGAGGTCACCAACAGACGGCCGGACATTCTTCTTTTAGGATTTTTCGGTAGACAGCAGAATTCATGGTTCCACTTATCACAGCAAGTCTTCCAGGTCCTGAAGCAGCAAAACAGCCCCAGACCATCACACTACCACCACCATATTTTACTGTTCGTATGATGTTCTTTTTCTGAAATGCGGCGTTACTTTTACACCAGATGTAATGGGACACACACCTCCCAAAAAGTTAAACTTTTGTCTCGTCAGAGTCAGCGTATTTTCCCAAAGTCTTGGGGATCATCAAGATGTTTTCTGGCAAAATGAAGCCTAGTCATAAACATTGGCCTTCTACCGAATCAAGTGAGGCCTGCAGTTCTTTGGATGTTGTTGTGGGGTTTTTTGTGACCTCTTGGATGAGTCGTCGCTGTGCTCTTGGGGTCATTTTGGTTGGCCGGCCACTCCTGGGAAGGTTCACCACTGTTCCATGTTTTGGCCATTTGTGGACAATGGCTCTCACTGTGGTTCGCTGGAGTCCCAAAGCTTTAGAAGTATTTTTATAACCTTTTCCAGACTGATAGATCTCAATTAATCTCAGCTTAGTTATGTTTTAACAGGGGGGCAATCACTTTTCCACATAGGGCCATGTAGATTTGGACTTTTTTTCTCCCTTAATAATATAAGTTTCTTTTAAAAATTGCATTTTGTGTTCAGTTGTGTTGTCATTGACTAATATTGAAGTTTGTTTGATGATCTGAAACATTTAAGTGTGACAAACATGCAAAAACGTAAGAAACCAGGAAAGGGGCAAACACTTTTTTACACCACTGTGTGCACTGTAACGCTGCACTTGTCCAAAGTAATAGATGCCATATATCACACACAACAACGTAGCATTAAGGACAGGAGGACACAAATGTTAGCAACACCAGCACAGCTATGTGAGCTAAAGTGCTAACATTACATTTAAACATCATGTTAGGGTAGCATATTATGAGATGAAAAATAAAATGATTGAACTCACAGCTACCACATCAATATCTGACTGACAGATAGTTGGCAGAGCTCCAGGCTGCATTTTAAGATGTGTTGCAAAGCCAAACGTAACATAAACAAACGCTTGCAACGCTAGCATAGCTATGTGAGCTACAGTGCTAACATTTACATTTGAACATCATGCTAGGTTAGCCTGTTTGCTGAAGAAGAGCAAAATAATCAAACTTACAGCTCCCTCATCTCTGACTGACAAATAGTTGGCAAAGCTGTGTTTTAAGATGTGTAGCGAAGCCTTTTTTTCTCCTTTTTTTGTTACCAAATGTTGGACCTACACACGGGGTGGCCTCATCTAACTGGGGGCGGGTCCATGAGGACGGAGGGTTTTCCTTTTGTGATGTCATGAAATGACAATTTGAAAAGCAAGCATATTCCTGTTAGAACGCCATTAAACGGTCACTTTTGCATCTTCCGAGACTTTTAATTCCCTCCTTTTAGCAAGACACTGGAGTTTGGGAAAGACCTTTTTCTGTTCCTTCTACTCAAAGCACAAATGGACCAAAAATCTTTGCAGAAGAGTTGAAGTTGTTGTATCCAAACATTGCGGAGTTTAACCAGGCTTCTCTAAAGTGATGACATTATCAGTGATGACAGAAGGAAGGAGGCCTCATTGAGCAACATGTGTAGTGAAAGTAGATGGGGGGAGAGGGGGCATGTTTCAGTCCGCCTGATTGGACGAATCGGCGAGGGCGGTGCAAGGAAAGAGGAGCTGCTTTGGAGCGCACGTGAAGCCTCCAGTGAATCCATGCAGGCGCCAAACCGACCTCCTCCAGAGGTAGAAAGTGGCTTCGTCGTCCTGCAGGTGGCGCACCCACCACTCAGGCCCCGCCTGAGCCGTGCGTGGAAAATTCCAGCAAGTGCACGTTTGCGGGCCGCATTCCTGCCTGGTGAAAAGTCTTGATTCCACACGCTTTGATTTCTACAAATTGGAATTCCGGCCAAGCAACACGCCCCGACTCCGCCTCTCACCTTGCTGCCCGAGTCAAGGTTATTCATGCAGACAAAAGTGAGAGCTGGAAGACCAGCGCAGTTCAACCAAATCAATGCACACATGACTTAAAGACAGAGCACGTATGCACGGGTGGCTTTCCAGGCGCACTAAAGGCGTTTGGCATGGCTTCATCACCTCGTGATCTTATACTGACATTACACCTGATGATGTGTTTTCACTTGTTTAGTGCAACTGGCACAATCAAACCCCACTCTGTTGTACCGAGACCACACACACAACACTCACGCAGGCCGCAAGAACGTGCATTGACAAGTAATACACAACAACATTATGCACAGAAATATAACTATTACTAAATTCCCTAAAAATGTAATGAAACGTGTTAAAGGCTGGTACATGAATCCAAACCGTTATTATTAGTGGTACACACACATACATATAAATAAAATGTATATGCTGAAACATTTAAAATAATGTATTTTTTATTAAATTATACAGTATATATAATTTATAATTCACATGTGTGTGTGTGTGTATGTATACACGCACACACATACATACAGTATATATAAATATATATATATTTATATATATATTATATATATATAATATTATAATATATATAATAATATAATATATAATTATAATATATAATATATAATATATATATTATATATAATATATATATATATTATATATATACTGAAAAATTTTATATAATGTAATTATTTTTTTTAATTAAATTATGTATACATATTTTATATTTTTATAAATATATATTTATAATTTGTGTGTGTATATACTGTATATATATATATATTTTTTTTATATATATATATTTATATTTATAATATATATACATATATACATATATATACATATTTATAATATATTTTAAAAAGTTACATATACAGTGTATGTCTATAATAACAAAATATATTTTTTTTTATTATTTTTCAGTATTGGTATATTATATATATATATATATATATATATATATATATATATATATATATATATATATATATATATATATATATATATATATAATCTTAAGACCAGTTGAAGAATAGAATAGAATAGAATAGAATTTGCATTTTGCACATTTGGATCTTAATGAGGTTTTAAGTAGAGCTACAATATGCAAAAACAAGAAGGGGGAGTGAGACAAAAAGCATTTTGAAAAAGTCATTTATTGAAAACAACAATTAAACTGAAATAGGCTGTTTATCAGCTGATCAAAAGTTTAAGACCATTGCTCAAAAAATAACCAAAAACTCTCCAAACCAGAACAAAAATTGCTCTCAGTAGGACTCAGTAATGAGTAGCTCCACCGTTCTTGTTAATCACTTCAAGCATTGGCTTGATGCGAGTGTTTCCAGGAGGCTAGTGGGAACATTGCTCCAAGTGGTGAAGATGGCTTCACCAAGGGCATCAACTGTCTGGAACTGATGGCCATTTTGATAAACTTCCCTTGCCATCCATCCCCAAATGTTCTCTATGGGATTTAAATGAGGGGTACATGCAGGATGGTCCAAAAGAGTGATGTTATTCTCCCTGAAGAAGTCCTTGGTCAAGCCAGCATTGTGAACTGCAGCGTTGTCCTGTTGAAAAAGCCAGCTGTTACCACACAGACGAGGTCCCTCAGTCATGAGGGATGCCCGCCGCAACATCTCCAGGTAAGCGGCCGCCGTTTGACGACCCCGCACCACCTGAAGATCCAGTGTTCCACTGAATGAAAAAGCACCCCAGACCATGATGGACCCCCCTCCACAGTGCCGGGTAGAAAACATCTCAGGTGGGATCTCCTTGTCATGCCAGTAACCTTGGAAGCCATCTGAACCGTCAAGGTTACATTTTTTCTCATCAGAGAATAAAACTTTTGTCCACCTTTCAATGTCCCATGTTTGATGCTCCCTGGCAAAGTCTAAACGGGCAGTTTTGTGGCGTTGAAGGAGACGAGGTCTTTGAATTCCTTTTTGTTTTTTTGCCGTCTGATGGTTATTGCGCTGCAGTCGGCACCAGTAAGGGCCTTAATGTGGGTGGAAGATTGCCCTGTGTCTTGATGGACAGCCAATCGCATCCTCCGGCTCAGCGCAGGTGTGATTTTTTTTGTCTACCACTTGACTTTTTTGTTTCATAATGCTCAGGATTTTTCAAAAAATGTAGAATGACTGATTTACTGCGGCCAACCTCAGCAGCAATGGCACGCTGGGAGAGGCCTTGCTTATGCAGCTCCACAATCCGACCACGTTGAAAAAGAGAAAGCTTCTTAGCTTTAGCCATCAGGAGGGCATGACAGTGTGAATGCCTGACAGAAAATGAACATTTTGAGCAGATTTGGGCTTTTATAGCCTGTGGTCTTAAACTTTTGATCAGCTGATAACCAACCTATTTCTGTTTTTTTTTGTTTTTTGTTTAAATTACAAGTTTCAAATGTTTTTGTCTCACTCCCCCTTCTTGCTTTTGCATATTGTAGCTCTACTTAAAACCTCATTAAGATCCAAATGTGCAAAATGCAAATTCTAACAATTTTTCAACTGGTCTTAAGATTTTGATCAGGTCTGTATATAGGCCTATACATGTTTTTATAGACAAACATTTAAAGAAAAGGCATTCTGCAACTCAGCTTTGTCTTTTTGGTAACAAATTGTGGTAGTAGTATTAGTAGTAGTGTTAGAAGTATAAATATTTCAACTTATTTCAGTTGTTGCTCTTTTTTTGCATGTTAATTTGTTTAATTTCATGTTTAGAATATGAGAGTATGGGGCAGGCCAATTAAAAACAAGATGCATGCCGCAGAAGATAAGAGGATAACAGGATGTTGTAGCAGGAGGGATGACTTTGTTGCTATACATAGCGAGTATTCAGACCCCTCTAGATTTATTTCTCAGAGAGGAAAGCGACTAGTGACAAATCTGGCCTTATTGCATGTATGTAAAGCATCGCTCTTCTCAACGAGCAGCGGGTGCTGCTGTGGGCCTCCCGTCTAAACGTATCGAAAAGCATTTGTATTTCTAAACGTATTTGTCTTGCTTTTCATCTTTTTTACTCACTTTTGGTCTTCACCAGCATCCACACAAATGAAGTGCACGTTTATCACTGTGAATTATGCACATTCGATGATAACGTCATTGCTATATCTTTATGGCTGTCATCATACTGGCATGACGTTTCTAATATTTTGGTCTTTTAGCTACAGCCTACCTAGCTGGCTGGTGTTGCACCATTTTTAAATAAATAAAAAGCTCAGTGTACACAACAGAAAAGGTGAAAGTGATAAAAAGCCAAGAATCAAGTGCAGGCTAATGAAGTCAAATGCAGAGATGATGATGGTGTCGCTGGACAAAAGGAGTCGTTGGCGTTGTCAGGGACAAAAGAGGACAGCCACTGTGGCCTGCCAGTGGTAAAAAAAAAAAAAGTACAAATATGAAAAGAAAAGTGTTTTAAAGCGAGGAACTTAAGAAAGAGAAGAGAGAGAGAAAAAAAGGCACAGGGTCGCTAACAGCGTTATCTGTTTGGGTGTTACAGCCGGGTTGCATCATGCCTCTCAGAACAAAAACTCCACACTCACATCTTTGCTGACAATGAACACTGAAGTTGGCAGAAATTTGCTGCCAAACGAGACAAAAGTGTGCAGTTTGTGTGCGGGGAGGGAAGAAAAAAAAAAGTGAGGCAACCTCCGGGCCCGAGGCTTTTGTCAGTGGGCATTTCTATTGGGTCAGCTACCAAGCAGCAGCCAGCCCGGCTAATAACCAAGTAGCAGCGAGTACTCCTCCTTGCTGGGATCGATACCCGCACGCACTTTGTGACCTTTGCAAGGCCAGGTGCTGATCTCCAGACTTACATGCTCGAGCTGCATTCTTTGGAAGTTGCATTTGAAGGCCGTCATGTCGCTACTGTCCCAGTTTAAACAAACGCAGCCTTCTATCCCAACATTCTTTGTGTGCCGCTGCTCAGTCCTTTTACCGTAGCCATGCCGGCACAAGTGCAGGTTTTGTGGTTTGAATCATTTGTACAGGTAATGCCAGATAGGTTAAACATTAGCGCCGCTAACACGCAGGAACATGTGACGGCTCGCCCCTCCCGTTTAACCACAGCACCTTTCACGCAGACGGTAAATGACGCCTTTTGTCCCGTGTGTACACGACACAGTGAGGGAACGGTGGGTTGTCCAGGCAATCTTCCACCCTCTGAGGCAGAACCAGAGCCGTAACTGAGGCCGGACGGTGCCTGCATGAAAGGGATTAGCAGAAAGCTGGGACTGGGGTGTGACCTTGAACACTCGCTCCTCCCTTCCTGTTGTGTTGAATGCAATGGTGGCTGTACGACGAGCATTTTAGACGTCACGCCATGCTATGGCAACGTGTGACTTCTAGGGGTGCAACGATACTCAAAATTCACAGCTTGGTTCGGTTCGATACGTTTGTGTTACGGTTCGATATTTTTTCGATACAAAAAATAAATTCCCTTGCCTTTTTTAATTGGATTTTTATTGAAATTGCCAACATTTTTCTCATTTGTCAACATTTTCAGCATGGTATGAATGTGGAGGCGGAGCTCAGTGGCTCTGTGCTCGACAATGCGACCTAAGCCAGACTAGTTGATCGCAGATACGCTGAGCTTTCGGCACAGAGCGCCGTCAGAAGTTGATAACATAAATAGGAAACTGCGTATTGTTCGATACAGGGGTCACGGTTCGGTAAGCACCTGTATTGAACGGTTCGATGCAGACATTGTTGCGCCCCTAGTGACCTCCCTGGCTTCTACGTCAAAGACAGAGGCAAATAAATATCGCAGCTCCTGGAACGACGCGGATGTGCCAGCTCAGGGTTGACCCTACGCTGACCCGTGGACCGCACTGCCTCGCTCCTCCCAAAGGCCCCCGAATTTGGACAAAGTCTCAGGGTTGGCAGAGAAGAAAAGAGAAAAGGAGAAGAAGAAGAAGGAAAGGTGATGAAGAAGGAAAAGAAGAAGAAATTAAAGAAGAATGAACAGAAAGAGAATGAGAAGAAAAAACGAAATGATGGAAAACGACAAGGAGGCGAAGAACAAAAAGAAGAACAAGGAGGAGGAGAAGGAGAAGAAGGAAAAGGCGAAGAAGAACAAGAAGAAAGAAAAGGCAAAGGACAAGGAAAAGAAGAAGAAAAGAAGAAGGAGATAAAGAAGGAAAAGAAGAATAAGGAGAAGACAGAGAAGGAGAAGAAGAATGAGATGAAGAAGAAGGAGAAGGTGGCAAAGAAGGGGAACAAGACAAAGACAAATGAGAAGAAAAGGAGACGAAGATGAAGGAGACGAAGAAGGAGAAGGCGAAGAAGATAAAGAAGGAGATTAGAAAGAAGGAGTCGAAGAAGAAGAGAATGAAGAAGGAGAGGAAGGAAAAGCAGGAGATGACGACGAAGGAGAAGAAGACGACGACAAAGAAGGCGAAGGAGAAGAAGAAGATGGTAAGCAGTCGTCGTCTCGTCCTTCTGAAGTCTGAGTGAAAGTACAGTACACATGTGCCTCCCAACTCCTGGATGGTTTGTGGCCGTGCATTATGCATAACACCCCCTACACACACATGCATGCCCACACACACACACACATGCACACACACTCATCCCCCGAGTGGATAGAAATAAAGTTGACGCTGCTCTTTGTTTAGACTCTTTATTTGGCTGTGCTGAATCGGGGATTGCTGCACGAGCGTGCGTCTTAATTATTTTGGAGGCGTTTTTTTTTTTAACCCCCCCCCCCTTCCTCCTCCTCTTCCTCCCCTCCCCAGTGGTTTGTTTACACCTGGAGTGTTTTTTAGCGGGATGCCGGATGCAGATGGGCGGATGCTCGGGCATTCCTCAGGGGGAATGTCAGTCGCATTACGGCGGCGTGCGTCAGCACACAAAGGGTTAAGGTTTTTGGAGTTTTTTTTGTTTGTTTTTTGCAGGCTGCGTCTTGTTCATTTGGGTCATGTAACGCTGCTTAATGAGGAGGAGGAGGAGGAGGAGGCTGCTCACGCCAGTTTAACATCTCCTATTGATCATTACGGGATGCGTTGTTTCATCTGCTGAAAGTCAAGAAACGTATCAAATCCGCTCTTTTCAAGGCGGCAAATGGAGCATGTGCTCGCTAAAGTGCAGAAATGCGCAAAAAGACACCAAAGCGACGGTATTCTTACGCCACTGATATACCTGGTAGACAGTCAAACCTCAGTTTTTGTCAAAAATGTTGCCTCGTGCAACATTGCACTTAACAAACTAGTCCGTTTGCCCCGTACTGTATCAAGCGCACGCCCAAACAAAGCACCCGACACGTTCCTGACTCGCTAACCGTGCGCTTTTCATTGAGTAACCCGCCATGGGGCCAAAAAAGTGGGAGCACTTTGATAAAGAAGGTGAGAAACATCAATAAAGTCCCATCCATTCCGCATTTATTATTATTTCACATTGTTTTTACATATAAAATCATAATTATTCTCTTTGAAATAATTTGTTTGTTCATGTCTTTCAGTGTCTGGAACAGATTCATTGGATTTACATGATTTCCTACTGGAAAAATTGCCTCAGGTTTCCTATGCTTTGGTTTTCGTCAGTTCCACCGTATGTTTGATATATTTGGAGATACGTGCTATTAAGTGGACATCACATAGTGCATGTATGGATTTGTGCATCTACACGTTTTTTTTTTTTAAAAAAACAATTCTTAACCGCAAACAGGGAAATGTAGTACTTAAATCTAGTATTTAATTTTTATTATTCATTTTTATTTAGTATTTGATGCAGTATTCTCCATACTTTCATTTATTTGTGGCAGTTTAATGACAACCAATTCAAATATTGAAATATACATTTTAAAATTTTACCCTCTCATGCTGCACAAAAAAATGCATAAATAAAAATTGCGACCTAACTTCCCCCCGTGAACCTCGCCAACCAGGGCGAGTTGACTCCGCTGCTCTGGTTCCACCCTCTGAAAGCCAGCTATGATTCACCGGCTTGCAGGAGAAACGATGGCATGATTTTTTTGGGCAGAATGTACTCCATAAAGTCACCAAAATATTACAACAGCTCCATACTGCAAACTACAAGCATAATAATAAACAACAATATAAAATTGAGCATTATTATCATTGTAAAGGCAAAATTTCCATTAGATTGTGCAAGTGTGCCCGAAAAAGCTCATCATAAGCTCAATAAATCACAATTTGTATGACTTTTAGAGGAGAAATGTAACATATCCACAAGCAAATAAGTATTTGGGAATTGAAACTAACATGTTGTCCTGTTTGTGGCTCCTCAGCCCAGCAAATGTTGCTGCTGTGCCAGGGAGCCGACGGGACGAGAAAGGAGGGGGAATCCCTGCTTTGGAATCACCACAAGCAAAGTTTCCACAGTGAGTCATTTTGGTAGTAAGTTTGCTGCAAACCACCCCACTACTCATTATGCACAAAAAAACAACACTTCTATTACTGTCACTCAACATCGCGGTGGGCTTAAATGTTACCAAACGACACAAACAGGGTGAAAAGTTTAGAAGAAAAGTTTATTCTGGGAGGAGACTTTACCTACAAATATCATCACTACATTTACAGTATGTGCTTTGTATGAAAAAAGACACAAAATAGAAAATATTACAACTTACAGCTCCACTGGAAATGATTCAACTCCCATTGTAAGCGTATTTTGAGTTTATTTTCCTTGTTTAAATAATGACCATTTAAAATTTTAGCTGCATTGATCTATGATTTATACACATATATATATTGCTTTTGTTGTAAACTGCAATTGTATAAAGTTTGCAAATCAACAGCATTTACAATGAGGGTTGTATGACTTTGAGTGCAACTGTGAAAAAAATAAAAATAAAAGTGTGCTAAATGTGAGGAACACACGATAGAACATGAAAAGAAACTTTAAATTTAGAAAGGCACCGCAAAAGAACTCAAAGATAAGATAAAGTAGTTATTCTGCCATGCTTGCAGATGAATGATGCGTTCACGGACATGCAACAAGTACACTGACGCTCGGGAAAAAGCAAACATATCAACAGCAACATAGAGATTCGTAAATTTACAAAACGCATTTTTTAGTCGATCACAAACCCCCAATGGAGACTCTGCGTGCAGGTGGCGAGAAGCTAACGAAGCAGAAGAAGATAATGAAGATAATGAAGATGTCAGCCTGAGTGCGTTCAGGCGATGCTCTTATGTGACAACTACTTCTCAGAAGCTCCACGGGGGGCGGGGCTTCAATAAGGTGACGTCAACAGACTTTGGACTAGACCAAAAGCACAGGGGATTCCGGGCTCGTGGACTACAGTTCACTTCGTTATTTTAACACAAAATACCCATTTTAAGACCAGATAATGGTCGACGGTGTGTTTAGAGGCCCATGAAGAACGATTTTGGTTGAAAATTGTCGATGAGAAGACTTTAGAAGTGACAAGTTGGCGCCAAAGAAAGATTGAAGTCCTCTCCCTTGCCACGAGACGTTGGTACGGTCCCGGGCTCAAATTCCGAGAATTGAGCTGGTGTGATTCTTAGAACTGGTCTTCTTAGAAGTGGTGATGCAAGAAGTTTCTAGGAAAGCGCTACCAGGTGATTTTTTAAATTTCACTTTTTTTCATTCTAATTTGGCGCCAGCGTGTTGTGTTGCGAATGTAACGTTTGACTGTGCTCTTGCCGGGCTCGCTGCGCCGGACTCTGCGAGCGCGGGAGCTATGACAGGAGGCGCGGCGTGCCGGAGCTGTCAGAGCCGACACCCCAGCCCCGGCACGCCGCGCGGCTCTCCTCCGCTGCAGACACCCGGTCCTGCGCGGCTCAGTGGCCGCCATGGGGCGCGCGTGAGACGGCTGCAGCGAGGCCCGGAGTGGGGCTGGCGTCCACGGTTGTTGTTTAATGCCGCTGTCACTCCAACTTTGCTCTTTGGCAGCTTAGAGATTTTAGTGTATGTATTTGTGTGTATTTAAAATTTCTATATCTTGAAGATGGCATTGTTGCGTAAATATGAATAACGCTGCTGGTTGTTTCGGTGGTTTTTCTTAAAAAAAAAAAAAGTCTGCACGTCCTATAAAAAGTGATCTGCATGTTTCTCCTACTTTTTAGTGTCGCCTCATTTCTACAGTGACAAGTTATCGTTTGCATTTAAAAAAAACTATGTAAAAGTACACGCGGTACTAGATGGTCATGTATTAAAAATGAAAGGTACTGTAAATTATATGCCAGCCAAGTTTGGTTTTTGAAGCTGCTCAGGGAAATGCGGTTAATGTTTTCCCACGCGTGTCCTGATAAAATCGTCACGAAAAAAAATCTTAAAGCACAGCTCTTCATTTGATAGACTGGCTGAAAATATTTAATAATAATAATAACAATAATGCTGTGCTGCTTTAAAAAGTATCTATCTAATCCTCAAATTGCATGTTTTTATATATGTGGATCATGTCACTTTTCATACAAAGATGTTTTTTTGCTGAAAGTACAGTTCAAACAATACAGCAATATTTCTAAATGATGCTGCGATGACTTGAATTATATCAACCTTCGTCGTGTCCGCATTTGAATGTAAAAAGTTGATTTATTGCAGAATTCTGTCACGCACTTTGCCTTTCCGGCCAATAAGCTCGCTCTCCAGTTTTTAATTCATTTAAATAATTTGTTGTCCTCATCTGTCAGGCTGCGTTTCGCTCAAAGAGAAAGTGGAGGGGGGTTGGGGGGGTCAGAAGGGTGTAAATTTAAATGTCTAAAAGGGTTTTAGTTAACCACATGGCGCCATCTTCTGGCTGCTCGGTGAACGTTCCCTCGTCATGTCTTAATTCCATGTCATTAAGATGTAACTACACGGCAAAGCGTGGTGTGTTGCATTCTGTGAAGTGTGTAACTTTGAAGCTAAACGAAGTGTTTTGGCGTTTGCAGAAGTCTGCAAGATGTCTTGCGCAGCAGACAGCTGCATACAGTTCACACGCCACGCCAGCGACGTTCTGCTCAACCTGAACCGCTTGCGTAGTCGGGATATTCTCACCGATGTCACCATCCTGGTCAACAGGCAGCAGTTCCGTGCTCACAAGACGGTTCTCATGGCTTGCAGGTGTGTGTTCCTCGTCCCGGACTCTTGTCCTGGTTCGTGGCAGATGTGTGATGTTTGCGTTTTTGTCGTGTCCACAGTGGGCTGTTTTACACCATCTTCACCGACTCCCACAAGTGCAACCTTAACGCGATCAGCCTGGACCCGAAGGTGGACCCGGAGGGCTTCGCCATCCTGCTGGAGTTCATGTACACGTCCCGTCTGACGCTCAAGGAGAGTCTGATCATGGCCATTATGAACACTGCCATCTACCTGCAGATGGACCATGTGGTGGACACCTGTCATAGATTCATCAAATCCAGGTTGGTATATTTGATGTCTGTAGAGATCACATTTTAGGACACAGGCGCTTCAATGGTGTCGCTTCTTCCGCAGTGATCCGACTGCCAAGCTTCCCAGAGATGAGTTCCTGGTCAGTCCTCTAGTTTTGTCTCAGGACATCCACGCGTATCGCCCTCATGATGTGGTTGATACTTTGCACAGCCGCATGGCTCCGTTCAGGGATGCGCGACCTTATAGCGCCACAGTGCTCAACGGAGTCAGCACGCCCAGCAACTACCATCTCTATGGGCAGTTCCCCATGCCAGGATTCCCTTTCCCTCTCTGTAAGCTGACGGATGCCAAAAACACATTTGCCGACCTCTCACGGAACGGGATTCACCACAAGCACCCTCTCGACGGCGCCGCCGTCAGCAGGGCTGAGTACGCCAGAGCGGTCGGCTCCTCCACGTCCTCCGGCATTCTTCATGCCGCCAACTTCGCTCCCAGGGAGGTGGGGCGAGATGAAGATGTGAGGAAGGAAAGCCACGAGGGGATCAATCTTCCTGTTGGCCTCAGTGCGAGGAAGCGTGTCTTCCCCGTGTTGACCCTGGAGCACCACAAAGACAAAGACCACACTCCGCCGGCTGAGGGGGAGCTGATCCATCACCACTACCCACTGGGAATCTCCGCTGCCGGACGCAAGAGCCTCATGAGCAGCCCGCAAAGCCCACTCAAATCGGACTGCCAGCCCAATTCCCCGACAGAGTCCAGCAGCAGCAAGAATGCCGGCCTCTCGCAGGCGGCCTCGGGCGCGCAGGCTCCGCCGGGTACTCAGGACCCCAAAGCTCGAAACTGGAAGAAGTACAAGTTCATCGTGCTGAACCAGAGTGCAAAGGAGGAGGAGGCCAGCCTGCGGGACCCTGGGTTGTGCTCACCTCAGCGCCTCGGTCTGCAGTCGTACCTGCATCCCGGGGACTCCGAAAACCTTGAGTCACAAACCACAAGGAAGAGTATGGAGGATCATCCTGTGCCGCAGACCAGCCGGCTTAACAACATCATAAGCAGGTGAGCAGTGATCCACAGTGGGAAGCCTTAAATCACACATGAGCGAAATTTGTGAAAACGTTTTCTGACAAGCAAAAGCTAAAGTTAGCAAGTGGGAGGCCTGTGGGGGGGGGAAGAGAAATGTAGGAGGCGAACGCTGGAGGGACTCTGTGTCCCTGAGGTGGATGGGGACAGGGAAGTGTGGGAATCCCTGCTTAGGTTCCAGCCCCCTGATGAGCAGGAGAAAACTGATCAATGGAAGGAAGTTTATCGGAATGTTTCTGTGTTTTGTCTGAAGTGCATTGGAGGGGTCACTGAGAAATGTCGAGGGTCACCCGTCACGCTACCTGAACCGCCTCAACTGCTCATCGTGCGGCTCCCAGTCTCCGCAGCACTCCGAAGTCTGCCCATCCAGGTCGCGACTGGCGGAGGACATCGCCGAACTTCACTCGGAGTACTCCGACTCCAGCTGTGGTGAGTCGCCGATCGTACAAAGAGACACAGCATCAGTCTGAAATGTACGGCGCGTAATTCATATACTGTACACTCCCCCGGCGAACAGAAAATGGCACCTTCTTCTGCAACGAATGCGACTCAAAGTTCGCCGAAGAGGAAGCGCTCAAGCAGCACACGCTCCAAGTCCACAGCGACAAGCCGTACAAGTGCGACCGCTGCCAGGCCGCCTTCCGCTACAAGGGGAACCTCGCCAGCCACAAGACTGTCCACACCGGTGCGCCAGATCAGGAACCCTCGGCCCTTCACTTGTTTTGTTTCTTTGCTCACCCGCTGTCGTGTCTGCAGGAGAGAAGCCGTATCGCTGCAACATCTGTGGTGCTCAGTTCAACAGACCTGCCAACCTCAAGACTCACACTCGCATCCACTCAGGAGAGAAGCCATACAAATGCGAGACCTGCGGGGCTCGTTTCGTACAGGTGAGCCACCTTTTATAGGGCAAATACTTAAACCATGGACACTTTTGATGATTGGGGCTACGTCGCCTTCACAGTCTTATACCAACCGATTACTGGTTTTACTGCCTCCTGTATCAACTGCATCGACCCAGCAGGTTTGGAGTGATATCAGAGGCAGGTACAGCGGCACAGTGATGTCTAATTTAACACCTGACAGACACTTTTGTGTTGAAAGCAACTGTCGCTGTCCGACAAGTATTTAATACCCTGGCGTTGTTGCACGTCTTATCTGGGTCCGGGATACCAGCGTGAAAGCACGTGCAGGTAACGCCAAAGTCCCAGTAGAACTTGGTTGGGTTCTGTGTCAAGGGTAAAGACAAATGAATACTGGAAATATTCTCTGGTACCACACCCAATAAATGAGACACAATCGTGGTTATGACGACCAAAATGAGTTTCCCCCCGTAGGGTGGCTGAGCTCTCCCTTAGACAAGGTGAGAAGGTGAGAAGTACTGTCACCCTCCACATTCAGCCAAGCCAGATGAGGTGGCTCGGGCATCTAGTCAGGATGCCTCCCTGGGGATGTGTTCAGGGAACGTCCAACCGGTAGGAGAGACTATGTCTCTGAACTGGCCTGGAAGTACCTCAGAAGTACCTCAGAGTCCACCAGGAGGAGCTGGATGAAGCAGCTGGGGAGAAGGAAGTTCTCTGCTTAGGCTGCTGAAGCAGAAAAAAAATGGATGGATGGAGGTTCCTAACTTGACGTTTGTTGCCAGGTTGCCCATCTCCGCGCCCACGTCCTCATCCACACGGGCGAGAAGCCATACCCTTGCGAGATCTGCGGGACACGCTTCCGTCACCTGCAGACGCTCAAGAGCCACCTGCGCATCCACACGGGCGAGAAGCCCTACCATGTAAGTTGCCACCGCCGCCATCCGCAACACATCACCACAGTCTCTCTGACGCCATCTAGTGTTAACATTATGGCATCTCTCTTCCCTTCCAGTGTGAGAAATGCAACTTGCACTTCCGCCACAAGAGTCAGCTACGACTGCACCTGCGGCAGAAGCACGGCGCCATCACCAACACCAAGATCCAGTACCGCGTGTCCGCCGCCGATATGCCCACCGACCTAACCAAGGCCTGTTGAGCCCGCCCTCGGGAGAGGCATCGCTGTGAGGACAGAGGTCATCTTGACCCGCCTCCCTTTGACGTGTACAATCATCCAAAATGTTAGTGCCACACTGTGTTCATTGGACAAATCAAATTGGCCCTTACGCCACACTTGTAAAACAAATGAAAAACGGGTTTCCACTACATGTGAACAGAGCCGCAGCCGGCGTCTTAGTCACTTTATGGTTTCTATATGGATAGATCTATATAAGTATGTATGTACGTGTTTCTAAGCTTTGAAGGTACGCATATAAAGCTTTATTTTGTCGAAGGACGGAATGTAAAAAAATTGTGATTTTTAAGGAGAAAAAAAAAAACAGTATTTTATATCACAGAACTTACTTTTCTGAGAATATTGACTGACAGGTGGTACGTATATTTTAAAAATAACACGTGTACAGAGTCGTCTATACGTTTTTAAGTGGAAAAATGAGAAGAGGAATTGGGTTTTGTCCGTAAAAAAATAATTTAAAAAAACATATCAGAGAAGCGCTGCTGTCTGACTGCTTATGCATGAGCTGCTCCCTTGAGGGCGCCTGTACTATAAACATTGTGATATACTATTGTGTATTTATACATATCTGTGGGATTGTCCTCTGCTGGCAGAGCCAATCGTGGATGTTGAATTGCATTTCGAGGTTTGTTATGACTGAGAAAATATTTTGCTTCTAATGTATTTGTATAGATGTGTTTTTTGTTGTTTTTCTTTTTTGGACGTTTTACAGTTCTGGTCATTGTTATCTATCCTGGCGTACAGTTGTGTAATTGTTGCTTTGTACATACACTGTGGATTCAATGTGCCTTTTCTCCATGGCGACAGAATTCCTCTTCAGCTCTGTTAAGGTACAACACCCTCCCTTCCGTGTGTATGAATGTGTGTGTGTGTGTGTATTTTTTTCAATGCCCGTCACCAACCTGAAAAACATGCAAAATACTTCACTGTAAATCTTCAGGACTTGTTTTTGGATTGGCTTTTCTAACTGAATTGAGACTATTGTACAATGTCCTTGATGTATGAATGTAAAATAAAGGTAATGGATTTCTATGTATCAACATGAGCGGGAACGTCTTTATTTGTGCATCGAATGCACATGCCAAACGGAATCAATGCTCTTGGCTGCACACAGGAGGTGAAAAGGAAGTTAGGTAAGGCACAGAAACCTCAGTCGGTGAAGCGGTGCTCTCTTGTCAGGCAATTTCAGTATTTTCCCCAGTCAGTAAGCACATTCAATGATTTGTGGCAGCCCGCAACAAATAGACGTGTTGACATTAAAGTGATCCCTTGCCACTTTGCGCTTTAAATTTTGCAGCTTCGCTTTGTTTTTTCAAAAATATATGAATAAATATATGAATAAATCATGCTGCTTAGTGGTGGAATACAGTCTTAGTCAAAATGTGTATCTTTAAGCAAATTGTATGCATTTTTTTAAATTACTTTTTAAAAACTTGGATATATCAATGATGCTATTAAAATGACATTTTTCTTCATTCTCGTACAATTCACTTTTTTTCCTCATTAAAATACAACTTTTTTTCTCTTAATAGTTTGACTTTATTCTTGTAAAATTACTTTCTATTTCTGCTGCGTTCCCCCCCAGCTATTTCATCTTTCTTCTTGTAAATTTTCTTCTCGTAATGGACTTATTCTCATATTTTGACTTTATTCTTGTAATATAACTTTTTCCCCAACCTAATTTTCTAAAAAAATTTGTTGTTAATGTTCTCATTTTTTTAAGCCTTACAGCTTTTTGTTTTATATTTTATGTTATTTTTGTAAAATGACTGCTGACTCTTCCATTTTTTTAAATTTTATTTATATTTTTAGAACGTGCCACAGGCCAATACCACACACACACAAAAAAAGAGGCCCCAAACAGCCCTGGCCTAATACTTGTACCCCCCCAGCCCACCAAACCACAAAGATTCTAGAAACAATAAAGCACATAGGACAGGTCTTTATAAAAGCCACATATACAGTAGGTGCTATGTGGTTGCATTTATTGATCGGGACATCACAGCTATGTCAAAATAAGTGTAATTTGTCAAAAAGCATCCCGTATGGTGTGACATTTTGTATTTTTATTTCCTACAAATGCAGTCATTTACAAAATAAGACCAAAAGTAAGGTCACATGACAAACCGTCTAAAAAAAAAAAAGTTAAACTAATAAAGTTATGCTTCAACATAACGCTGACAAGTGATTCTGCCGGACCCCAACCTTTTTCCACGTGAAATAAAACTGGGGATATTTCCTCTCATAATAACATAATAATAATGATAATAATAACAGCAAAGAAGTCCTGTGTGGTGGAAACAATAACGGCTGAGATGAACCCTCACCCGCCAGGTCATCACTGCTTCTGCTGCATGGCTTCTTTGCGTGCGGCGTCCTGGAGGAGCTGCGTGTCCACTTCATCGGCGGGCAGCTGCACGTAGCGCACCACCGAGCCGCGGATGAAACAGTTTTTAACGGACAACTGATGGAAAACAGTGGAAAAAGACAAGGGTGTGACTTTTTTTCCCCCCCAATGGTGAATGCATTGTTCAAAACGAATGCTGTGGGCCGTGGAAGTCTCCATGAGCTACATCCCCGCATTTTGTTGGGAGAGTGTCACAAAAATAGAAAACTATTTTGAAACACACCTAGAAATTTCATTCCCCCCCCCCTATTTAACAAACTGTGCAATATAGCAAGTGCATTTAGTGTCTACCAAACTAGATCAGTGCAAAGTATTCAGAATTCAAGTATACAGTTTAGTAGCAACTACAAATTGCAAAACAGTAACACAGCTAAATATTGTCCTTTTCGACTGAGTATACTGTAAAGGCTACATGGTCTTTGGCTAAATAATATCACACTGCATCAGTCACTACATGCAATCGTTTACTTTTCTTGTTGCAAGGAAGGCCATGAGTAGGCCTGCCACAATCGATAAATAGATCAATCGAACAATAAAAAAAAACAGGTCGATGATTATGCCGCACTCGATAAATTGAAATTACCGAGGTAGCTCTCTGTTTAGCAACAGTTTCTTCATCTATCGTCACCGCTTCTCCTCCGCCTTTTGCCATGCTCGTTTTCTCTCTTTTGTTGTCTCTGCTCTGCTATTCTCCGCCACCTCTGGACTATGCTGTGGTACATGGGGGGTGCCACTGCGTCAATACAGTGCGCCGTGGCGCACAGTCGCAGGAAAAACACGTAATCAACTCTGCTTTTTTTCATTTTAAATGATCTTTTATACAAGTATAAGTCATTTTCTTATCGTTGCAAAAATTAATACCAGTATATTTGTATATAAAATGTATGGCCCAACCCTAATATTCATAGGAGCACAGTAGGATGCTTGCAGTTCATGCCATGTGAGTGAATATTTACAATTCAATATAAACAAGCATGTGCTGTTTCACGATAACGTACCATGTGTGGATATTTCTCTGGGTCTGTCACGCTGATGTCTGTGAGCTTGATGTTTAGGTACTGAAACACGGACAGAAAAAAAAAGCATTCTTAATCCACCTCTTGCTGTGTTGTTGGCACAACTGTCATTTACTACAGCAACAGCAAATAGCCGCTGTGCTCTCTAAAAATATTGGCATTAACAGCTGTGGCTTTAGGAAACCTCCCGATGTATTTTTTAAAATTAAGGCCACAAGATGGCAGCATTTCAAGTAGCAGGAATGGTCAGCATCCAGCAGCTTTAACTAGCCCCGCGTGCGCTTTAAAATGTTGCTACTCAGCTGTTGGTGTTACACTGGTAATGTAGTTTACAATCAACTCTGCGCTATTAATGCTGACTGAGAATTTTGCTCCTTACTGTTATTACAACGTTGCTTCTGTTGCGGCTGTGTTGCGCAACTGGGTTCAGTAAGGGAACAAAACTCTCAAATAAAAAAATAGATCATTAATTTTTAAAGGAAGTAAAAAAAAAATAAAGAATTCCCTCAATTTCATGAGCAGTTGGTGCCTTGGTGGAGGTCTATGCTGTACTGAGAGCGATTATAATTACATATCGCCATTATCGTGGACTGGACTTTTGCATAGCGCAGTATAGCTAAAACAATGTTAATAAGAAAGACGACGTCATACCTGGTCAACTGAATGAAGAGTTCCACATATGCTGAAAAAGTACAGACAAACGAGAGGTATTACAGTACTAGCTTGTAAGCAAGTACAGCACGTGCAATGATCAATAATAAGAACGTAATGCTAGCTTCAATCGCCGTCAATGATTCACAAAGTGATTTTCACTTTAGAAATTGTGGTAAATGCCACGAACTGTATTCATAAGGCTCACCTCAGGTCGTTCTTTAGCTCCACCACCACATCTTTGCCCACCAGCGACTTGAAGAACGAGTAGAAAAGCTAGAAAATGAAAACGACACAGCAACGTTAGCCTAGCCGCGAGCTAACCGTGGAAGTCGCACTTAGCTCGCAAACAAAGCGACACATTCGCCTCTGACTAACTTAAGAGTTTAAATTGACACCATAGAGAATATAAACAAACAGGCAACTCATTCATTCGAGCTGTTTTACTCGCCATTGTTGCTACTCCGGTTTGAGTTTTGCGGCGTTCGGTCTGATGTCAGTGACGCGCGTGACGTCACATACTCGCGACAGAATATGGGGCCGGGTTCGGCTGATCGATCCAATGATACCATCGTGATGAGATCGGTGTTTTTCTGTTCTTTTTCTGTTTATTTTATATATACAAGTATATTTTTTTCTCGTTTTTCTCTTTTTCTCTTTTTTGTTGTTGATATTGTTACATTGTTTATTTTGTACAATTTAATTTTCTTGATATTGTTACATTGCCTTATATTGTCGTATTCATATATTGTTTGCTCAGTTGTTCACAAATACGTTTGTTGATTTAAATATGTTTTTTGTTTACCTAGAATCATTTGTCCTGTGTTTTATTGTGATTAAACTAACAATCAACCGATTCAAGACTAAATTACAAAATCATTCAATGAGCTACAAAAAAAGCAAGTAAAAAGTATCAGTCTCGTCATCGGCAATACTGACCCTGTATTTATTTGGTATCGAATCGGTACGAAAACTTTCAGTACAGGACTGTGCTATTATTGTACAACATTGCCCATCCCTACTTTTAGGAAGTTGAGTGAGTGTTGATCAGAACGTCCACAAGGGGGCGACAGAGATAATTGCCGCTGTGTTTCAGGTCATACGGTAAGTTTTTCTTTTTGAATGCATAGATAAATGATACAATTCCCTTTCAGATGCTGTATTTAAGCCAGGTGATTCTACTTATTACTATATTTATGATAAAAATGTGCAGAGTTCACATTAACCTTTGTCGATGCTCAAGGCTTTAATTACAGTTAGTCCACCAGTTTTAAAACCAACAAAAATAATTGTTTGATGAAAATTCGGCATGACAATTTCTCACATGAAGCGTAGTTTATGTACGTCATTGCAGTTAGCCCTAAAATTTTTATTATGGATTGTGTCTCTGTGGGTGTATAGTTTTTTTGCAACAGATGGAAGCTGCAGTTAGGCTGTTGTAAAATAAAAACAAACAATCTCTTGTAGTTAAATTTATTGCAGCAATAATCATCTCAAACACACAGTATCACTCGTGCAAGACCTCATTGGGATATCATTCAGCAGTGGAGTGTGAAGAAATAAAAGTCTTTTTTTATGATTTCAGTGAGCAGAGAAGGGCCATTCTACAAATCGGTGCCATTTGCATCCGCAGGAAATATAATGTAAAAAAGCACAATAAAATGAACTGTAAAATATTTGTTTTTATTCGGCAAAAGTGTCCTGCACATTGATTTGATTGCATATTTAATAAAGACAAGTTATGCCGTTTAATTTAAACTACCTTGAAAACTGGAAATATAACATTTGTGGCCTGTCCCCGCTTCCTAAAATTAGACTTATTTATATATTTAACATATTTGTGTTACTCCTATTTACTTACGCCTTATTTTTCTTAAAAAAAACAAGAACAATTTAGTTGAAATTCACTTGAATCGTGTCCCGTCAGTCTCTAACACAGGGGTGCCCAAACATTTTCCAGCGAGGGCCACATACTGAAAAATGAAAGGATGCAACTTTACTGATATTTTGTAAAGATATGCTAAGAAGTTATATATATGTCAAGAAAAAACTGCAACTCAGCTTTGTGATATGGGGCAAAAGCGCATTATTAGCATGAACTTCACTCTTTGCTCTTTTTTTCCCCAGGTTTGAATTTTTCTTTTACATTTTGCAAATATTTATATTTTCTTCTTGTGATATTATGACTTCATTCTTATAAATTGCAACTTTATTTTGTTGGTTTCTCATATTGCCACTAAAAAAACAAATGTATTTTTGCTTTAATATTGCAACTCCATGGTACTAAAATTACATTATTTTTCCTCATATTATTAATGTATTTTTGTAAAATTACAACGTCTTGTCAGAAAATGACTTCCTTCTCATCATATTTTGACTTTACTTTTGTAAAATTATTAACAGTAAAATTGTTTTTCTCATTGCTACTGTTTTTTTTCCAACTATTTCAACTTTCTTCTTGTAAATTTTCTTCTTATAATATTATAACTTTATTCCCATATTATTTTGACTTTTTTCTTGTAACATAGCTTTTTCCACAACCTAATTTTCCAAAAATTTGAACTTTATTTGTTGTTTGTTTATGACTTAAAAAAAATAATAATATTTCCACATTATGCTACTAAAATAACGTTATTTTTCCTCATAAAATAAAAAAAAAATACATTATTCTTGTAAAATTACAACGGTTTCAATACATCCTTTTTTTTTCTCTTAATATTTTGACTTTATTCTTGTAAAATTACTGCAGATGTTTCCATTTTTGCTGTTGTTTCTTTGGGTTTAGATTCCTTGTTAAAATATATTTTTAGAATGTGCCGCGCCCCACAAATTGGACACCCCTGCGCTGACACATTAACCCCTCTGAAACATTTGGAATACTAAATCACATGGCCCACAGGAAGTTGCATCATTTAAATGGAAAAGCCAAAAGTAACATTCAGTCCTGCTACTTCAATGAGTCATCTTGGCTTAGAAAACACAAACAAAAATGAAATAATAATATCCATATTATAATAATAGAATAATAATATTGCCTGAGATGAGCCGATACACATTTTGAGTCGGCCAATGTGTGTGTTATCAGATATGAGACAGAATTTGAAGTTTATTCAGATTTACCACAAGCAAACAGCACCGCTTCAGTGGAAAGGCCCAGAAATACATTGATCACATCAGAGGAGAGAAGACTGGAAGCTGCATCATCTGCGCTGATCTTTACTTTACAGAATGGCTTGCTTTGGAAACGGCAGGATGCGCTGAAAAGACAATTTCAAAATCAGACCACAAACTTGTCTGGACATTTAAGGCACGTAAATAAATGCGCTATTATACAAGCATTGACAGTAGTTTTCTTTGTCGCCTGCTAGCTTTGTCCAGTAGAGGTGGCGGATGTCTGCAAATATCAATTTGATTGATCCTGGCGCAATGAGATGGATATTTTTCAGTTCTCTTCTATGTTTATTTTCATAAATATCTTGTGTTTTTTGTTGTGTTACATGTATATATAGTACATGTATTTAGATATTGTTATATTACCAACTCAAAATAACTCATTGGATACAAAAGCCAAAGTAAAAGAATGCTTATAATCATGATTAACAAATTAAAGGCAAAAAGTATCCTGGTCCTGCAGTTACTTGATAGCAAATGGCTACCAAAACTGTATCTATCGTCCATGTCATTTGTAAGGTTGGCAACCAGGTTGTGTTTATTTGTGCTGTTTTACAGTAGTCACTTCCTGCTTACATTCTTGCAACCAATAAGAGAAGAAAGCAAGGTCACATGATTTGTTGTGATGCATTTTGGTTTGTATGGATTTGAAAAGGATCCCAACAAAGTTGACAAACTGATTTGAGAACTATAGGTGGTCTCCCTTACGGTCCTTTTGGGACTGTGTCAGTCCGGGCCTCGCTGGCGCTTGCTGCTTGCCGGGGAGTTCTGAGCTGTCCCTGTAGTCTCTGGGTTTGGGTGCCTGCAGCTCCGCAGGGCCCGGGCGAGCCTTGGCGGGTAGCGGCGGCCGGCCGGTCGGCATGCAGCCCTGCGAGCGTGACGGCACCACCGGCTTCTTGTGCTGGGCCACGGCGGCCGGGGGAGGTGGTTTGGACTCGGAGCAGGTGAAGGACCGGCTGCGAGGGGTGGGCACCGGGTGGCCCTCTGGTGGCTTTGGTCCAAACATGGGGTCCGGGGGCATGAGGTGATTCTTCTGTGAGGCCTCCTGATCCTTGCCTTGGCTTGGAGTTGTCCGCGTGGATCCGTAGAGCGGATTGTCAAACATCTCTGACGCCTCCACATCCCTAAACACAATCACAGTTTTCACCATGTGGTACGTCTCGGTACGATATGCACCCCCCTAAGGGTCCAAAATATCCATCCATACCGTATCACTTTTCACACACATATCGCACATCACTTGGATCTGATAGAGCTACAGATAACAATATTTTGGGACTCTTTAATAGTAGAAAGTCAGTTTTTTATACACTTTAGAGTAGTCAGTGTACAGCGTATACATTTCATATCTACTGAAAATGCATCAGTGCACAGGCATCATTGTCTAAATAGCCGTACTTCACTTTACTAATAAAATGCTTCCTGAAATGTGAGCACTATGGGTGGGCGGGTCGAGCAAAAATATATCGATAGTATCAATATCGGGGTGGTATCGGAGCGATACCAGTGTGATGAGATGGATATTTGTCAGTTGTGTGATTGTTTTTACAAATATCCCTGTACTTGTATCGTTCTATTGTTTACAAAGTCAGAAAATAAGGATTATAATCATGATCAACGAGTTCAAATCATAATCATTCAATGATATCAAAACATGTGAAGCAAAAAGCATCTGTATCGGCAAGGGTAGCCGTGGATTTACTTCAGTAGCGTCCAAAGTGCAACAGGGAGGCCATTTGTGGCCCGCGGCTGTCTTTTTAGTGGCCCGCAGCACATTCTAAAAATATAATTTAACAAGAAACACAGTAAAAATGGAAAAAGCAGCAGTAATTTTACAAGAAAATTTTACAAGAACAGAAAAAAAAGTTGTAATCTAGCGAGAAAGTCCTAATTTTACGAAAATAACGTCGTACTATTATGAGGAAAAACAGCATCATTTTAGAAGCATAAAGTTGAAATATTAAAGAAAAACTTGTTTAAAAAAAAGCTATAATATTGTGAGAAACAAACAATATAATAAATAAAGATGCACATTTTGGAAAATTAGATGGCGGAAAAACTCCAAATATTATGGGAATAAATCACAAGTACAAGAGGAAAATATGCAAGAACTTGACTGGCAAGTCCAAATAGCAGAAATGGAAAAAACAGCTGTAATTTTACATTAATAAAGTATTTTGACTTTATTCTTGTTAAGAGGAAAAAAGTATTTTTCTAATGAGAAAAAAGTTGAAATTTTTACAAGACAAAATGTTATTTTTTTTTAAGTCGTAATATTATGAGAAACAAAACAAAATAAAGTTGTAATTTATGGAAAATTACATTTGGGAAACACTTATAATATTATGGGAATAAAGTCTAAAATATTACGGGAAGAAAATTTACAACGATTATTGAAAGTTGAAATATTTGGAAAGTTAAAATGTGAAGCCAAAATGTGAAAAAAAAAGAGTAATAATAGGCTTTTCACCTATATGACAAACTGAGAAGTATTTTATCTTGAAATATATATAACTTCTTAGCATATCTACAGTACATTTGTTGCTTTACAAAATATCAAAGTCGTCATTTTTCACGGTGTGGCCCTCGCTGGAAAAAGTTTGGAAACTCCTGATTTACTCGATAACGGATCGATACAAAAATGTGCAGTATCGCCCACCACTGGTGAGGGCGGCAGTCACACTGTCATTGCTGCAGCTGTTACAGATCCTGAGGTGAAAACCCAATCCTGATTTATCAATCTGAACCGTACTGATAGGTGGAAACGTGGCTAAAGGCTGAGTTAGGTCTTCCTGCCGATGACCATCAGCTACTGATGTCGGTATCAAACCAGAGACTGTCACTCACGCTGGTTTTACGGGTTTGCCCGTGGGGCTTTTCTTGGTGTCTTTACTGGGCTGCCTGGCGATGGGCAGGGTTTTGGGCGGCATGCTGTAGCTCCAGCCCTTGGCGACCACATTGTCGCTCCTGTAGGACACTTCCATGTAACTCGGGTTGGATATGGCGTGCGCTTGGCCGGCCGACGTCCTGTTCGCCAAGCAAGACAAGTCACTCATGGGAGTCACGAGGAATGTGAGTGAAACAGCAAAAACAAACGGCTCACTTGTTTGGCTCGCTGCTTTTGCCCTTTGCGTCATCTCTCTCCACTTTGATGAAGTCTGGAAGAAAACAGGAAGTCATGATGCTTCAGGCATTCTAAGCTGGAGGAAACGTCCAGTAAAAGATGACACCAACCGTATAACTTCTCAGTGGGTTTGCCTTCAGAGGTGTGCAGCTGAATGCCGCCGGTCAAGACGCCCGTGTTCTCGCCGTGGTGTGTGAGTGCTACCTGGAACTCGGTGTAGCAGAACTGGGCAGCTCGGAGTGCGACACAACCCTCTCCTAGAAGAAGCACAAAGAAGGGAACCTTATGTTTTCTGCTTTTTGCAGATGCTGTGTCTTCAGGGTCTTTACCGTACGACTCGTCCGAGTCCGTGGACTTCACACAGATGAGGATGTGTTGGTCCAAAAGGTACTCGGCGTCCGAGATGATTGGAGTGAGCTTGAAAAGACAAACAAACCTTCCAAGACTCTGTTACTTCGGTAGGTGTGGTAGACTACAGTAGATACTTAGGTAGGTACGATCGGTAGAGGCAGTAGATTACAGTAAATATTTATGTAGGTATGGTAGATACTTGTACTAGGTACTTAGGTCTACAGGTACAGTATGGTAGGTAGACAGGTAGGTGCGGTAGATTACAGGAGATATTTATGTAGATATGGCAGATAATTGTTCTGGGTACTTAGGTAGCTACAGTAGGTAGTTGCGGTAGATTACAGTAGATACTTATGTAGATACTGTAAGTACGGTAGATACTACTACTATGCACTTAGGTAGATACAGTCGGTAGATAGGTAGATGCAGTGGGTTACAGTAAATACCTATTTAGCTAGCGTAGATACTAGTACTAGGTAATTAGGTAGGTATGGTCGGCAGATAGGTAGATGCGATGTGTTACAGTAGATAGGTAGGTACGGTAGATGCCTAGGTAGGTACGGTCGGTAGATAGGTAGGGGTGACAGCTTACAGTAGATACTTAGGATACTTAGGTACGTGGATACTTAGGCAGGTGCAGTAGTTTACAGTAGCAACTTAGGTAGGTACAGTAGTTTACATTAGAAACCTAGTTAGGTACAGTTTATACTTAGGTACATACAATCAGTAAATAGGTAGATGCAGTGGATTACAGGTACAGTAAATACATATGTAAGTATCATAGATACTAGTACTAGATACTTAGGTAGGTACGGTGGGCAAATAGATGAGGTAGATAACAGTAGATGGGTAGGTACGGTAGATGCTTAGGTAGGTATGGTCGGTAGATCGGTAGGTGCGGTAGATTACAGTAGATACTTATGTATATACTTAGGTTGATTCAGTAGATTACAGGAGATACTTAGGTATATAGTTAGGTTGGTGCGGTAGATTACAGAGACACTTAGGTAGGTATGCGTCTGTGTAGGCTCTCAGTCGTACAGGAGTTGTCCATCGAGGAAAAGGCTTCTTGAGACGTCATCTGTACTTCTGTGAAGGTGTCGGACATTTTGCTCCTCATCCGAAGAGCTTCGTCAGCGAACTAAAAGTGCTGGTAGCCTAGGCCTTAAATACAGTAAGAGTGGGCGGAATTGGTGTGCCAACACCCTCCTCCTATTGGTTCCTTACACTAAGCCTGGGCGGAGTAGTGGTATAATCCTTTCCTGCTATTAACACCTCCGATAAAAGGGAAGTGTCGCTCCCTGAGTTGGGTATGAACGACTCTGATACTGGCTCGTTAGCATCTATTGTTCTGGCTCGGCCCTGGCTTCACCTCATTTGCAAGACTAAGAGCTGTGGGTTTAAACCTTAGAAGCCTTTTCCTCGTTAGGTAGGTATGGTAGATAACAGTAGATACTTAGGTAGGTACAGTAGATATTTAGGTAGGTACAATCGGTAGAAAGGTAGATACGATAGATTACAGTATAGTAGTACATACTTACTGTAGGTAGGTACGTAGATACTTAGGTAGGTGTAGTAGATACTTAGGCAGGTACAGAAGCTTACAGTAGATACTTAGATAGGTATGGTTGATACTTGGGTAAGTGTGCAGATACTTAGGTGGGCACAGTAGATTACCGTAGAACAGTAGACTGCAGTAGATACGGAGGTAGCTACTGTAGATAGGTACAGTAGTAGGTTCAGTAGATATTTAAGTAGGCGTGATAGATACTTTGGTATGGTAGACACTAGCTACAGTATTTGGTACGGTAGGTATGGTAGCTACTTGGGTAGGTATGGTAGATACTTGGGTATGTACGGTAGGTAGACTGGTACTTGGGTAGGTACAGTAAATACTTTGTGCATCTTACCTGGACTTGGGTGCCAAACCAAACTTTGATGGAGCCATCCGAGTGTTCCGTGTTCTCGCCTTCACATGTCCGAACAGTTTCTGGAGGAGTTTTGTGAAATATTTCATTTTTGCTTTGTCCTTTTAAAGCTGCTGGGATGAAAGTACAATGGAACATCTCAAGTGTGATGGCTGTGAAGTCATACAATTGGGAATGTGGACCAAAACCTTCCGGAAACAAATGCCTCTAAAGTTACAGAAAACTTTTGTTAAAAATGACTTTTTCTTTGGCTTTTTCTGTGTACATCTTCTAAAAGAAGGAAGAGCCTCAACAAGAGGCATTAAGATACACAGAAGCACATACAAATAATAAAAATTACCCTCGACTTCAGGGTGAAGTTAAGATTGGTTAACTTGTCTTTACACAAGTTAAAACATTGCCTGGACGGCTAACAAACACGATTGTTGGTGACAGATTTACCCAGGACTATTTCAATTAACTTTCCAGTGAGAACATTTGTTTCCAAATACAAACAAACATCCTGGAATGCATCCTGTTCAACTTTAGATGTTCCATTTAACTGCTACTTACTTTCCAAGCAGCTGGAGTGATATTCAATGAAGAACTTTGTCCTTGACTTAGTCAACAGGGTGGCTTTACAGTTCATGATCTGTATTCCACCTTGAGGTGCGCTGTTTGGATCTGAGCATTGGGGGAGAAAAAATCAATTCATCAGCAGTTTTGTTGGAGGGTCTGCAAACGAGGCGTACGAGGCAAACGTACCTCGCTTAGAGACAAACTGTGAGGCCACTCCCACTTCAAACGAGGCAAACACTGGTGAGTGGTCACTTGTCATGATGTCGTTAGTACACCCTGTCAGTCGAAACAGTCAGTGGTTGGTAGGCATTCAACACTTAATAATTATAGCATTCAAATTCTAAAAAATATGTACTGTATATTGTAATTATAGGACTCAAATTCATATATATTTATATTGTTATTTATATGTACAGTATATGCATTCATATTCATATGGTGTTCATATTCACCTAACCATACAGTCGTGGCAAAAAGTGTTTGCACCCTTCCTGATTTCTTATTTTTATCACACTTACATGTTTCAGATCATCAGACATTTAAATACTAGTCAATGACAACACAACTGAACACAAAATGCAGTTTTTAAATAAAACTTTTTATTATTAAAGGGGGAAAAAAATCCAAAGCTACATGGCCCTGTTGAAAAAGTGATTGCCCCCTAAACCTAATAACTGGTTGGTCCACCCTTAGCATCAACAACTGCAATCAAGCATTTGTGATAACTTGCTCTTACAGCGCTGTGGAGGAATTTTGTCCCACTCGTCTTTGCAGAATTGTTGTCATTCAGCCACATTGGAGGGTTTCCCAGCATGAAGCGCCTTTTTAAGGTCATGCCACAGCATCTCAATAGGATTCAAGTCAGGACTTTGACTAGGCCACTCCAAAGTCTTCATTTTGTTTTTCTTCAGCCATTCAGAGGTGGACTTGCTGGTGTGTTTTGGATCATTGTCCTGCTGCACAACCCAAGTTGGTTTCAGCTTGAGGTCACGAAAAAATGTCTGGACATTCTTCTTCAGGATTTTTTGGTAAACAGCAGAATTCATGGTTCCATTTATCACAGCAAGTCTTCCAGGTTCTGAAGCAGCAAAACAGCCCCAGACCATCGCACTACCACCACCATATTTTACTGTACTGTTGGTATGATGTTTTTCTGAAATGCTGCGTTACTTTTACACCAGATGTAATGGGACACACACATTCCAAAAAGTTCAACATTTGTATCGTCAGTATTTTCCCAAAGGTCTTGGGGATCACCAAGATGTTTTCTGACAAAATTGAGACGAGCCTTAATGTTCTTTTTGTTCAGCGGTGGTTTTGGTCTTGGAACTCTGCCATGCAGGTCGTTTTTGCCCAGTGTCTTTCTTATGGTGGAGTCATGAACACTGGGCCTCATTCACGAACATCTTCTTAAAAGTCTTCTTAAGAACTGTAGTTAAGAAGGCGCGGGTTGGAAACTGCGCCACATTCACGACACGTTCTTAAGTAGGGATAATCGTTCGCACCGGTGTTCTTAGGTTGATGAATGCCAACTGCGATGCCCGTGCATGTGAGCCCTAATTTGCATAGGTCACCGCCTATTATTTCCTATATAAGGTCAAAAATGTGCCGTGTGCAACAGGCAGCTGGAGGCGGAGATGGCAACGCGCAAGGGCAAGACTGAGGAGCAGAAAAACTTCAGTTCTACTGAAATAGAGGTGCTTTTACAAGGAGTGACCGAACACAAGACCACCTTATTTTCACGTGTATCCACCGGTCATCAGGCCATCCAAAAAGAGTCGGCATGGAGCACATAAATGCCGTTTCCACGGAGAAACGTACCACCGCAGAGGTTAAAAAGAAGTGTTTTGACTTAAAATAGACAAAAAAAAAAAGATTGGACTGCACCGGAGAGATCTGGAGGAAACGGGAGGCGGGCCATCAATCAGAAACCAAACCATTTCGGAAACTGTAGAAAATATTTACACAATCATGATGGAAAAATAAAGTCAAAATACATAGTTTGTGTGTGACAATTAATTTTTTCTGTGGTTACATTTGATAAGACGTTGCCTAATTAATACAGCAGCCCCGTGCTCTGGCTCAAGACGTGGCTGGGGGCGCATGTCGTTATCTGGGGGTGCTACGTGCGCAATAGACACACCACGTTTCATTGCGATGTTATTCTGATGATCCTGCACACCTGCAAGAACAGAGAGGGAAGCCTGAAGCCTGAAGCGGGACATCAAATATTCGTCGCTTTCAGTAAATAAATCTCATGGTTCCTTTACATTCTCTCTCTGCGCAGCGCACGTCCAGCCAGCTACTTTTTTTGATGAATTGGGATTTGAATATATATTTATCCATGCAGTATATTTTAGTTGTTTTGATGATAAATAGTTGTTGGGATATTTTATTTGCACTACATTTTTTGGGATCAGGTTGCAAAATCCATCATGAGGGCGATTGCGCATTGAAAGTGCAAGCTTTGCTTGTGCGTAAGAGTCCTCCTGAGCGTTCGTAGAATTTGTTCTTAGATCTAAGAACTGTGAGTTAAAAACACGTTTCGTGAATTCCAAAAATCTTCGTAAGAAGGCTTTAAGAACACATTTGTGCGTAAGAACGTTTAGTGAATGAGGCCCACTGACCTTAACTGAGGCAAGTGAGGCCTGCAGTTCTTTGGATGTTGTTGTGGGGGTTTTTGTGACCTCTTGGATGAGTCTTTGCTGCGCTCTTGGGGTCATTTTGGTTGGCCGGCCACTCTTGGGAAGGTTTACTACTGTTCCATGTTTTCACCATTTGTGGCTAATGGCTCTTACTGTGGTTTGTTGGAGTCCCAAAGCTTTAGAAATGACTTTATAGCCTTTTCCAGACTGATAGATCTCAATTAAGTTATGTTTTAACAGGGGGGCAATCACTTTTTTATACAGGGCCATGTAGGTTTGGGCTTTTTTCTTCCTTAATAATAAAAAGTTTAATTTAAAAACTGCAGTTGTGTTGTCATTGAGTGATATTTAAATTTGTTTGATGAGCTGAAGCATTTATGTGTGACAAACAAGCAAAAAAATAAGAAATCAGGGAGGGGGAAAACGCTTTTTCATATGTATGTAAATATACATTGTAAAAATGATATATATAGTATAAAAATCATTATATATACGGTATATAATTTTAAGATATCAATATTATTTAAATATATGGAATTAAATATAAATCTATATATGAAGCTATATTATTATTACATTTAAATATATAATTACATATATATGAGTGTGTGTTTATATTTAAATATCGATATCTAAAAATTCTACATCATTTTTACAATTACAATACAAATATATTTGAAATATATATTTAAATTATATATAGAAAAATATGTGTAAATAAAATATATTTAAATAATATATAAATATGTATAGTTAAATATATTTCTTAATTTAAACATAATAATATAGATAAAATGTGTACATGTGTGTATTATCATATATTTACATTTTTACATTTTAAACATTTGTTTACATTTTTTTTCAACCAAAAATGCTCTCCTGCAGTTAGAGAGTATCACAAAAACTTCCACATGGGGTACTTGACTAAAAAGTGGTTGAGAAAGTATAAAGTATCGCAAAAAACAAAAAAACAGGAACAGGAAATGACTCACCATACGCCTGGCAGACGACATGGACCAGAGGGTAGGACTTCCACAGGATGCGATCGCACCATGACGGCAAATTATATTTAGTCTGCAACATTTCATCATACCGCACCCCATATTTATTATCACTCACTGGTCAGATTAAGCTTTAAAGTTTGGCCCTTGTTGTTTTATGTTGATGTTGATGGTTGTCAACATAAGCAGGACCAACTTAAACAGGTTCCACTCTACAAGCACTTCCTGATGGCTTAAATGGGGCACTAGGAAGAGGGGGAGGGTTGGGTGAAGACATCTGACAAAACACAAGCATACCCCAGTGGCTTTGGCCTTTGTGTAGGCGTACTTGTCTCGTGTGTAGCGTTCAAAGCGGTACGTCGGCGCAAATGTGATCTCCTCCTCGGCTACAATCCAAAACAGAGAGAGACGTGTGGACAATATTTGGAATAGTTGAGGTCATACATGAGCAAAGCCTGCCGTGTCCGGGCGTACCAAAGTGCAAGAAGACCTTTTGGTCGTTCCTCTCCATGGTGAGCTGGTCTCTGCAGAGGAGGTCCTGGTACTGCTGCTGCTTGATCTTTGACACAATGTACTCGGCTTCCTTAGAGGGGGGGAACATGTGCAGTAAACACTACCTTTTCTACTGCAAAAACCTGGAAAAGCAGGATCTGTACGATACTTGGCACTTTACCGTATTTGGCAAGTCAAGGCGGTAGTTGAGGTCACCCAGCCAGAAGAGGTGTGTGAAGCGATGGGTGATGTCAAACGGATTCAGCTTCTTATCGCCCAGATTTAGAAATCGCAAAATGTTCAAGTAGTTTTGGTTACGCCTACACAGACAAGAAATGTACAGCACGTTAGATTTCAGAAAATAGTAGTTTTAGTTTCACTTTTAAACACTGCACACTGAAAACATCACATTTGGACCCCAATGACACTATACCGCATACCGGTGGTTCTCAACTGATTTGGCTGCCGGACACAAATTGCACGTAAACTTCACAAATATCTTATTTATTGAATAAATCACATCAATTGATTGAAATTTTAAATGGAAATACAACAGTTATGTGTCTGCTTAGACCAGTGGTGGCCAGTCCCCCCTCGCTTTTTTAGGGAGGTGTGGGCAACTATTGGCCCCTATGTGTGCAATATCATCAACAGCAGCCTGTCCTCTGGTATTGTTCCTTCCTTATGTAAAAAGGCTGCTGTTGAACCTTTGCTTAAAAAAACAGGTCTTGATCCTTCGATTTTATCAAATTATCGGCCCATTTCTAAACTACCTTTTATCTCAAAGATTTTAGAAAGAAGTGTTCTTGCACAGATGCAGCCTTTTTTAGATGAAAATGGGATTTTGGACACCTTCCAGTCAGGTTACAGGGCCTTTCATAGCACTGAGTCTGCACTTTGAAAGGTTTTTAATGACCTGTTTTTAATGACTGATACTGGTGGTTCAGCCATTTTAGTGCTTTTAGACCTGACTGCTGCCTTCGACACAGTGGACCACACTATTCTTTTATCTCGCTTGGAAAACTGTGTGGGTGTCAGGGGGACTGCCCTTGATTGGTTTAGGTCATACTTGTCAGGGAGATGCCTTACTGTGGGACTTGGTGACTTCACATCATCTACTACCCCCCTTGAATGCGGAGTCCCCCAGAGATCAATCCTGGGGCCCATCCTATTTGTTCTGTACCTAATGCCAGTTAGCACAATTTTTAGAAAGCATGGCATCTCCTATCACTTTTATGCTGATGACTGCCAGATCTATTTACCGATTACAAGAAATGACCATGCCCCCCTGACACCCCTTCTTGAGTGCTTAAGTGACGTCAAGTTCTGGTTGGCTCAAAATTTTTTAAAGCTCAATGAGGGGAAGACAGAAGTTATCATCCTTAATAATAATGACCCCCACTTGGACTTGGGTCCCATGAAAAACCATGTCAGTCCCACAGCCACCAGCCTTGGCGTTATAATAGAAAGTGATTTTAAACTTAATAGACAAATCAATGCCGTTGTAAAATCTTGTTTTTATCATCTTCGGCTTTTATCCAAAGTCAAATCATTTTTATCATTGCAACATTTCGAACAAGCCATGCAAGCTTCTATCTCGTCACGTCTGGACTACTGTAATGCTCTTTACTCTGGAACAAACCATAAATTACTCTCTCGCTTACAGTTAGTCCAGAACTCTGCAGCACGGCTTTTAACAGGAACCAAAAAGAGGGAGCATATTACCCCAATTTTAGCTTCCCTGCACTGGTTGCCTGTGCGTTTTAGAATTGATTTTAAGATTTTATTGTTTGTTTTTAAGGCGTTCAGTACATCTCGGACCTCATCCAAATTTACACTCCAGCGCGCACATTGAGGTCCGAAGGCCAGCTCCAACTGGTGGTGCCTAAGACCAGACTTAAGACCAGGGGAGACCGGGCCTTTTCTGTAGTCGGCCCAAAGCTGTGGAACACTCTCCCCTCTCATGTAAAAACGGCCCCCACAATCGAAAGCTTTAAGTCTCGTCTTAAAACCCACTTTTATTCTCTGGCTTTTAACTCGGCGTGAGTCGTGTGGTCCTCTGTGTCTTTTATTATTTTTTAAGTTTTTATTGGTTCTATTTATTTTAGTTTTTAAATTAAATTTACTTATTTATTTTTTACCTACTTCTTGGACTTTTGGCTTTTATTGTTTCGATTTCTTGTTTTAAATATTTTATTGTAGTACGTTTCTTTGTTTCTATTTGATCTTTTAGTTTTTATTGTCGTAATTTTTACTTATTATTTACATTTACATTCCTTTATTTACTTATTATTTATGGTTTTCCTAGTCTGTGCAGCACTTTGGAAACAGTGTTTATAAAATGTGCTGTATAAATAAAGTGGATTGGATTGGATTGGACTGGCCAAACTTTTTCCACCAAGGGCCGCATACTGAGGGCCACTGTTAAATTTTATTAAAGCAACCCTTGTCAATATGCCGAGACGTTTTTTTATATTTAAAAAAAAAAAACAGCCTGCCTCTCAGCTTCTTGGTTATCAGTGACAAAGTGTAGCAGTATGAAATTTTCATCCTTACATTACACTTTTTTGCTCTTTATTTTTTTACAAATATAAAAATGTTCTTCTTGTACAGTTCTTTTCATAATATTATCCCTTTATTCTTTATACTTCGACTTTATTATTGTAATAGAAAGTTTTTCCTAACTTAATTTTCCAAAAATTGCAACTTTTTCTTTGACTTTTTTTTCACTTTCACGCTATTGTTTCTCACAATATTATGTCTGTACTCCCTTAATATTTGGGCTTTATTCTTGTAAAATTACTGCTCTTTTTTTCCATTGTTTGTTTAATTTAATTTCTACAATTTTTACAAAAAAAAAAGCTACGGCCCCCGGGCCGTGCTTTGGACACCTTTGGCCTAGAGGGTGCTAACTTTTGAAGGTGTTGCAAGCATTATATCCCGCCTGCACCCCAGGTAACACATACATGTGCAGGAGCCTTTGCTAAGAGCTGGCGGTGTCATTTTGAGCCAGTTGCAAACGGTAGTGCAAAATAACAGTGTGCCTGCACCAAACAAGTTTCATGATCGGTTCAGCAACAACACGTTTTTAGCCATAAATTCAAAAATTATTAGAAAAAAGTGTATAAAGGTTTTCAGTACATTTTATGTCTGCGAAGTTGAATCAGAGCGTTTGCGCATGGACCTGGATGAGAAGTGAAACAAGAAGTTAAAAAAAAAAATCAAGTGAGTCCAGTTGCTCTGATTCAACACTCAATAGGTAAGTTTAATAATAATAGGAGGACCATTTCTTCTGTAGACCACCCCTCTGCCTGGGGCAATAAATCAAATTGGGCAATAAACAGTATTATAGTACTGTGCCTACTAGTCTTCAATGTGGACAAAATGACCCCATGCAACACAGCGTGAGCGTTCGCTTTATGCTGTGCTCTTCTCCAGTAGATACACTACTGATCAAAATCTTCAAATCAGCTGAAACATGGCAAGAATTTACATTTCGCACTGTTGGATCTTAAGGAGGTTCAAAGTAATGCTTCAAAATGCAAAAAGAAGAAATGGAAGTGAGACAAAAATCAGAGGAAGCAATTTATTGCAAACAAGCATTAAAATGAAATAGGTTGTTCCTCAGCTGATCCAAGGTTTGCAAAAATGTGGATTCAATGTCATTTTGTGTCAGGTACTCACACTGTCATGATCTCTTCATGACAAAGGCAAAAAAGCTTTTTGTCTTTGAACGCAGTGGGATTGTTGAGCTGCATAAGCAAGGCTTCGCGCCATTGCTGCTAGGGTTGGACGCAGCAAGACAGTCATTTGAAACTTCTTCAAACATCCTGAGTGTTGTGGAACAAAAAGTCACGTTGTAGACCCAAAAAAATGTCACCGGCCCTGAGCCGGAGGATCCCATTGACTGTTCGTCAAGACCCGGGACCATCCTCGGCCCAAATGAAGGATTTTACTGGTGCAGAGTGCTGTCCAATGACCATCGGACGCCATCTGCGAGAGAAGGGTCTCCAAAGTATTCAAAGGCCTCGTCTCCTTCAACGCCACAAAATTGCCCGTTTGGAATTTGCAGCAGAGCACCAAACATGGGACATTGAAAGGTGGAAGAAAGTTTTATTCTCTGATGACAAAAAATGTAACCTTGATGCTGTTATGGTCTTGATGGCTTCCAATGTTACTGCCATGCAAAGAGATCCCACATGTTTTCCACACGGCACAGTGGAGGGGGCGCCATCATGATACTTTAATGGAAGTGCAGGGGCGTCAAACGGCAGCTGGCTATGTGGAGATGTTGCAGGGGGCATCCCTCATGACTGAAGGCCCTCGTCTGTGTGGTAATGACTTTTTTAACAGGACAACGCTGCACTTCACAATGCCTGCCTGACAAAGGACTTCTTCCAGAGGAATAAGCTCACTCTTTTGGATCATCCTGCGTGTTCCCCTGATATAAGTCCAGTTGAGAACGTTTGGGGATGGATGGCAAGGGAAGTTTACAAAAACAGACATCAGAACCAGGCAGTGGATGCCCTCCATGAAGCCATCTTCACCACCTGGAAGAACATTCCCACTAGCCTGCTGGAAACACTGGCATAAAGCATGCCCAAACCAATTTTTCAGCTGATTAAGAAGAACGACTACTCATTACTGACTCCTTTTTTGAACATTTTATTCCTATTTTAAGGGGGTTTTGAGGGGTTCTGAGCTATGGTCTTAAATTTTTGATCAGCTGATGAACAGCCTATTTCACTTGAATGCTTGTTTGCCATAAATGGCTTACTCAAAAATTATTTTGTCTCACTCCCATTTCTTCTTTTTGCATTTTGAAACTCTACTTAGAACCTCCTTAACATCCAACAGTGCAAAATATAAATTCTTCCAATTTTCTTACAAAAAGTCACCCATAAACATGGCAAGGTGGGTTCATGGACATCACACGTCCAGACATCATTACATTTTTTTTGCTTTGGCAATGACCCCGCGACCCACTGAAAATGGATCTGTGACCCAAAATTCACTAGTTGAGAAACACTGCTGTATACTATACTACTACTATCTATACTATATTTTAATATGCAGCGTGCATAACAAAAGAATAAATCAATTTGGTAAAAAATAAATCCATATTGGGGCAACAACAACGAGTTTACAGTAATCCCTTGTTTATCGCTGTTAACCAGGATAAGTGAATTTCCGCAAAGTAGGATTCCTTATTTACGAATGGAATATTTTTGTAGTTAGAGTATAGAAAACCTGTTTACGGCTCCTAAATAAGGATTTTAACATTATTAGAGCCCTCTAGACATGAAATAACAGCCCCAGAGGTGCATGTGTTCACACATTTTCACCCTTGTGTGTGCAGCGCTTCAGGAACAGAAGAGCATAATTTGACAAAGTCAGCACCTTTAATGGTACTACCAATAATGGTACCACCACAACATGATGGGATTAGAACATGACATGTCCTGCCCACCTGAGTTTCTTCTCACTTCCTGACGTCAAGTGACTGTTGACAAATCCGAAGGATGTTCCATTGAACATGAAAGACACGCCCACCGCTCCCTTGTTTCCTGAAAAATCAAATCTTATAGTCAGCACTCATGCACATCAGGCTACAGTATGTGTTGACAAGTGCAGCCGCGTACCCAAAGTGTTGGCTATCCCCGTCTTGACGCTGTCGGAGAAAACGTGCGAGATCCTGTTCTCATGCTCGGGCTTGGCGAGCACCACGATCCTGATATTCCACAGCGTGTGGATGGCTACCTGCCAGGTGGGAAAACTTTAGGAGTGATGCGTGAGGATGCGGAGCAGCTCCTGAAATGTCAGAATGCTCACTTGTTTGAAGCTGATGTTTGTGATGTTCCTCAAGACGCTTTTCACCGTGTCCACCCACTCCCTCTCGCCCAGAGGGTCCTCCTGGGTCCCGATGACATAAATATCATGCGGGATGTGATCAGCTGTGTCATCCTGGGTCTGGCCTTGGCCTTTGCACTGGAACCAGGAGTTTGTGTTGTGGGGGGGACTGGCATTTCCTGCAAGTTCATGGAAAAAGTCCTGCATGATTTGTGGAGTTGAATCTGGCGAGAGTTGGATATTCCTACCCATGTTCCAGGTGCCGATAAAGACCGTGATCATGTCCGGTTCGGGTTTTTCCGAGTGTTTGTTCTTCATTTGTTGAAGGAGCTGACAGAAGCCTTCCCTTTTCTGGTGTGACGCAGAAGAACATTAAAAAACAAAAAAAATACACCTTCTAAAATGCAAGCCACGGGAATGGTCACCTTTGCGTTGTCAAAGACAAACTCCTTGCGCAAGATCTTCTCTTTCTCAGTTTCCACCACGATGACGAGCTTGGCCTGCATTTTCTGGGATTTCACCAACTGCCGGACTGTTGGGAGGATCACAAAACGTGCCACTTGGTCACATCAGCCAAAAGTACGTGACCGCAGGAATCCAGACACTTTCGTACGTACAGTTTTGACAAAAATTGCTGCCAAAAATATGTCCCCTACAACGACCAAACAGACAAAGCATCCACGCGTTGCTGGCTCTCTGTGAAGAATGGATAGCGGTTCTTTTATTGTTGGGACACTACAGACAGATTCCAACCAGGGAGTTGTTTAATCATTTTTATTATGTGTGTGTGTGTGTGTGTGTGGTTTATTTGTTCATATAACACACACAGTACCATGAACAACTCTGTATCTGTCTCTTTTCTTCCTCATAGTAAGCAAATGTGAGCCCTGCGCTGATGAGGCGTTCAAGCACACTGTATATGCTAAATGTTTTTTTTATTGAATACGGCTGCAAAAAAGTAGAAGAAAAGTGCCAGAACTTGGCTAAAGAAGGCGACAAACACTATTGAATTTAAGAAAGAACTCATAGCAAAGTACGAAGGCAGCGTCTGTTTCAATAGAACTGTAATGTAAAGGTAGGACCCTTCCACACGGGTTACAGGGGGAATGGTTTAAGGGAGACACATGACAGAGAGCGATGCTGCTGAAGTGTAAAATAAAGTCCAAGTAAGCAAGTATACAGCTCTAAAAGAAAAAAAGAGTCTTCAATAAAGGTAAATGTGATGTTAAATGTCCAATTATGTATCTAATTTGTCATTTATATGTATTTTGCTTTGTTTCTGCATGTAAAAATCTAATCATGCTCTATAACATACGTTTTTTGTTCATATTTCTGGGTGTCTGGAACGGATTCATTGGATTTTCCTATGGAAAGACGAAAGCTGAGGTACCACGATATGGTAACCCCTCATTTATCCCAGTTAATTGGTTCCAGACCCGACCGTCATAAGTCAATTTCCACAAAGTAGGATTCCTTATTTAGAAATAAAATATTTTCGTAGTTAGAGCACAGAAAACCTGTTTACAGCCTTCTATATGTGTTTTTTAACATTATTGGAGCCCTCTAGACACCCCTATAGTCACCTTTACACCTGTATTACTCAATATAGTAGACATAATTAGAGAAAGAGAAATAAGACATTTACTGTAAGACTTGTGCCCGTGTGTGTTGCTCTAAATGTGTTCTGGTGCAAGGGGAGCTGAGTGGGGGCGGACTGGAAGTGACGTTGGGGCTTCAGAGTTGATGCTACAGCCGCAACGGTAGCTCATGTTAGGGATTATTGTGCCTGTTGTGAGACCATTCAAACCTGCAATAAGAGCCTGTTGTTCCGGCAATCAAGTCTGGTGCTTCTGTGTCTCAACATTAATGCAACATTACTGACCCCTAGTGACCAGTGTAGAACATTACATATCATCACAATGTCTTTGAATGCTTCTTCTGAATGCCTTATATTTGGATTTTATGCTTGACAATACGTAAAATGTGCTTAAATATGAAATCCTTTTTACTAACAGTAGGCCATATTCAACCACAAAACAGCTGGATGATTTATTCATATATTTCTGAAAAACAGCAATAGAATGAAACTGCAAAATTCGAAGCGCAAAGTAGTGAGGGATTACAGTATTAGCATATTAGCATACTAACGTCACACTGACAATTTGGAAGTTGGAATTTCCTGACCAAAACCTGGGGAATATGCAAAGCAACACCTCTTCATGTTGGATTTTGCGCCCTGGGTCGGATATTTGTTCCAAATCTGGGAATCAAGTCAACGAACAAAGTGCAAGTGGATCCCAAAAAACGAGTCCTTACTTTTATTGTGTACAAAGTATTTGTCGTCGGGTCCATCCTTTAACTTCTTGAAGTGAAGCTTCCCGCCCTCCACGTCCACTTTCATAAACATCTTTGTAGGAATTCCAAGAGATTCTTGCTTGACCTTCCATGTGACAGATGATCAAAATGAACGACAATGCAGCCAGTACTTTTATTTTCTAACAAGGTTACCTCAAAGACAACAGGTGGGATGATGGACTTTCTGTGGCCTCCGTCATAGCCCACAGATTCAAATACAGCGTTTTTAGTCTGGAAGGATCGTAGGGGTCCATGAACTGACAGACTGCTGTGAGCTCACATCAGACTAAGAATGAGCAATGGAACCTACCTTGTCCTCTATGGAGTAGAGAAGTTTAGTCAGTTGCTCAAGCCTGAAGGACACAGGGTGGCCAGGATCTGCAGAAATCTGGAAACAAAAACACCCGTTAATGAGTTTTCCTTCTGAATTGAGCAGCAAGTGAAGGATCCAGCATTCCACCCACTTGTTTTGGATGTGGTCCAATCCCTGGTGAGAGCTGCTGGTCCAATGTTCTCTGGCAAACCTCCAGAGCAGGTAGGACACGGGAAATTTCACTACCTCACCAGAAAGGATGAAGACGTCTGATTATTTGGTGGTACGTGACATGATACATGGATTTTGTGAAATGCTGTTGGTGGCTTAGCATACCTTATTAGGTTCTTGCAGATTGCCACAGTGAGCTTCTTGAGACCAGGGAGGCTGAGGTTCCCGTTCTGTACTTGTTCAGCATCCAGACAAATTGAAGTCCTGAAGTAGTCCAGAATGAGCGTTTGTTGCTCCTCCACTATCCTGCAATTTGAAATGAATCACACGTATCCCCTGAGCAAGGATCGCCTTGTGTATGGTGGATCATGTACAACAGGGGTGTCCAAACTTTTCCTACTACTAAAAATGAAGTTTGAGCTTGAAGTAATACAGTTTATTCTTGTAAAATTGTGACTTTTGTTCTTCATTCGATGATGACTTTATTCCCATAAAATTACAACTGTTTTTTTCCATTTCTGCTGTTTTTTTTAAATTTTCCAAATATTTCATTTCAGCTTTCCTCATTTCAACATTGTTACTAAAATGATATTTTTCCTCATTTTACAAGTTTATTCCCATGAAATTGCAAATGCTCTCTCAATTTTTTTCTCTTAATATTTTGACTTTATTCTGGTAAAATTTCTGCTTTTGTTTTTTTTGTATAATTTTCCAAATATTTCAACTTTCTTCTTGTTTATTTTTCTTCTCCTAATATTTTGACTTTATTCCCATGTTATAAATTTGCACCCAACTTAAGTTTCAAAAACTACAACTTTAGTCATTGTTTTTGACGTTTAAAAAAAACAAAACCTTTTTTCTTTAATATTTCAACTTCATGCTACTAAAATGACATTTTTCCTCATACTATTCCTTTATTCTTGTGAAAGTATGGCTTTTTGTCCTTGCTAGATTACAACTCTTCTCTTAATATTTCGACTTTGGATTGATTTTCCCATTTTTGCCGCTGTTGTTTTTTTTTTAAAGTTTCCTTGTTAAGTTACATTTTGGGACTGTGCTGCGGGCCGATAAAATCGCAGCCGCGGGCCGCAAATGGCCGCCGGGCCACACTTTGGACACCCCTGATGTAGAACTAAGCTAGTGCTTCAGGTTAAGCATACATTGACATGTCCATGTGCTGCAGCCTCATCAGGAAGGTGTCTGACAGGCCTTTGTGGCCTTGCTCACACGATTTGATGTCATCATCTTTCACCTCGATGGCTGGGAGGTTTCTCGGCGGAAGCTGTGGTGGAGGATTGTTGGATTCTGGAGGACAAATCATGTTTAGAGTGACTGTTGCGCCACATCGACGCTTGATGTTTAGAGGCTCCTCTACCTGGCTCCTCCTCTGGCTCCTCCTCTCTTTGGATGGCGTACTGCAGGTGCGTAACAAGGCCCATGTTGGGGTTGTGGTATGCCTCCACCAGCTCTGGCAGCATGGAGAAGAACCTGATAGGAACTCCCTCTGATGCCTGCAGGAAAGATTGTGTCATGAGTGACAAAATTATGTTTTGTCTTTCTTGAACTTTTGCGTTGTCAACGACTGAACCACCATCCATTTTCTTCCACCTACCCAGGTCAGGTTTGTCGAGATGTTCGGACTTGCCTATCTCTTGCCACTTCCCCTAGTTCCATCGGCGGGATACAAAGGCATGAGGTCATCCTAGCTTTACCCAGAGACCTCCTATCAATTACTTGGAGCACCTCTCCGGTGATCCTAGAGACACCTCAGAGTTCTCCTTTCTTGTGGGGAAACAGCAGTTCTACTTTGAATCTCTTCCTGATGAAGTATAAACGTGAACATCCAGTTCATTTTGACTGTTTGAGCCTGCAATCGTGTCCTTTCAGGCAGTACCCAAAGCTAGAACCTAGCTAGAAATTGAGAGCTTTGCCCTCAGGATCACTTCTTTTCACCACGACAGTTCAAATACGGCGACTGTAGCGGCTTACTCTGCCGATCCAGTCATCAATGTCAGGATGCACTCTTCGATCCTGCTGTCAATGTCAGGATGCGTCTTTCTAGCGCTTGTGAACAAGTGAACTTAAGATACTTGAACTCTTCCACCTGAGGCAGAACTTCACTCCCAACTCATTCCACAGCAACTTTTTTTTTAACATTGTCCTTGCGACTACTTCTTTCAGGATTGTCTGCATGTCTTCCTCCAGGTTACAGTCTTCAGTTTCACCTGGTCTCATTAGTCTCCATCGCTCCTATTTAACAGCCTGTACGGTCCTGCCCTGCTGTCATTGTTCTGGTGCGATCCAGTCTGTCCGTGCCATCTCTACTCCCATTTGTCAACAACCCAGTTAATGAGCCTTTCAGAGTCTCCTCTAGATGTTTATTGGACAGTGTCGGTTGTGAATGCGGACTCATGAGTCAACACACAAGTACATTGATTGACTTGACAGCAAAGGCCAAACCCACCTGGACTGAGAGCTTCTTGTCCTCATTCGACAGGATTCTGTATGTGTACACACATTTCTGGAATCTGCGGTTAACATGGCAACGATTTGCATTATTTGACACACTTCATGGTTGCTAAAGTTTCATGTTTGTGAAGGTTATTGAAGTACTTACAAAACACACAGGGCAAACGCTCCTTGTATGGACTCACTGTCACGAATGAGGAAGCTTCCATCTCTGCCTGCTTTGGAGAGGAGATCCTCTGTCTCGGATCGAGTTATATTGCCGTGGCACCAAGCCTGGCAACTCTGCATCCTGCCCAGCAGTGAAGACCTCAAGAGTTTTGCATCTACTCTTCAACAAGTGTCACATTTACTGACGATTTTTTTGTTCATCTTTCACAAGTCCAGTCTTTCATTCTCACTTCCTCATTTGAAGAGAGAGGAGGGCCCCCGATATGCCGGATATACAGGGTATCACAGATCCAGCTGTCGACGAATATGCAGACTTGAACTTCATTCTCATCAGCTTAATCGTTGCTTCTCAGAATTTGCGTTTACAGCTGCTATTTCTGTTGTCTAGTTTGCCCATATAGAACCAGAGGCTCAAAAAAAAGGAAGTACCGAATTGCAAAGAAAGAAATGACTCATTGAATCAATACAATACCTTAGCTATCATTCCATTGGATGTCTTCTTGTACCTGATGTTACATTAAAGTAAACAGTGGTCCGATTCCCATGTAATGACATGACACGCATTTAAATAATAATCAGGAAGCACACATTTACAACAGCTCGCCATTTACGTGCAGTGGACAGGAAATGTTGCAGAAATAGGAGGAAAATGTAAACCACAACACGGGTCACGTGACTCAAAAAGAGATGTGTGAGTGACAAGCCTCGAACTTTAAATAGCTTTGTCACTTTCACAGTAACTGTGATAGCGTCTCTGACACACAGTGACTCACAAATGTCATCATTGTGCTTTACTGTTACTGACTTTAACTTTCATGTTTGAAGAGAATAAGTACACTGCTTGTAATGACAGCTCTCACTTTTGTCATGGTCATGAAAGCAGTATGTTTATTGTTGTTGCCAAGGGCCCACAGTAAAATAAGTGTGTTAGTTGTCATGCAGAAGTGCAATATCATACAAATGTAACAAAAAAATACATGCAATTATTATACAGTATGTACAATGAGGATTTGTCAAGCACAAAGTAATACTGGCAATAGATACAGTCAGATATATACAAGTATACTTAATAATACTTAATCTAGTGCCTCTGTGATGTTGTACGTTTAGCTAGATGCTAACGCGCTAATATGCTCACATAACACATTGGTGATTGGTGATTTATCTTTGTTGCCAGATAAAAAGAAGTTCAAAACAGACCCTTCGTCCAATCAGACTTCAGCCCTGTGTTGACGGGCAGGAAAATGATTCTGATTGGCCGGTCAACTGAGGCCACTGAGCAGAACTAGCAAACACATCTCAAGCTAGCAAGCTAAAATACATTTGCAGTGATTTTGTGGCTTTTTTTTTTGTATCCAACAGCTAATGGAAAGCTAAAATACAAAAGGGCAGACGGTACAGTTAGCATTAAAACAAAACAAACAAACTACAAAATAGAGCAGCAGTTTAGGTGAGTATAGTGTATTTCTTATTTTTACTTAATATTGTAGCATCTGCTGAAGTAGCTCCACAGTGTTTGATGTTTTCAGAAAGGTCTGTCAGTACTTTAAATTAAATTGATGTCAAAATGGCAGCTGTGATTATTCAATGCTAGTGCCCACATTTCTAGGTAAAAAAGAAAATAAAACAAAAACTGTGAAAAACAATTATCAAGAGTATAAAAGCAGACCCTTAGTACAGTAATTGTCAGCGGTGAGAGCAAGTCAGTGTTTTGCAAGTCTCAAGTAAGCCTAAAGTCTTTCATCTCATGTCAAGTCATGGCCTTGAAATTTGAGTCTGTGTAGTCTCTCAAATAAAATGCCATTTTAACAATGCAACAATCTACTACATTTGACAAATGCAATTAATGCATTTAGAATTTTTTTTTTATATATATATATATAAAATGAGACCAGTGTGACCAGACCTAGTTAGATAGAAAAAGAATGCTGACATTTAGCACTCAGGATTCATGTAATGCACACCCTCATTGTTCTTAAACCTGATTGGACGTTAATTGATGCATTCAATGATGCAGATTCAAGGGGAAGATTTGCTGTCTTGCTGAAAATGAAAATAACGGTCACGTTAGTTGAATACTTTGAGGGACACATTTTACTCAACACATTGAATGAAAATGTCAAGTATTTTCAAGTCGACTGACTAAAGTCCGAGTCAAGTCCTGAGTCACTGATGTCAAAGTCCAAGTCACGTTGCAAGTGATCAAAACTGTGACTTGAGTCAGACTCGAGTCCACACCTCTGGTGCTTTTACCCCTAAAGGTACAAATTCACTGTTAGCGCCTGACCTACTCAACTTGGCACAGCCACCGCTTAACATTTCCTTGCAGTTGAAAACAGCTTCCAGCAGTTATTTGGCCTGAAAAAAGCGCATTTCCAAATTCACAGACTCATTTCATACTTTTTTTGTTTAGGCATGAAACTAACCAACTAAGCTAAGGTAACACGGTTAATTAGTACACACACAGCATGTGGATTGATACAAACACAGTAAGCACAAATACAATATTATTTCTTGTACATATTTCTTTTTTATCACCTCGTACTAAAATAAAGCACTTTTTGGGTCATTGCTGCAATGGAATTTTCTGTTGCTTTTCTGTATGAAAAGCACCAACACGGAATGGGGATTGCTGTAGTCTACAAATGATTTTGGCGCCTTTAGTGGTACTATCAAAGGCGTAACAGAAGCAAGATGGTGGCCGCTGAAAAGGAAATAGTGGAAAGTGGCATCAGGAGTTTGCTGGATTCTGTGTGAAAGGCACAGGCGGATAAATGTTACGCTTTTTGTAGAATCTGTGTGAAAGAGGCTGTGGACACAAAAAAGGCCTTTCAGATCAGGCTAAGGCATCATCGTGAACAACTGGTCCCTGTTTGGAACACATGTAGCTGCATTCGCAAAGCATTTTGCCAACCATTTAGATTCCCCAAGTTCAAAATTCCGATTTGGCACTCAGAGAACTCTCATGAGTTCCTTTCAACTCCCCGCTGGTGGCCCCCGACGCTGCCGCCTTGTCTTTGCAAAACAGTCGCATCAGAGTCCCTCGAAATTTCTCGGCCCCGAACAGGTAGATGAGCGGGTCCATGGCGCCGTTGAGGCAGGTGAACAGGGAAGTGAGGCGGTTGGCCAGACTGAGGCCTCTGCGGGTCTGACAGGACACGTCCGGGTGGCTGTAGCCCAGGATGAAGGTGGCCCGGCTCACGTGATACGGCAGGAAGCACACCACGTAAATGAGCATGACCAGGCCGATGGTGCGCAGCGCCCTCAGCTTGAGGGTGGGCTCTAACCTGGAGCCCTGGTGAAGACTGCGAATGATGAGCAGGTAGCAGGACAGTGTGGCCAGGAAGGGCGGCGTGAAGGCCAAGGCGAGCGAGATGAGCGCGTTACGAGACGCTTTCTCTCGGTAAAGCTGCAAACACACCGTGGTGCCGTCCACCTCCGCCGTCTGGTGCGTCACCAGCAGGGGCGCCATGGAGATGGTGACCAGCGCCCAAAGGCTAAAGCTGATAATGTGCGCGTAGCGAGCACGACGAACCTTCAGCGACCTCACGGCATGGACCACCGCCAGGTAGCGGTCCCCCGCCACGCAGGCCAGGAAGTACAAGCTGGCGTACATGTTGACATAAAACAAGAAGCCCGCCAGTCGACAGGGCACCTCCCCGAACGGCCAGTGGCCCCCGGTGAGGTGGTAGGTGGCCCTCAGAGGGAGGATGACGACGTACGACAGGTCGGCCACCGCCAGGTGAGTCAGGAAGATGTTGGCGGGAGAAGACGTGCCGCGCTGGCGGGAGAAGATCCAGAGAGCTAGGCTGTTGCCGTTGAGCGCCAGGAAGAAGACGAGGATGTAGAAGCTTCCAAATAGGATGTTCTCTGTCGTCGACTCTGCCGGCGCACAGCTTTGTGAAGACTGATTGGACAACAGGACGGGCAGCTCTGTGGTTGCCGACTCCATCTTTGTTTCTGAGGGAAGAGAAAGTCTGGTAAACGGCATATTTTAGCTAGCCATAGTTAGCATTCAGGCAGCAAAGTGGCTGACAACAGGACACTCGAAAAGGCATGGAATGTGTGTCACTGTGTAACAATAGCTGCCAGTGTCGCTTGCTAAAAGTGACTTGATTCTCACTCGCTCATCAGTTTTAGACCTCCTGGACACACGCTAAGTCAACAACAGTCAATCTTTTTGGTTTTCCAGCTAATCAGGCCTGACAGTCGTCTGAATCCTTGCACCTGACACTAAGAGCACGAAAAAAGCCATCCATGAGAAAGCCACAAGTCCCAAAAACAGGTGTGGCTACGTATTTAGCGTGACATCATAGCAGCGTGACATAGGAAGACACAACGCAAACGTTAACAAGTCACGCAAATGGCTTTGAATCCTTTCACGTCTGTATTCATTTCCATTGTGTTCAAGATGCTCACACCAGGGGTGTCCAAAGTGTGGCCCGTGGCTGTTTGGTTGTTGGCGCACTGCACATTCCCAAAATAGAATTTAACATCAAAACGAAACAAAAAAAACAAAGGCAAAAATTAAAAAATCTGCAGTAATTTTACAGGAATAAAGTAAAAATATTAAGGAAAAAAAGTTGTAATCTAATGAGAAAAAGTTGTCATTTTATGAGAATAACATAATTCTATGAGGAAAAATAACGTCATTTAAGTAGCTTAAAGTTGAAATATTAAAGAAAAAATATATAGCCGCAATATTAAGAAAAACAAACATAACAAATCAAGTTGTGATTTTTGGAAAATTTGGTTGCGGAAAAAGATATGTCATAAGAATAAAGTCAAAATATTATGGAAATAAAATCCTAATTACGAGAAGAGAAGTTTACAAAAGGAAAGTTGAAACAGTTGAAAAAAAATAGAATTGGGGGAAAAAACAGCTTTAGTTTTACAAGTATAAAGTCCAAATATCAAGACAAAGAAGTCGTATTCTAACAAGAAAAAAAGTCGCAATTTTACGCAAATAAACTCGTAATGTTGGCCTATGGCACATTGTACAAATCAAAGTTAACATCAAAACTAAAAAAAAAAAGAAAAAAAAATCAACAGTAAAAAAGAATAAAAGAGAAAAAAGTATAAAGTCAAAATATTAAGAGGAAAAAAAGTTGTAATCCAACGAGAAAAAGACGTTATTAAGTCCTAATATTCTGAAAAACAAACAATAATTCTTGAAAAATTATGTTTCCGAAAAAGTTTGAATGTTATGAGAATTATGTCAGAATATTATGGCAATAAAATCATAACTACGAAAAGAAAATTTACAAGGAGAAAGTTTAAATAGTAGGGCCCTATGAAATCACTTTTATTTTTTCCCCAAATTCATTTTTACTTTTTCCCCAAATTCAGTTATTTTTTCCAAAATTCATTTTTTTCCATTTTAATTTTTAAAGATTCTGTTTTTTTTTTACTTTTTACCTTATTTTATCACCATAGATTGTGTTTTTTGTGTCACTGAATAAAAGGAAAAATCCTTTTTTTATTGTATTATTTTATTATATTTTATTATAAAACATTTATTGACGCATTACATCATTGAGCAATTTTGGCCAACTTTTCATTTCTATAAAATCCTCCACCAACGATCATATCCATGCTTGTGGTTAAAGAAGACATAGTTGCAGATGCAATTGCAATTGTTTTATTAATGTAAGCTACTTTTTTAAGACACCCATATTTTATTACCACCATTAGACAGGATGTGTACTGCTCTTATTTTGAAGGCCGGAAGTGTGGTGTGTGTTGAAAATGTATTTTGGCTGTTGCTAAGGGAGATAGCTGGCTGGGTGCCTCTTGCTGTCGTGGCTGTCGTCCTTATTTCAGGCAGGAAGTCAGTGGGCATCGTAAAATGCCCGGTTACATTACCTAAAACACAACTCATACAGCCTGAGAGTGTCTGTGTCACACACACGCACACACACACACACACACACACACACACACACACACACAGCCGCACTAGCATGCTCCGCTAAACTAAGCTAACCCAGCCAGCTTACACTGGCCATTGCTGTACGTGTTTCAGTTTGCCGCCTCAACGTATTTAGTTCAGGAGGGGGCTGGTTAGTGTCTGTGAGGACATGCCGCTATGAATGAGCGGTCCGCTGGGGAAATATTTCCCCACCCAAACGTTCCTTCCCCTCACGATTACAGCATTTCATTCACAAAGTCAAATTAAAAACTAAATCGAAAAAACAAAACAAAAGGCAAAAAATTGAAAAATCAGCAGTGATTTTACAAGAATAAAGTCAAAATATTAACAGAAAAAAGGTGTAATCTAACGAGAAAAAGATGTAATTTTTTTAAAAGTCGTAATATTATGAAAAACAAACAAAATAACTGTAAAGTTGTAATTTAAAAAAAAAATTAGAATGCAGAAAAAGTTACGTTACGAGAATTAAGTCAAAATATTATGGGAATAAAATCATAATTACAACAAGAAAAATGAGTATGAAATTAAATTGAAATTATTGAAAAATTTGACCCCCCCCAACAGAAATGCAGCTATAATTTACGAGAATAAAGTCAAAATATTAAGACATATTATATTATTTTAAAAGTTGTATTGTAACAAGAAAAAAAAAAACGCTATTTTACTCGGAATATTATGAGGAAAAATAATGTCCATTTTTTTAGTCATAATATTCAGAAAAACAAAAGAAAGTTGTACATTTTTGGAAAATTAGGTTGGGGAAAAAGTTATAGTATAATAAGAATAAAGGCAAAATATTATGGGAATAAAGTCATAATATTACAAGGAGAAAATGTGAGAAGAAAGTTGAAATATTTTGAAAACGTAAAAAATAAAACAAAACAAAAAAAAAACAAAAAACAAGAAAAACAGCAAAAATGGGGGAAAAAGAGCAAAGACCAAAGTTCATACTACTAAAAGGCTTTTTCATCTACATTACAAAGCTGAGATGCAGTCTTTTCTTGAAATCTATATAACATCTACTGTACATGTGTTGCTTTACAAAACATCAAAGTGGCAAAGTTGCATCCTTTCATTTTTCACGATGTGGCCCTTGCTGGAAAACGTTTGGACACCCCTGAGGTACACCCTACTTTCCACAAACCTATGCCTTCAAATATCCCAAGCCGTAACTTTTCACGAGGCTATTCGATTAGAGTCGATTTAATTAGCATCTTCAAATACAAGACAATATCACGTCATGTGACCTTTAGCTTGGTTGATACTCCCCAATTGTGTCTATCTTGCCTAGATCTGGACATGAAAGTGAATTGTTTCCAAAGAGACTGCAGATAATTGGAGTAAAGTTTGAACAAAGCATGTCCTCATATCGTTCCTACATTCCACATATGTTATCTCTGAGACACACCTCACTTTTAATCATGCGTGTGTGTCCCCTGGGCGTCTCTGACAGGCTGAAGCACCCACGCCTTTTGTTTTATTGTCTTATTTCATTCCTTTTCATCCTTAGACAGCCGTACATCACCGGGGCGGGAACAACAAAGTCTAAAAATAATAAGGAATGGTTGCTGGCTGGCTTCATCTTAACTCTGTTGGCAGCTCCAACACGCCGAAGGGAGTGGTGAGACGAGGCAAAGTGGGGAAAAAATGTGATTAAAATGGAAGATGCAGTAGTGCAAATGTTGAACAAAAAGGATTACGTCTCGATCGCAGACCCAGTCTCAGTTGCAGCTGCGTACACTTGCATGAGGAGTCAGTCGGATGGAGCAGCTGTCTTTGTGTGTGTGCGTGTGGTGGTCCACGACTGTGAGACTTACAATGGGGACGCATCAAGCTGCCAGCATTCAGCAGCACAAACACTGAAAGAACTTATTAGAAGCAGCTGAAAATTAGCATCACATCAGTACGCATCACAAACTGCATCATGGCCATCGGTAGTGCAGTGGTTCAAATAGCTGACTTTGTGGGAATGACACCTTCACAATTACCTTCCATTTAAAGTTTTGCACTACTTGGATAGTGAAAAACCTCTGAAGGACAAGTGGTCACAGTAATGTGTGTAATTGCAAAAATGTAATGAAATGTACCCGCTGCTCCTTTGGACGTGTTAAATTGTAAACTTGAACTTTTGTTACAATACAGTAACAATACAACACTTTGTAATACAACTACATTCATTTTTCCCTTGCTTGTGTCCCAGTTCAGACCCGCCCATAGTCCAGTACGAGTCCACATCCCAGCAGTTGGGAGCCCCTCCATCCATCAGTCCACCTAATTTCTTATTTTGTAGCATAACTCAGGATATGATACTATCACCATGGGCAGTGGCGGAGCGGCGTGGTGGCCACCTCACTGGCCATGTAGACATTTCAGGTACCAACTTATTGCCACCCCTATGTGAGTAATGGTCTCACTGGCCAAGGGACAAAATGCGACTATATATACTGTATATATCTATATATATAGAGAGATATAGATATATATATATATATAAGGGACAAAATGTGACTATATATCTATATATATCTATATACTGTATATATAGATATATATATGACAAAATGTGACTATATATCTATATATATCTATATACTGTATATATACTGTATATATAGATATATATATATAGTCGCATTTTGTCCCTATGACTATGTATTTTTTAATTGAAATTGAAAGATTACACTTTTTTTACGGTCAAATTTATGATGATCCCCCCCAGATATTTGATTTATTTTTATTTTTTTAATATATAAATTTGACTGTAAAAATACAGTTTGACCCTATTTTTAAATTAAAATTAAAAACAAAATAAAATAAATGCATGATCCTTTTTAAAAATAAATTCAAGTTCTAAATATTTTAAATTTATGATAATTGATCTTAAAACTCAAATTTATTTAAAAAAAAATCATAAATATGACCATAAGAAAATAGTTTAATCTTATTGTTAAATTAAATACAATAAAATATTTCCCCCACCACCCAGATTTAATTTCTTATTAAATATATTATGCATTTATTTTATAAAACTGCATTTTAATGGCAACATTTACGATTTTTTAAATAAATATTTTGAGGGGAAAAATGACCATAAAAAATACACTTTAAAATACAATGATACAGTAAATGCATAGTCAGAAAACAAAAAATTCAGAAACCATGTTTCAGTATGGAATATCAATATTTGCTGCTGTATGGATACTGTACCATAACGGACATACTATATGACAAATCTCTATATAGGAACATTTTGTGCGACTCCTATTGTATTCGTTAACCTGTTCAGTGCCATGGCAGAAACTGGAGACTACCCCAGTTGACGACACCCACGCTGAACTGGTTGCTCCATCAATGGCAGGTTTATTGTGAGGAGGGTTTATTTTGCAGGAATTGACCTCTTCAAAGCCAGCTATGTGAACCACTACACTGTGGCTGACCGGGTTACAAACACATGCAGTTTGCCGAAGTGACTTTTGAGGGGGAGAAAACGGCTGAAAAGACTCACCAGAGATTGTTGAAGGAAAAAAGTTGGTTGGTGCAGCGGAGCAGAGCAGCGCCTGGAGCCTGGACGACAAGACGGGGGCCCCTGCTAGACAAAGAGCGCGGTCCTCTCACCTCTCCTCTCTCTTTCTCCCTCAAGATGTTCTCTCCAATGAGACTGAAGCTCTTTTTGTGTCTCAACAAATTTGATAACAGGGAGGGAGTCTCGACGGGAGACTTTGGCTTGAACCTTGACCCCACCCTTTCTTCCTCGCCTCCCTCTCTTCAGTGAGCCACTTGTGTGCTTCACAATAGCCCGAGTCAGGGTAAGCGGCTCATGTTAGCGGCGAGGAGAAGAATGGCATGCCTTAGCAAGGGGCGCGCTTCTCTGCTATGACTCCATGGAAACAAGGCCCCCCCCCCCCTTCCCTCTTGCTGATAGTCTTGTTAATTGACACGTTTATGACTGAAGCCTCAGTGATGATCTCCTCTGGATGCTCCACAGAGGGTCCCATGCAAGAGCAAAACAAGAACGCTGCTGCTGGTGGGAGAAGGAGGTGGGGGGATGCGAACGCTTGGAAGAAACAGAGGCCCTTGTTGGCCCCCGCCTCCTGGGGGCATTCTCAATTGGAATGCCCAAAATAATCAGTCACATAGCCGTGGGACAGATGTAGAGAGATTGGGGGGGGAGGGATTATAATATTTCTTTTATAGTCCAAGATCACAGATGTCCATGGAGACACATCAGGCCTTTCTCCGCTTGTGTCCCCCCCTTATGCAAATGTGTTCTATCGGTGGATGTGCACAACTTCTAATTGGGACAAACCTCCTCACACACATGCACACACGCACACCCACACACACAAGCTTTGTGGGCCTCAGACGCTCTGTCTGCTGTGTGTACCCCCCTCCATGACCACCAAAGCCTTGTGTCCATATAAAAATGGTCCTCCTTTGGGACGCTTCAGAAGGACTTTTGATAGAAACTGAAACTCAGTCACTTGCTGGTTTATTATGCTTTTCTGTTGATGGCAAAGAAACAATTCTTTTCTGTTGATGGCAAATAAACAATCACAACATTTTACTAAACGAGTCCAGTGGTTGCACGCTAGGACAAGGAGCTTCTACAGTAGGTTGTAACACACTGTCTGTGTCAGCCGAGGCCTTCAAGGGCAGACTTCACCATCGTGTGGATTCCCGCAATCCAAAAACATGCACGCTAGCTTCACTTTCTCAAGTCCATATTTGCAAACTCTTTGATCCTCTCATTTGCTCCTCCCACAAGAGATTCCACGGAGGTGTCGAGGAAATAACTCCATGCTTCCGTGGGGACGTCAATCAAACACGATGTCTGTGTTATTAGAATAACTGCTTCATGCTTGATGCAAAAGCCAAGCTATAAAACTCTATCTGGTTCCTAAAATACTGTTACCACTTCAGAATGGGCCAAGGAAATGACCACGGAAATAAATATCTGTTTGACTTGTGTTGACATTGTGATCCACATTAAAAGGATCAATAAACTGCTTTCTGGAGCAGACTTTGTCAGTCTGTTAGGTGATATTTTATGTATACAGTACATGCTATGCTCATGTTATATGCATATTTCCATTTTCAGTATTGAGACAAGTGTCCTTCACAGAGGTTTAAAGGAAAACTGCACTTTTTTGGGAATTTTGTCCATCATCCACAATACTTATGTGAGACATGAATACATATGTCTCCCTTTTCTGTGCATTGTAAAGATATAAAAACAGACAGCCCATGAGCGCATGTACCTGTTTGGGACCCACTTATTACGCCTATTCAGCCTTATTAAAAATTACTCCAAAAAGCTCCAACAATGCTCCATTTACATATAATGTGACGTGCGTACAGCTACCGCCAAACTACAGCGACATTGTTGCTGCTATTACTAACATTGTTACGCCGATCGAACTACGTAACTGGCGCATTGACACTGAGCCATAACACACCGGCTAGCTACTAGCTGGCTATCGACCAGCTTCACCGCAGACAGCGTCGCGCTCACGACGCCTCAGACCACTGCAAAAAAGGTAAGGCTACATATTTGAGCCGACACCATTGCTGCTGTGTTTTTATTTCTGAGTTTGGAAAAGTTAACGCCAGGTGTAAGCGTTCGTTTCTGTATTGCTACGTGAAATCAATGTGCCGAGGAAGGAAGTTCCGGTAATGCTTGGAATGGCCAAAATATGCAAAATACTCTTAAGTATTACATGTTATCACGAATGTACATACAGTGGTGTGAAAAAGTGTTTACCCCTTCCTGATTTCTTATCTTTTGAATGTTTGCCTTTAATTTTTCAGATCAAACAAATTCAAATATTAGTCAATGACAACACAACTGAACACAAAATTCAATTTTTAAATGAAACTTTATTACTAAAGGAGAAAAAAAAAATCAAAACCTATATGGCCTTTGTGCAAAAGTGATTCCCCCCCCCCATTAAAACATAACTGAGATTAATTGAGATCTGTCAGTGTAAAAAAAGGTTTTAACGCCCTTTCTAAAGCTTTGGGACTCCAGCAAACCACAGAGAGACCCATTGTCCACAAATGGCGAAAAAATGGAACAGCGGTAAACCTCCTAGGAGTGTCTGGCCAACCAAAATGACCCCAAGAGCGCAGCGACGACTCATCCAAGAAAAAGCCCCCACAACAACATCCAAAGAACTGCGGGCCTCACTTGCCTCAGTTAAAGGGATAGTTTGGATTGTTTTACATGACGTTGTATGACATCCCCATCAGTAGTGTACTACAGCAACAGTGACTTACCACCCTCCCCCTCCCTTAATAAAAAGTTTCATTTAAAAACTGCATTTTATGTTCAGTTGCGTTGCCATTGACTCATATTTTAATTTGTTTGATGATCTGAAACATACGTGTGACAAACATGCAACAAAAAAAAAAGAAATCAGGAGGGGGGCAAACACTTTTTCACACCACTGTATGTGTTCACGTCTCGCATAAGGATTGTGGATGATGGGCAAAATGCCAAAAAATGTGCAGTTTTCCTTTGCAGTATTAACCTACAATGTTGAAATGAATGTTAAATAATCTAGAACATAACAGCTATTCTGTGCTTTTTGTCCATGTTTGTAGTCTGTTTTGACAAATATATAGTAGTGAAACCAATAGCTTTTGGGGTTTTACTTGTATAATATACAGTAATCCCTCACGTTATATTTTGTGGCCTCACTCTATTACGGTTTTTCCAAAATATATTACGGTAATTCATAAATCATGCTGTTTTGTGGGTGAGTACAGCCTATTATTAGCAAAATGGCTAAATGAAGTAAAATACAAATCTAAGGCATTCCGAAGATGCATTCAAAGACGTTGTGGTGATATGGACTATTCTACACTGGTCACTAGATGTCAGTAATGTCACTGTAATGTAGGGTGAGGCACACCAGCACCAGACTTGGCTTTTATTTTAGGTTTGAATTATCTGACAACAGGCACAATAATCTCTAAAACGGGCTACTGCTGCGGCCGTAACCCACGCCAAGCTAATGCTCAACTCTGAACCCCTGACGTCACTCCCTGTTCGCCCCCTACTCAGCTCCCTTAGCACCAGAACACATTCACAGCAACACACAGGAGCACAAGCCTTATTTATGTCTTAAATGGCTTATCTTCTCTTATTATGTCTACTACATTGGGTAATAGGAGCGTAAAGGTGACTATAGGGGTGTTAAAAACCATATTTAGAAGGATCTAACTACAGAAATATTCTATTTATAAATGAGGAATCATACTTCGTGGAAATTCACTTACACGCTTGGGTCTGGAACCCATTAACCGTGATAAACGAGGGATTATGTTTTGTATTAATATATAGTATGATTTTGTAGATAGTGAAATGATAGAAGCCCCTTTTCCAGTCCAGGAACATTTAGTTCCTGGTAACTAAAAGCTTCCGTGGCCCTATTTTGTTTTGCTTTTAGCTCAAAGTCGTCAGCCATGCAGATATGTTAAGCGTTGCAAACCCCGCCTAAAGGTTCCAGGAACTAGAAGTACCACATGCAAAGGTGGGTCAAATTTGGTTCCTCCAGAATGACCAGGAACTGCAATTGAGCCCCTGTTCCTGTGGTCCAAACACACATTCTGGGGTAAAGTCCTGGTTCAGTGGAAAAGAGGCTATACTGTATATAATGTTTGCATAGTAAAAGTAATAAATACATATCAGCCGTGTTTGCTATGACATGATTAGCCTCGTCACGGAACACATTGCTAGTGGGGTTCTTATGTAATGCTTAACTTTTTGCATAATTTTGCTCATGCACGAGCACCTGCGGGTTGGCGCCATCAGTTGAAGCGCTGGCTCCTGTTCGGGGCCGGCCTCCTCTCCTGCAGGTACATGTTGACGTAGGAGGTGATGAGGTCGTCCATCTTGTAACCCTTCAACACGGCGACACGGCGCTCATACTGTGTGACACATTCGCAAAAACCGCAACTGCACCAAAAGAGAACTCACCAGCGACGTTTCACACAGGAATTTGCTCCCCTTCACCAAATTGCCGATGGTCATGTGGAAGTATGTGCTTCCGCTGCACCAGCTGGCGATGCTGTTGAAGGGGTGGTTAGCTAGCACTTCCTGCAGGACGAGGGAATGCTTAAGTTAAAGGGGGTCCTACCCCGCTCGTTTCAGTGGCTTTTAAAATTGTATTGAATCCCAGTGGACCACTATAGGAAGTTAATTTTAGTAGAGTTGTGTACAGGGTAAGTCTGCATGCTTCTACTCTTGGCCAACAGCCCCCCACCAATAATATGAGCTGCACACGAACACGCCCCCTCAAACGGTTATCAGGAAACTGTAAATAATTGGATATAATTGGATGAATCTGGTGTGGAACTTTGCTTTGTTCATCAAACAGCTGTCCGTGAAGTGGCAAGAGCAGAAGGGGTAGGTCTTTAGCCCCCCCGAAAACATAGCTACCTTACTCTGGTTTAGATACACAATTCTTACATCCACAAAAACACTGGCTGCCATTTTCATGAAAACACTACAAGCGGTACTGAGCAGCAGCGGCGGCAAGTGGCCATACATGCCGCAATAAAATCAGTATGAGATGCTACAAACCTTGGTTTTAGGATGGATGATTGTCAGTCCCTGTTTGCTGATAGCGATCCGCACAATGTCCGGGAAGTTTGGCTCAGATGTTTGCTGAAATCAAGAGAGTGGTTCGTCATGGTTGCTGGCATGTGACACAGTGAGAATGACAAATGGAGGACGCAAGGGCTCACCTTCACTTCAAAAAAGGCACAGCCAAAGGTCGGCCAGCGACACACCGCCTTCAGAAATGCCACCTTGGCCTCCTCCACACTCATGCCCGCTTGCTTGTTGTAAGAGGCGACGATGCTCTGATGTGCACAGAAGAAAAAACACATTCAGTCGCGCAGGAGACCAGGCGATGGCGACGACAACAACGTCGAGATAACCGAACCTTCTTCCACTCGTTCTCAGACATGGCCTTCAGCTGGTCGGAGGGGACCAGCTCCTTCAGCAACTTGGGAATCGACACAAACTGGCTCTTGTCATTGCCAACTTTTATGCGGAAGAGCATAGACGCAATGTTGACCATTTCCTCTTTGGTGCACACGTGGTAGCCCCTCAGGTACTTGGGTACTTCCTGGAAGAGACACACACACACACACAAAAACCAACTGTAGAATTGTGGAGATGCTTGGTCGATGAGACGAAGACAAGTTGAATCAACAGTGTATTCTCCACTTCTCCACCAAGAGGTCTAAAAACACACCCTATTGAAGGCACCCCTTGGTGACTGTCATAATATTGTGGGTCACCAGACTGTCCTGTCTAAGATGTGTGGGACAAACAGGCCATTATAGTGTAGTGTGCCACGTGGTTGATCTGAAATCATCAAATGCACCTGTGGGAAGTGAAAGATGAGGTCAGCCTCCATATCCCTGCCAGGGATCACGTTAAACCACAACTTCCTCATGAAGAAGACCACGTAGGGCATGTTGACTTGCCCGCCTGCAGGTCACACACACATGCATTAGGCTGTATGTACATGCAGACAATAATCAACAGTGTCAACTATTTATACCATCTTTAATGCGTTTGCTCTTCTTGGACCAGTCTGTGATTTGCCTCAGGCTGTCAAAAAAGTAGTCAGCGTCATTCAGACTGAGGACCTGGAATAAAAACACAAATTACCGTGGAACCTCAGTAAGCGTTTTTTCCAAGTAACGTTGAAAACGCCAAAATGTTGGCTCGGTTTGCATACATGCCGTATAGTATGGCGGTGTCTTGCCGTGTGTTAAAATATATTCTTAATGTATTTTTTTTTAATCACAAAACGTCCTTGTTACCCCTCCGTGAATCACCACCTTACCGTGGTGGAGGGGTTTGTGTGCCCGAGTGATCCTAGGAGCTATGTTGTCTGGGGCTATATGCCCCTGGTAGGGTCTCCCAAGGCAAACAGGTCCTGGGTGACGGACCAGACCAAGAGTGATTCAGAAGACCCCTATGAATAAACACACGAGGAGAGACCGCACCTCGCCCGGTAGTGGGATACCGGGGCCTCACCCTGGAGCCAGGCCTGGGGGAGGGGCTCGCAGGCGAGCGTCTGGTGGTCGGGCTTTCACCCGTGGGACCCGGCCGGGCTCAGCCCGAAGAAGCCACACGGGATCTCCCCCCCGTAGACCCACCACCTGCGGGGGCAAGCATAAGGGTCCGGTGCATTGCGTTTTGGGTGGCGGTCGAGGGCGGGCACCTAGGCGACCTGGTCTTCGGCGGCCAAATCTGGTTCTTGGGACATGGAACGTCACTTCTCTGGCGGGGAAGGAGCCCGAACTTGTGAGAGAGGTTGAGACATTCCGACTAGATATAGTCGGACTCACCTCGACCCACAGTTTGGGTTCTGGATCCAAACTCCTCGAGAGGGGTTGGACCTTGTTCTACTCTGGAGTTGCTGCAGGGGAGAGGCGGCGAGCTGGTGTGGGCTTATTAATAGCCCCCCGGCTCGGTGCCTCTGTGTTGGAGTCATCCCCGGTAAACGAGAGGGTCATTTCCCTACGCCTTCGGGTTGGGGAAAGGGTCCTGACTGTCGTTTGTGCGTACGCGCCAAACGGCAGTTCAGAGTACCCAGCCTTCCTGGAGTTCATCAGAGGGGTGCTGGAGAGCACCCCAACTGGTGACTCTGTCGTTTTGCTGGGAGACTTCAACGCCCATGTGGGCAATGACAGTGTGACCTGGAGGGGCGTGATTGGGAGGAACGGCCTCCCCGATCTGAACCCGTGCGGTGTGATGTTGTTGGACTTCTGTGCGAACCACAGTTTGTCCATCACAAACACCATGTTCCAGCATAAGGATGTCCATAAGTGCACATGGCACCAGGACACCCTAGGGCGCAGGTCTATGATCGACTTTGTAGTCGTATCATCAGACCTGCGTCCGCATGTTTTGGACACACGGGTAAAGAGAGGGGCTGAGCTGTCAACTGATCACCACCTGGTGATGAGTTGGATTAGATGGCGGGGGAGGATGCCGGACAGACCCGGGAGACCCAAACGTGTAGTGAGGGTGTGCTGGGAACGTTTGGCAGAGTCTCCTGTTCGTCGAGTCTTCAGCTCTCACCTCCGGCAGAGCTTCTCCTGCATCCCGGGGGAGGACGAGGATATCGAGTCCGAATGGGCTCTATTCCGTGCCTCCATTGCTGAGGCAGCCGATCGGAGCTGCGGCCGCAAGGTGGTCGGTGCCAGTCGTGGCGGCAAGCCCCGAACCCGATGGTGGACACCAGAGGTCAGGGCTGCCGTCAAGCTGAAGAAGGAGTCCTATCGAGCATGGATGGCTTGTGGGACTCCTGAAGCAGCTGACGGGTACCGGCAGGCCAAGCGGCACGCGGCTTCGGCGGTGATCGAGGCAAAAACTCGGGTGTGGGAGGAGTTCGGTGAGGCCATGGAACACGACTTTCGGTCGGCCTCGAAGAGGTTCTGGCAAACCGTCCGGCGCCTCAGAAAGGGGAAGCAGTGCCCGGTCCACACTGTTTACAGTGGGGACGGGAGCCTGCTGACCTCGACTGAGGATATAGTTGGGCGGTGGAAGGAATACTTTGAGGCCCTTCTCAATCCCACTGACATACCTTCCCTAGAGGAAGCAGAGACTGAGGATACGAACGCGGACAGTTCCATCACCGTGGCTGAGGTATCTGGGGTAGTCAAAATGCTCCCCAGTGGCAAAGCTCCGGGGGTGGACGAGTTTCGCCCTGAATTCCTCAAGGCTTTGGATGTTGCGGGACTGTCTTGGCTGACACGTCTCTTCAACATTGCGTGGAAGTCGGGAACAGTACCTCTGGATTGGCAGACTGGGGTGGTGGTCCCCCTTTTCAAGAAGGGTGACCGGAGGGTGTGTTCCAACTATAGGGGGATCACACTCCTCAGCCTCCCTGGGAAAGTCTATTCCAGGGTGCTGGAGAGAAGGGTACGACCGTTAATCGAACCTCGGCTACAGGAGGTGCAATGTGGTTTTTGTCCTGGTCGCGGAACACTGGACCAGCTCTACACCCTTGCAAGGGTCCTGGAGGGTACTTGGGAGTTTGCCCAACCGGTCTACATGTGCTTTGTGGACCTGGAAAAGGCATTCGACCGTGTCCCTCGCGGTGTCCTGTGGGGGGTGCTCCGGGAGTATGGGATTGGTGGCGCGCTACTACGTGCCATTCAGTCCTTGTACAACCGGAGCAGGAGCCTGGTTCGCATTGCCAGTAGTAAGTCAAGCCTGTTTCCGGTGAACGTTGGCCTCCGCCAAGGCTGCCCTTTGTCACCGATTCTGTTCATAATTTTCATGGACAGAATTTCTAGGCGCAGCCAAGGTGTCGAGGGAGTCCAGTTCGGGGGCACTAGGATCTCATCTCTGCTATTTGCAGACGATGTGGTCCTGATGGCCTCATCGAGCTGTGACCTGCAGCGTTTACTGGGACGGTTTGCATCTGAGTGTGAAGCTTCTGGGATGAGACTCAGCACCTCCAAATCCGAGGCCATGGTTCTCAGTCGGAAAAGGGTGGATTGCTCCCTCCGGGTTGGGAATGAGGTCCTGCCCCAGGTGGAGGAGTTCAAGTATCTCGGGGTCTTGTTCACGAGTGAGGGAAGGTTGGAGCGTGAGGTCGATAGGCGGATCGGCGCAGCGTCTGCAGTAATGCGGTCGCTGTACCGGACCGTCGTGGTGAAGAGAGAGTTGAGCCGGAAGGCAAAGCTCTCAATTTACCGATCAATCTATGTTCCCACCCTCACCTATGGTCATGAGCTTTGGGTCATGACCGAAAGAACGAGATCGCGGATACAAGCAGCTGAAATGAGTTTTCTTCGTAGGGTAGCGGGACTCACCCTAAGAGACAGGGTGAGGAGCTCGGTTATCCGAGAGGAGCTCAGAGTAGAGCCGCTGCTCCTTCACATCGAGAGGAGCCAGCTGAGGTGGCTCGGGCATCTAGTCCGGATGCCTCCCGGACGCCTCCCTGGTGAGGTGTTTTGGGCATGCCCAGCCGGGAGAAGGCCCCGGGGAAGACCTAGGACACGCTGGAGGGATTATGTCTCACAGCTGGCCTGGGAACGCCTCGGTGTCCTCCCGGTGGAGCTGGAGGAGGTGGTCGGGGACCGGGAAGCCTGGGCTTCCCTATTGAGACTGCTGCCCCCGCGACCCGGACCCGGATAAGCGGAGGAAAATGGAATGGAATGGAATGGAACGTCCTTGTTAGAAGTCTATTAGCTTGCTAATACATGGAAACAGGAAGCAGAAGTCAGCTCCATCACCCGTCTATGATGTCATCTAGCACAGTTATGCCACACCTCTTAAAAATGTTAACACGAAACACATTTTTATAGTCTTACAATTATAGTTTTAGACGCAATAAACAATAAACAACACGCAATAAAAAAAAATTGAAAAAAAATGTAAATGCATATAAATAAGGAACAAAAGGGATAAATTAACTTTTAAGGTTACTTTTACTTTCATTGATAACATGTGTTAATAAAGACACAATGTGGCAGCGAGATCAACAACAGTGAGATGTGTTTTGCTTGGAGTCATTTCTTGAATTCAGGAGTGTTTCTGACCTCCTTTATCAAAATGCTGCAACTTGCAACTTTCTTTGGCTACATTTTGGATTACTTTGCAGCCTTGATCAAAAGAAAAGCAGAGACTTGAGGTGAAAAACACTATTGAAGTAAAAAAAAAAAAACAAAAAAACTCATGACATTTCACGTTTCACGAAGGTGGTGTCTGTGTTGATCTTGATGCCACATCGTGCCATTGGCAAAAACCACGACTTCAATGAAGGCCTTGTGCCCACAAGACATTTTATTCTGAAAGAGAATCTTGTCACCTTTTAATCTTGCGAGATCTTGTGACACAAGATCCTGTGACGCCCCTCATTTCTACACATTTGAATTGTTTGCTGCATGTAAAACTATAATTGTAAAACTATAAAAACGTGTTATGTGCTAACATTTTTGGCTTTCTGGAATGGATTAAATGGATTTACATTTCTCATGGGAAAAATTGATTTGGTTAGAGTACATTTCAGGTAGAAACAACAGATTAATGATGCCAAGCAAGGTTCCACTGTATCGACTGTCAGTTCTTCATATTCAAGATGAAGTGCGAGGCAGACCTTGTCGTGTGTTTTAATGAAAATGCTGAAGCCATCCGCTGACGCCAGTTCCAGCTTGCTGGAGATGTTCTTGATCAGATCTTTGATCTTGGTGCTGGTCGCCACCTCAAATATCTGCAGACGGAACAGTTAGCCAGAGCTCGTAAGAGAGTTCTTAGCTATCTTAGCTGTAGCTTGCCAGTTCATTCGTACCTCCCCAGTGTCGTTGGGAAAGTGGACTTTGTGGAAGATCTGCGTGCTGTTCTGCTGGATGGCGTCCACTTCCACCTGGTGTGGCGGCAGCTTCCTGGGTTCCATCCTGCACCAAGACAGACAAGTCAAAACACAAGCGAGCACACGCACACACACCACCTACGTCATTTAGGACAACGGCATCTGTTAACATGTCATGATGAGGGTGAAACTCTCAAATAGAACCTTCCTGACCTCAAAGAGCTCTTCAGTCGCTGAAGGCAGTCGGACGCCAGCGGCTCTCTGCGGCGCGACTCCAGGAATCGTTGGGTGTGCTTCAGAAGCGACTGGCTAGGAGGAAAGAGGCCACAGCAGAGCCACAGCAGCTGCCAGCCTTGCTCCATACTGAACCTGTGTCAAAATGAACATCACACCCCAAGAATGAGGACCATCCAAATGTCTCAGCGAATACATTTATTATTTATTGGGATGTAAAAAGCACAGTGGCGTACCGGTTGTTATTGCTGCTCATCTGCTTCATAATCTGGCAGTAGATCTCATCTCTGAGGGCCTCGTTCTCAGTGGCTGGCCCGAAGATCTGGTCGGTGAGCTCCAGAGGACTCTGCATCTGCTTGGTGGGGTAATCTCCCATGTACTTGAGGACGGGTGCACAGGAGTCAGGGAGGAGTACAACAACAAGTAGGACATGTCGCTGTGTGATGTCACTCTGCAGCAGCAAAGGATATCAGTGAAAGCCAGGCAGGCTTTGTGGCTCAGGTCCGGGTTGCCCACCAGTCTTTTGAGGAGGGGCTGTCTGATGGGCTCCCTGGAGTTCAACCACAGCCTCTCAGGTGCGGCATTTCTTGACATCACCTGCCGGTTCACATCGTTCACAGGCTGCCTGTGCGATCAGAGAGTCAAGATCTTTGCTTGAGCTTCATCCTGCAGATCAACTGCTTGGTAACAACGTTAGAAGAGCAAAGAGCAAATACAGCATTCCCTCGTTTGTCACAGTTACGGTAATCGTTCCAGACCTGACTGTCATCAGTGAATTCCCGCCAAATCAAATGTTTTCATAGCTATAGCATAGAAAACCTGTTAAAGACTTTCTAAATATGGTTTTTATTACATTCCATTAAATAACACCCCTGTAGTCACCTTTACACTCCTATTACCCAATATAGTAGACATAAGAGTAAATAAGTCATTTTAAAGAAGACTTGCGCTTGTTTATGTTGCTGTGCATGTGTTCCCTAGGGGAGGAAATGATGTGGGAGGTTCAGAGTTGAGTTTTAGCTAGCAGTAGCCCGTGTTATGGATTATTGTGCCTGTTGTGAGGTAATTCAAACCTGCAATAAAAGCCTATTGTTCCGACAATCAAGTCCGGTGTGTGTGTTTCACCCTACAGTTCAGTAACATTACTGACGTCTAGTGACCAGTGTAGAATACTACATATCATCACAACATCTTTGAATGAGTCTTCTCAATCCCTTATATTTTCATTTTACTTCATTTAGCCATTTTTATGCTTGAAAATGCTTCATTGAGGCAAGACAACACATAACACTTGCTTAAATATGCATTTTTTTTACTAATAATAGGTCATATTCAACCACGAAACAGCATGATTTATTTATTAATCAATATATTTTTGAAAAAGCATGATAGAGTGAAGCCTATGTGAAGAGCCAAGGGATTACTGTACCTGAAATATTCGAGGGAGAACTCCTTCAGCGTAACAGGAGCGACTCGCTCCACCGTGCCCGTCTCCTTCTGGTTGGCCAGGATGTTCTTCCGCTGATTCGGAGATAGATTGAGCAGACTCTGACATGGAAATCAAAACCACATTTAAAATTCTACACCTGAGATCTTGTCATGTAAAAAAAAAAAAAAAAAGTGTTGTAGCTGTCTCCGTACCATAACCTCATTTGTGGGTTTGCTGAGTGTTGGCAGAATTGAGATTGCCTCCATGGGGACGGCTCCTGTTTTTCCTGTGCTGGAATTCTGCCCGTTGATCCATCCTCGTTGCTCAGAGAATTCATTGTCTTTCAGTATGACGATGAGCTCTCCCTTCTTGAAACTGAGAAACGTGGGATCGTCTGACAAGAGAATGGACTCAATGAGCGCTTATCAATGAGTGCGGTGGTCAAGACAAGGTGTGCTGACCAACCTTGCTTGTCCATCTCCTTCAGCGCCACGGCGTATTGCGAGCGCTCGGTCAGCCCGCTGAGGAACATGGTGACCAGCTCGGCCATGTCCTCGGCTGTGGATCCACTCAGCGTGAAGTCTCCCTTCAAGGTCAGAAGAGACACGGCTGGGCCTTTCGCCCCTCTGGATAAGGCGAGACAACACTCAAGTGTAAACCGATTACCAATCTCATCATGTTATCGCACTCTGAAGCCGACTAGTCCCTACCTTGTGGAGTTGACTCCAGTAACTTCTGGGAAAGAGAGTTCCAGAAGCCTCTTTTCCCGCTCATCTAGGAAGGTGATACCAGTCCAGTTTATGGCCACGATGAACTTGTTCTTGGTCAGAGGGGGACCTGCAAAAGGTGTCAATTAGGGCGAACTCACATGCAGTGTTCCCTTTTTTAGTGCGGGGGATAGGTTCCCAAAATGGCCTGTAATAAGTGAAATCTGTGAAGTAGCCAACTTTTTTTTTCTTTTTTTTTTACAATTAAAATTTGTTTTAGCTGTAAAAGCCCTCACCATACACTTTATGCACTTTTGTCAGACAGGCATTAACATTTTCTCACATTTCTCTCTTGTTTAAACACTCTCAAAGTTCAAATTTCGTTTTAATTTTAATGATCAACCTACTCGGTGGGACACAAGAAATTATGAAGTCCTCCTCTGACCATGCCTATTCTTTTGTATCCTGGTTAAAACATACAGTATTGCTCCTGCCGTCGTATTTCATCTTCCTGTCCCACTCCTTGAACCGAAGATTCATTGTTTCTGTAATGGCGCCCTAAAGCTGGTTAGCTTCTTCTGTTGTTTATTGGCGGTTAGCAAGCAGCTCACCACAAGTCACCATTGACCACAACAGGAAACGGCACAAACTAGATTGATGGACAATGGTCTACAGCCAATCAGGACGCAGAACACAAAGGGGCATTCTCGCTTAGCCGGTAAGGACTGTTGTGGCTCTATATTTAGCCGGTTATTGTCTACTGTGGGTTCCTAATATGCTCGTACAGGCACGTAAACACACAGTGAGACAAGGTGGAGCTGCACTCTCTTCATCTCTCACATGAGTATACAACACCCTGTACTGTTAGCAGTAGTAAATACAATAACAGACACATACAACAGAGCACCGATAGATCGCTCTGATACACCACAAGGATGCAGAACACAATGCATGTTCATACGCTGTTAAAAAAAACATGCAAAATTGCACTTTAAAAAAACAGTGAAAGGTGAACCGTGATGTAGCGAGGAAACACTAACAGCAGGGGTCTCACGGCCCGTTGGGCCATTGTGACGGATTTCCACAAGAGATGGTCAGAGGTACTTCAGCTTGCTTAAAGGAAGCAGCTCTTTATTTGGCCAAGCAATAGCCAACAATGACCTCATCACAGTAAACACACATAGGGCAGCTACCACTACTATGGGGATTACAGTAACCCCTCGTTTATCGCGGTTAATTGGTTCCAGACCCAATCGTGATAAGTGAATTTCCGCCAAATAGGATTTCTTACATATAAATGGAATATTTTCACAGTTATGGGTTACTTAGACCTGTTTACAACCTTCTAAATACGTTTTTTAAAACATTATTAGAGCCCTCTAGACATAAATAACACCCGTATAGTCACCTCTACACTCATATTACCCAATATTAATATATCCATCCATTTTCTATGCTGCTTATCCTCACTATGGACACGGGGTATACTGGAGCCCATCCCAGCTGACCGCCTGAGTGAGAGGCGGGGTACACCAGCCAATCGCAGGGCACACAAAAGACAATCATTCACACTATGAACAATTTAGAATCGGCAATTAACCTAACATGCATATTTTTGCAATGTGGGAGGAAACCGCAGTACCCTGACAAAACCCACGCACGCACGGGGAGAACGTGCAAACTCCAAACTCTGTGTGGCCAACATACTAACCACTTGGCCGCCGTGCTGTACATAGAGAAAATAGAACATTTTAGAGAAAATAGGCCAAGACATAAATAAGACTCATGCTGGTGTGTGTTGCTTCCGGATGTGTGGACAGGAAGTGAAGTGAAGTTGGGGGTTGTACGTTTAGAGTTGTTAGCTAGATTAGGGCCACAACAGTAGCCTGTGATATTATTATTATTATTATGTTCTTATTGTGCCTGTTGTGTTAGAATTCAAATCTGCAATAAAAGCTTGTTGTCAACTCTGGTGCATGTGTTACAAGTGACACCTAGTGGCCAGTGTAGAATACTACATTTAATCAATGTCTTTTAATGCCTTATGCTGTATGTATGTATATTTTAGTTGATTTAGCTATTTTTATGCTTGACAATGCTTAATTTAGGCCAAGAATACATATAATTAGCTTAAATATGCATATTGTTTTACTAATAATAGGCTGTATTCAATCACGAAACATGTATTAATTGATAAATAATTTTGAAAAAAACGCCAGAGTGAGAGCAAGATGCTCGAACTGCAAAGTAGCGAGGGACGACTATAATACAAAAGCAACTTTTTTTTACAAAACAGAAACTGCAAGGCATGCTGGGAACCGAGAAGCACACTGCAAAAAAGCACGTGAATTCAATGACATGTCTTTATTACGAACACAACTGTAGTCGCAGGTCAGGAATTGTACTGTGGGTTTGACTTTTGGATCATTTTGAGTCTTTCAATTTCCTTTCTATTATGAATGGTGTCCGTTATCATTAAAGAATGTGCCTTGAGCGATGGCGTTACAGTCATTCTGTCACTCCGCTTCACTGCATGCCAAGACCACCCTCCACTTCCAAAAGAGGGGAAGAGTGCCGCACCTGGGTACGATTCAGTGCGCTTCATCTAGCTAGTCCAGTACCATGCTTTAAGTGCAAAGTGGCCCAGGGGCCTACCTGACACCTTGATGACCTCAAAGAACCTGGAGAAGAAGATGGGCCACTTCAGGCGGGCGTGGTCGATTATCTCCATCTTGACGGAATCCGCCTTTCGCTGGGAGCTCAGATAGGAACCCTGATGAGGTTGGAAGGAAAACCTATACCTTAGATTCTCCTCATGCTCTTCAGGCAGAATGATGTGTAATGCCACTTACCTGAGCGTGGGCTGTGCTGACCATTTGCACCCATTTGGCTTCAGACTTGGCCTCCAGCAGAGGGTTGTAGATGCAGGCCTGTACTGCCTCCTTCACCTCCTCCGCAGAGCTGTTGGAACCATGCTGGATGTAGAGGTACTTGGCGGCCAGCTGAACAAAATCATCTTCCTGTATCGAGTACAGTTGAGCACATTGTTTCCAATGATTGTTTCCATTGTGTGCAATGATGCCTGTGTGGCTGTAGGCAATCTCATGATGTCGTTTTCATTAACTCCACAAAATGGTACCACATATGCGAAGAATGATGAGTGGTCAGCATTCAGCAGCTTTATCTGCCTTTGCATACGATTTAAAATGTTGGTAAGGCTGCGTTTGCTTATACAGTATTCCCTTGTTTTTCATGGTTAATTGGTTCCAGACCCAACCATGAATTTCCCAGAAGTAGTGTTCCGTGTTTACAAATGAAATATTTACATAATTAGGAGTATAGAAAACCTGTTTTTTAACATTATTAGAGCCCTCTAGACATGAAATAACACCCCTATAGTCACCTTTACACTCCTACTACCCAATATAGACACAGTAAGAGAAAATAAGACATAAATGAGACTTATGCTCGTGTGTGTTGCTGTTAATGTGTTCCGTTGCTAGTGGAGCTGAGTGGGGGGCGGACAGGAAGCGACGTCAGGAGTTCAGAATTGAGTTTAGCATGGCGTGGGTTACGGCTGCAACAGTAGCATGTGTGAAGGGTTATCGTGCCTTTTGTGAGATCATTCAAAACTGCAACAAATGCCTGTTGTTCAGGCGATCGAGTCTGGTGCTTGTGTGTCTCACCCAACATTACAGTAACATTACTGACGCCTAGAGACCAGTGTAGAATACTACTTATCATCACGTCAAATGTTTATTTGTTCATTTAGCCATTTTTATGCTTGAAAACGTTAAACTTAGGCAAAAGTACATACAATTTGCTGAATTATGCCATTTTTTTAACTAATAGGCCGTATTCAACCACAAAACAGCATGATTTATTAATTCATATATTTTTTTTAAAGCATAATAGAGTGAAGCCGCTAAATTTTAAGTGATGAGGGATTACTGTACTCTTTTGGCTACGTTTGCTGACAAGAGCAAGCTGACAACATTAAAACACAGACGTCGCTCATAAATGGGAAATCTCCACAGGTGGCATCAGTGATAATATAAACAAGTATGACTGGATCAACTCAGTGCCATCCTGAGTTTGGGTAAATAAATACTAAAATTATAGCATTTACTGAATACATTATATTGTCGTATTTATCTAAAATTAATATCTAACTTTTTAACAAAACAAAAAAAAGATTCGCCTCATCCGTTTGAGCCCATCCTTAGGAACGAACGAAACGAGAGATGCGGTACGTCAGGAGCCTGTCATCCAAGTCAGAGCTCACCTTGTCCATCTGGTACTCCCCAAATTTCAACCCGTGGATGATCTGTCTGTAGATGAGCTCCGTGCTGGTGTTGTCCTCGTGGCAGTCGTGCCAGGGCGTGAAGATCTCCTTGCGGAAGAAGAGGCGCCACGGGGCGTGCTGTTCCTGGCCTCCTCTCCTCTTCACTTCCTGCTCACACTGGGAGATGGCGTCCATCACGTGTTCCCGCCCGCTGCCTAGAGCCCACACCTTTGGCGACGACAACAACACCCACACTTATGGATATCTACTTGCACTTTGCACCCATGTAGTGAAACACTTGAGCCTGTGTGCTTTCACCTTACCTTTTCATACAGAGCCACGTAGAGAGAAAAACCAAACGTGTCTTTCAGTTTGACTTTGTTGGAGAGGAGCTGGCAGATCTCCTTGGACGTGGACGCCGAGTCAACGGGCAGGTTGACGGAGCGTCCGTCCATCAGGGTCACAGACACAACCATGGGCTTCTTTGTCTTGGTAGCCTGTGCAGGAAAAGAGCACGGATGACGAATTTGGCGAAAGTAAGACAGAGATGTTGCTGTGATTCCCTCGATTACAACCATCCATTTTCGAGACTGCAAGACCTGTTCAGTGTTGGAGGAAACTGGAGCCTAACCCATTCGAGTGAACTAAACCGATATTCTTCAGTCACATTTCATATCATTCACAACACCTGCAGCTCCAGCCAGGCGGGGGGCTCCCCTCGCACGCCGTTCATGACGGTGCGACGCAGCCTCTCAGAGCAGTAGGAAGCGTAGCCTCCTGGAGCAGAGCGAATGAAACTTTGGAGGTACTGCCAAAAGAAGAGCAGAGAAAAAATGACCAGATAAGGCTGTATACTGGAAAACCGAAGGATTTGGGGGCCTCCTTTGTTTTACTATTAAATATTAGAGTACTATTAGTATTTTTATTATAGTACAGTATGGTGGAACCTCGGTTTTTGTCATTAATGCATTCCAAAAGGTCTGACAAAAAATGAAACGCACAAAAACTGAGGCAATTTTTCCCATAAGAAATAACAATAAATTAAATTACTCCGTTCCAGACACCCCAAAATATTTTATAGAGAATAATTATGATATATTACTGTATATACTGTAGTTTTACGTGCAGAAAACAATGCAAAATAATTCTAAATGACGAATGGATGGAACATATTGTTGATGCGGGCTTCCCGTACATCCTGGCGACATGAAATTCAATAGTGTTTCTCACATTCTTTATCAAATTGCTGGAACCCGTGGGTTTCTTTGGCGGAATATTTAGCAGCCGCACTCAATAAAAAATGCACGTTTAGTGAGCCAGCAACACTTAAGGTTTGGCTTCGCAGAAGGACACAGTACAGGGTAAATGGACTAGTTTGTTACATGCAATGTTGTACAAAAAGGGAGGCAAGATTTTAGCGAAAATGTTCGACAACAAATTATACAAAAAACAAACTTTGACTGTGTTCTCCTTATATTAAGCCTTTTTGATATTTTTTTTTTTTTTTTTTTTTTTTTAGTTTTCTTGTGTATTTGTATTTTTTGAATAGCTGCAGGCCCCCTGTTCGCACTTCGGACATCCCTGGTTTATGTTTAATCTCAGACATTTTTCATAGTGTCATGAAGGCGTGCGCTCACCCTTATGAGACGCTCACTCGGAGGGAAAACGCCCAAACAGAGGGAGAGCAAGATCCATCCTCGGAAGTAGCTGCTGCGATTGTTGTTGTCCTGAAGCTGCTTGCAGATCTGACAGTAAATCTCGTCCCTGCACAAGTAAGCTCTTCATCAAGCAGGCGACTTCTCTTAACATCCCTGTGGTGTTTTTGTTCCCCCCATCCACCTGAGGTCTCGTCTGACGATGGCGTATCCTACAATGATGTGGAGTTTCTCCAGAGGCGTCAGAGGTCGGTCCAGGGTGGGTCCTTCTCCGATCATGACATCGCTGTCCTCCTTTACCGTCTGCAGGGTGGGAGGCTTGGACACCTCAGGCTGATCCTCAGACTGAAAGTAAATGAGAAAATGACATCAAAAAACAGGAAACGCAATCAATTAAACTGTTTGAGGTGTCCGCCTCACCTCCTCCATGATGATGGAGGGCTTCCGGAAGCTGGAGGATGATCTGGGGATTCCATTTTCTTGAACAGTGGATGTTTTTCGGTTCCTGGACAGCAAGTCTGTGAAAGTGGAACCTTTCCTTGTGCGAGGGCTTCCTTCAGGGACGGTGTATATCTTTGAGTTTTGGGCCGCCTCACTCGGAGCATGTCTCTTGTTCCTGGACAGGAGGTCTGTGAAGATGGAACTTTTTCTATGTTGTGTAGGCTCCTCCTGGACAGGGGAAGGCTGCGGCACTTTTTTATTCCTCAGAACCCGCTAGAACAAACAGATGTGAATTTTAATGACACGCTTTCTATCATTTCTAGAACTCTGTGGTGTGAATGAGTCTCTGTACCTGATCCAGGCCCACCATGTGGCTGAGGCGTCGGTCCTTTCTATCGATCACGTCCTGCGTGAGAAAGCGGTCCTGCGAGGAGCGTCCCTGCACCTGGAATTGCTTCTTTGGCTCAGGAAGATCTCCCATGAACCTCAGAATGATCCACCAGACTGTCAGTGAAGCCTGGTGAGGACACAGGAAGGTTGACATGCAGGCAACAATCCAAGTGCTTGAGCTGATGACTGAACGTCAACAAAGAGAAGCACCAAGACGTCTCCTTCGTCCTCGTGGTAAAGGAGCGGATGCCCCAGCCTTTGGCGGATGTGTTCAGGCGACGCTGCGCCTTGGAAGTACATGGATGCAAACTTGGAGAAGGGGTACTTATCGAGGTCGTCATCATCTTTGGGCAGATCTTCCTCGATGGGGAAGTCGTCTATGTCGATCTCCTCCAGAAGAACCCTCTTGCTCTCAAAGTTCTTTAAATCAGACACGGACGTGAGGCGTCACTCTTCCAACCATTCTTCCATTTAACATAAACTGTCTCTGCACCTCAAATCCTTCAGGCGCCTGCCCTTCTTGCCCTCCGACCACAGGGGGTAGGAAGCCAAAGATGTTGTCCACCTCCTGGTCTGTGATGGACTCGGACTGAGCTCTGGCTTCCATCTCTTTCTTCTGCCTCAGCACGTCTTCCAGATGCTTCTGTCTCTCCAAGATGGCCCGCTGTTCGGCTTCCTTTTCTTTGGCCGAGAGATACATCTAGCAAGTGTGTAAAATATTGTTTACAGAGCAGATAAAAACCCACTTAGCATTTAAAGGCGGCAGAAATGACTGAAGCAGCAAATAGTCTTGTCAGCTTACGTCTCTTTTAATCTTTCTGAGAGCCTTCCTAGCCAACAGGCCTCTGGTGTGCGCCTGCAGGAGGACCACAGCGTCTCTCTTACGCTTCCATCCCTTCCTGGCCAGGTATCCTCGCGCTTGGGCCTGCAGCACGACAGCCGCCTGCCGCTTTCTCTTATACTGCACGTGGAGTTGGCGAGAGCGGACCTGGGCCTGCAGCCTTGCGAAACCCTTCTGAACCTAAAAGAGACAGACGGATCATTTTGTGATCGTAATGACATAAATAAAGCTGCTTTGACTCACCACTCGGTACAGTTTTCTCCCTTTGTGTCCTCTCCAGTGTTTCTGAATGACGAGAGCGCCTGCTTTTTTCTTCAGGAACTCTCTCCTGCCAATGACATCAGCAATTAAAAATAATAATAATGATGATAATAATAATAATAATAATAATGAATCAAAATACAGTAGTTTCTTGTACATACCTGTATCTGTAGCCTCGCAGAACCTTCTGGATCAAAAGTGCTTTTGCATGGAGTTCTTTCATCCGCTCCAGTTCCAGCATGGTGTCATGGAAGTCCTGCATGTTAATCGTTATGTTTATTTTAGAAACTTTTATTCTTCATATTTACTTAAAATGTTATTTTAAAAATTGCCTATAGCGTTAGTAATCATCTTATGATGGCAACAATTTGACTCTGGAATGGAATATTTCTTATGGGAAATTCAAAATCTCACCATTAACAGCGGTTAGCTTCCTTTAACGCTTGTCTGACAATTTAAAAAAAAAGGATCCAAATCAATCCACTTGTCGTTAAAGTGTTTATATTTTACTATTAACAGTGCTTAACTACATATTTAAAGTTAAAGGTTTTCTGTTATTAGTTATTAATATCAACATTTCAGCTTTTTCTTGTTACTTTATGCGTTTTGCTCTATTTATCTATTTTTTTGGTTTAGTTTTATTTTTACAATATGCCTCAGGCCAATAACAAATAGGCCACGGGGCGCACTTTAGACACACCTGCTTTTACAGCGCTTTGATCGCGTGACCTGACGTCAACTCTTCGTCGCTGGCAACAATGTAATTAAGGAGAGGAGTGTTATTGCAGCTGGAAGTAATCCATGCGCTACAACAGTCACTTTTATTGCAAATGTTGCTCCTAAATCGTGAAGGTGGGCTGTCCGCCCTGTGAATGAGTCGTATACACGCAAGAAATAAAGTACTACAAGCTGACCAATCAGAGACCTGATTATTTAATGGTCAGCGTCACCACAACTTGAGGACTTTTTATTACGCGCAGACATTGAACTCGAAACTGAAACTGCCGAAATGCAACAAAATCCGTTTGTGAGTCAAAAAGCATACATGTTGGCAGGTCTGAGGGCCGAGTGGGCCCATTTTGTTCCACCTCACAACCTTTCCACCATGAACTCCACATGGAGGTTTCTAACAAGGCAGCACCTTGAGGAAGATCTTGGTCTTTCCGGTCTTCCAGTCGTCCTCTCCACTCAGCACAGACTCACAAATGCTCTCACAGCACTTCTCTTTGCTTTCCTGTGGGCACACGGTCATGAAGCTCGGACGTGCTCATGTCGTTCTTAACGAGCATGTACCTTTTGGGGGTCGCAGAGGTAGGTTTTGAGTAGAACTCTGTAGCGGTCGAGGAACTCGTCAAAAGTGTAGCGCACAGGATAGCCGGCTTTCCGGATCCTGATGGTCTCCATCATGCCCGAGTAACGGAGCTGACGCAGGCACAGCTCTCTGTCAAAGAGCTGCCGCAAAAATGCAAACAGATGTGAAGATGCTCTCGCATTGAAAAAGCGTGTCTGCTCACCATGGGCTTCTTGTAGTCATTGGGCTTGATGCAGCGTATGAAATACGGCTGACACGCCGTCAGGGTTTTCATCAGAGAGTCCAGGGACTGACGGAACTGACCGGTCAGTGTCGGCACTCGCTTCTTGCCGTCGTTCGCTTGCTGTGACGCAGAAAAATATGATACCATCACATCTTGGATTTCACAACTTTGAACAGGTTATTGTCAGCTGCAACCACGCTCAAAAGAATATCAGCAAATGTAGCTAGAAGAATATCAGAAGGTAGCCGTCTCCACACACACACACACACACACACACGCACACGCACACAAGGGCTCAGCCTGAGACATTCACGGCTTCAGACAGTCAGAGAACACAATCGCGGGATACGATCGCTGATATTCTTTTAGCTACAATCGCTAATACTCTTTTGGCTACGATACTCTTGGCTACATTCGCTGATACTCTTTTGGCTACGTTTGATGATATTCTTGTAGCTATGATTGTTGATACTTTTTGGCTATGTTTGCTGATATTCTTCTCGCCACAGTCGCTGATACCCTTTTGGCTACTATCGCTGACACTGCTTTAGCTACGGTCGCTAATACTCTTTTGATTACGTTTGCTGATACTCTTTTAGCTACAATTGCTGATACTCTTTTGGCTATGCTTGCTGATATTCTTCTAGCTGCATTTGCAGATACGCTTGGTGACGTTTGCTGATATTGTTCTAGCTACGTTCACTGATCCTCTTTTGGCTAGGAGCAATATTTGCTGATATTTTTTTAGCTATGTTTGCTGATGTTCTTTTAGCTACGATGGCTGTTACGCTTTTGGCTACCGTTACTGATATTGTTCCTACCTATCAGCAAACTACCTTTGCTGATACTCCTTTGGCCACACTTGCCAGTGTCCTTCTCTTTACATTTACATAGATAGATTCTTTATTCATCTCCAAGAGAAATTCACACAGGTCATCCACACCCTGAAGCAAGACCACTGATGCCACTGCCATCATTGATTAGGCAATGCTAGCGGGAATCGTGTCATTCCAATGTTGCAGCAATGTCCTGCTTGAATGGGCTCTGTGTGAAATGCAGACGAATAAATGCGGGCTCTGCAGTTAATGTCCTCACGTGATATCATGTATAAATGGTGGCAGAGCAATATTTTTCCTCCAGATTTTGGTCAAATTCAGAACTATGCATCCTCGTTCAACGTTCAAGACTTGTGGAGGTCAGGACTCGCCAGTATGGACTCACCCGCAGCGTGCTCTTGGTGGTGTTGATGACCATCCGCGGGTTGCCACCGCTCTTGGCCATCCCGGACACCATCTCTGCGTGAAAGACCTGCTTGAGGAGTTTGTTGGTGGACGTCTCCACCAACTGGATGAGGTCAGAGCTGAGGGCGTCGCGGTTCTTCTCCAGGAAACCTTCAGGGAACCAAGTGTTCAGAATATGGTAGAAGCATGAAGAATGGCTTGAGTGTTTACCTTTGGAGTCGTAGTAGACCACACCAGCAAAGTGATTGACTCCAAACTGTGGCTCGTAGTTGTTCTTCGGGGAGATATAGACACTCCCCTTCCCGTGGACCTGGTTTATTTTCTGGAGCATGGTAGCATCTGTGCCCTGAAGAGCCACAAAAAACACTTTACACTTTATCTTGCGCCACAAAGTCTGGAACCACAAGGAGGATACTTACCTTGGGGAAGTTGCTCTCCTCGTCAATGAGAGCCAGCATGTTGAGGGCCTTGTTGGCAAGCACGTCCAGCGTGTCCTGGTTGTCTTTATACTCTATGCGCTCCCAAACAATGCTCTCCCGGGCGTACTCCTCCTGTTCCAGCTTGAACACGTGCCGGACAAAGAACTGCTGCAGCTGCTCGTTGGCATAGTTGATGCAGAGCTGCTCGAAGCTGCTCAAAGCAGGCAGAAGAGATGGATGGCATCCACGCCAGAAGAGGCCTACTGTGTGTCACACTGACCTGTTTGTACTGAAGTTCTCAAAGCCGAAGATGTCAAGGAGGCCGATGGACTGTCTGACCTCGTTGGAGTCCTCGGGGGGCGGCTTGTAAATGGCAGCATTGATTTTGTTCACCACCCAAATGAAAAGA